>NC_052146.1:194409402-194724292 GCF_902713615.1 Scyliorhinus canicula | reverse complement strand
AAATGGCCAGCTCCCTCGACTTTGGACCAAGTTGCTTGGGGGATCGTGTTTGATGTGGCTTCCCTAAGTTACAACAGTGACTTGAAGACTACTTCATTAGCTATGAAAGACATTGTGAAGTTCTGAAAGGCTCCATATCAATGCAAAGTTATCTTTTATGGGGTACATGAGTGCAGAGTAATTGCAAGAACAGAGTAGTTGTTAATGATCCACACAGTTATTCTCCTTAATTTTAAAAATAAGTTTAGAGCACCCAATTATTTTTTTCTAATTAAAGGGCAATTTAGCGTGGCCAATTCACCTACTCTGCACATCTTTGGGTTGTGGGGGGGAAACCCATGCAGACACTGGGAGAATGTGCAAACTCCACACAGACAGTGACGCGGGGTCGGGATCGAACCCGGGTCCTCAGCACCATGAGGCAGCAGTGCTAACTACTGCGCACCGTGCCGCCTCCTTATTGTTCAATGTTTCTTATTCCACTGCCATTCCGTTGCTCCTTGCTAACGAACCAGATTTACAACAAACTTGAAACCTTAGATTCCTCACCACCACCATCCAGCCCCCTCCCCCAAACTGAGAACCTTGTTCTCTCCCCTACTCTTCCTGCTTCAGGAATCCCAGCCCTTTCCCTGCCAAGGATTTTGCCCTCCACCCCATGCCTACTGTGGAATGTGCCATCCCACATTTTGTGTTTCTCTCGGAGTGAAGCTACGGTCGGTGTGAGCAGTGATCGGTGAACTAGTCTGACGTCTTGACTGTCATCTGCTGCTTTTCCACATTTGGATGTCACAAGATGACACACGCCGCGCTTTGTCATCTTCTCGACCCGACTCCAAAGGCTGCTTCAAGCTCCTCACCCACCATTCTTCCCTATTAATCCCTTTGGTTGTTCCTAAAGGCGAAAGGTGAGAGGGTTCAGCAGCCGAACATTCCTCCCACTCTCTCCACCACCAATCATTGCAAACTCTTCAATGAACTGGGAAGAAGTGAATTATCTGGAAAAACAAAATGAATAAACCAGGCAGAGCACGGGGACAGTGCATGGATAGAATGAAGAGCTGGGAGAAAGTAAACTCAAATCAAGTGGATAATAAAATGATCTAGATTAATTAACACTTTTACTAGAGAATAGGGCTTGATGCCGAATTTTGACCACAATTTGCTGTGCGTCATCTTTGACTTGACCTGTCAGGTTGATGAAAGAGCAAGGTAATTGAGACTAGCTGGTTGGCCCTTTCAAAGTGCCAGCACAGGCACAATGGATCAAATGGCCTCCTCTTTCTTTGCTTTGATGCACGGCCTACGACTATAAATCTCCCATCTTTGAATTGTCTGGTGCTCCTCATGCTGCTAATGGCTTCTTTCATTGTGTGATTCCAGCACATTCTTGGAGAAAGTTGGTAGTTTCACTGAAGGGATGTTGGAGTTGGGTAAACTGAGGAGTCTTGTCTTCCTCCCACTGCCAATTAACAGGCTTGTCAGAAAGACCAGAGTCATGAAGCAACTCATTAGTAAGAAGCTTTCCTTTATGCACCGCATGTACTTTCTGTGGGTGGAGTTGGTTTGAGTGTTTCTGTTGGGGACTCATCACACCATGGTGCTCAATTAGCAGGAGTTGGCGATCCGGGCTTCCGGATGAGGATGCAAATTTGTTTTTACAAGCAGGGCAGCATAGTGGTTAGCACTTCTGCTTAACAGCGCCAGGGACCCGGGTTTACATCCGGCCTTGAGTGACTATCTTTGTGGAGTTTGCACGTTCTTCCTGTGTCTGTATGGGTTACCTCCGAGTGCTGCACTTTCCTCCCACAATCCAAAGATGCGCAGGTTAGGTGGATTGGCCATGATAAATTGACACTTAGTGTCCAAAACGTTAGTTGGGGTTATGGGGATAGGGAGGGAGCATGGACCTAGGTAGGATGCTCTTTCAGAGGGTTGGTGCAGACTCGCTGGGCTGAATGGGATCCTTCTACACTGTAGGGATTCTATGATTCAGGAGTTATGACCTTTCCCCATCTGAGTGAAAACCTGGCCTCTTGCTGTACATCTTCCCTCCACCTGCAGTTAATCCTCAGCTAATAGGCCTCTAGACATCTCGACTTTTTGGCCCACTGGACATGGAGGCCCAAGATGGACCTTCAACCACCAGCGGCCAGCGGCGTGACACATTTCAAAAGGCAGTTAACAGTCAACTACATTGCTGTGTGCTGGAGTCACATGTAGGCCAGACCAGACCAGGTAAAGACAGCAGATTTCCTTCCTTAAAGGGGTTTTAGTTGACCAGATTTTTTGTGTCAATTGTTTCATGGTCATCATTGGATTACCATAATTAATTCCAGATTTCTATCGAATTCAAATTGAAGC
Organism: Scyliorhinus canicula; assembly: GCF_902713615.1. Lineage (NCBI taxonomy): Eukaryota > Metazoa > Chordata > Chondrichthyes > Carcharhiniformes > Scyliorhinidae > Scyliorhinus > Scyliorhinus canicula. The sequence goes on along the minus strand of NC_052146.1, from coordinate 194,721,928 downwards.
ATTTTACCATGGTGGCATTTGAACCCAATTCCCGAGCATTACCATGGTCTCTGGATTGCTAGTGCAGTGTCAATACCGCTATGCCACCACTTCTCATGTGCTAATGCATGCAAAGGTGCTTTCCTACATTGTTCATCGGGAAGCGTTGTTAGCTTCTGGCTGCTGTTGAGTAAAGAGTCTAGGGTTTGCTCCTTTTCCCAAACACCTTTATTTTCCTTGAACACACTCTATACTAAACTCTATCACCACCACAAGTGCCACCTGCAACATCTTTTCATATCAGTGTCAATTTGACATGTAATTGCAATGGCTCCTCACCCATTTCTAAGAGCCTCACTTCCTTGGAAAAAAAATAATTTGGTAAATATTGGTTCCCCCTGAAAAAACAAAATTACAAGAAACTCAAAAGCACACGCAATTTAGCCCCATTTAAAAAAATTCTTTTTTGGAAGGAAAAATAAAGTCACAGAAACAGGGGCCCTTCATTAATAGTATCCAAAAGTTTCTGCGAACTAGCCCCTCTTTTCGTAAAACAACCGGATAACTGATACCTACTGTCGACCCATTTAATTTTTACTATCTCCCCTTTGTCCAACATCTGTTTCAAATTTGCGATGTCTATCCTCAAATTTTTTCATTCGCACTTTTTGTAGAGTGCACATTTTCCCACAGGGATTTATTGTCAACGTGACACTCAATGGGTGTGTTACCCAAATCCCCTAATCCCAAAATGTCTGTCAATATCTGGGCTACATAAAAGGCCATATCCACCGCCTCTACAAGGCTTAACATCTCAGCAGCCAAAATGCTTTTGACAACCCTCTTTATTTTCTTTGTTTCCCACACAAAGGGGCAACATTTACCATTGTTCCCCAAAAGGAAAATTCTAACACCTCCTGAGCTTGAAACCCCATCACATAAATTTGTGTAGGATGCATCACTATAAATTATGAATTTCAAGTGCCTCAGATCACCTAAAACCGGGAACCTCAAAACACACTCCTGCATTTTTAGTTTGGCCAATGCTTTATTTGCTCTCATTTTGTCTTCTACTTTAGCATCATTCATTTTTGTACTCAAATCTAAGACATCAAAACTAATGTTTGGTCTAGTGCGTCTACCTAACCAATTCAGTTGCCCAATTAAACTTCCCAGTTGCTTTTTTTCCGTCTTTGAAACTGCCGCGTCTTTTTGTGAAACCCGGCCACGACTAATTGCTATTGGGCTGATGCTCTCCAAATAAGATTGCTGACGTAAAGTTGCACCTAACTCAGTCTGTCCGATTTCCAGTCCAATATATTTAAATGCACCGGAAGCCTGATTTTTTAACCCTGAATTTTTTCCTCAAACCAGAGATTACAATAGCTTCAAAATCACTAGTCTCACCCCACAAAAAATCATCGACATGCATCAAAAAGATGCTAGAAAGATTTCCTTTATAGTGCCAATAAAACATTGCCGGATCTGCTTTCAACTCGCAACAGCCTAACTTTAACAAAACTAACCTTACCGAAAAATACCAGACTCTAGACGCATTATTTAATCCATACATTTGTTCAACTTCCAGAGTACCCCCTCTGTGTTAGCTGCCTCTTTAGGAGGACAGAGAAAAATGTCTCTCTGAAGCTGATGCCCCTGCAAAAAGCCAGCTTTTATATCTACAGGTTTGCATTCTCATGCCTTTGTGGCTAATAGAGCCAAGAAGATCTTTAAAATAGCCTCTCCTGCCGTAGGTGAATCTACCCTTAAATGCTAATCTTCTAAGTTTTCTTCAAATCTCCTTGCCACAAGCCTGGACTTTGCCTTATAAGTTCCATCTGGAAGAACCTTTTCCGTGCAAATCCATTTGTGGGATAGAGCTCTATGTCCCCTATACGGTACTTCTGTGTATACCCCAAAATCACTCCAACTATGCAGTTCTTGCTGTTTGGCATCTTTGATACCTTTTTCATCTAATTTATTGGAGGCCACCAAAATCTCACGAGCATGTGGGCTTCTACTCTAGTAGCATTTGCAGTCCTATCCATGTTCTGAGACCTTAACAAACTACGTCCCCTCTCCCGCCTGGTATCTCGTTATGTACTGCTACTGCTTGACGTTTCTCTTCCTGCTGTGAGATGTTCTTTCAATAGTTCTCGCCTTTTACTGTGAACCTATTCACTATCCGATTTGCTATCTGAACTGGCACTGCATTTTTGAACTTTGTGTTCCCAATCCATTGTCTTGACACCCTCCCCTGTATGCGGTACATTCAATCAGTGTTTATACTTTCCTGCTCTGCCAATAACAGTTGCATCCTTTTATTGACTAGGCCCTGCAGGAAAGTATGTCTCTTTCGTACCAACTTTTGGCTGTTGTCCTTTCAGAAAAATGGCCGGTTCTTATTCATCAGAAGTATTGTGTTCCTCTAAAGAGACCCTGTCTATATTGGTTAACTGGTCCTTATAGTTCTGTAACAGGTATGTACCAGATGACCCTGGTTCCTCATCATGTTCATCTGCTCTGTCTAAATGTGAAAGTTGTAATCTGTACCGATTATCCTTGATGAATGTACCCTAATAGTCTGATTGGTATGTTGCAAAACAATTGTTTTGCCATCTATGCCTATGATCTTCCCTGGGCCTTTCCATTCATTAGAATTGTCTCTCTTATAGTACACTCTGTCTCCTTGCTGAAAAACGGTATTTGATGACCGTACATTATGCCTTAAAGCACTACGAATGCTTTCAGAAATTTCTGCTTCCAAAAAAGCTTTTCTACTGCTATGTAATACATTTAAATGCTCAGCAAAGGCAGAGCTAATTGTAGTCCCTTCCCAAGCTGGAAGCTGGTCATCCAAAATGGACAGAATTTTAGGATTTCTACCAAACACGAATTGATAGGGACAATAGCCCCCAACCATCTGCAACACATTTTTTGCATGTATCGCCAATGCTAAGGATGAAATTAACTTGAAATGTGGTTGATCTGCCAACATTTCCGGGGCATGTCATCTATTACCGCATGGTTTCTTTCACACACACCATTACTAAATGGGTTTTCCGCACCCATATTCATTTTTTTAAAAACTTAGAATACCCAATTTTTTTTTTCCAATTAAGGGCCAATTTAGTGTGGCCAATCCACTTAACCTGCACATCTTTGGGTTGTGGGGATGAAACCCAAGCAGACATGGGGAGAATGTGCAAACTCCACACGGACAATGACCCAGGGCCGGGATTCGAACCCGGGTCCTCAGCGCCGCAGTCCCAGTGCTGACCACTGTGCCACATAATGCCCCCACAGCCGTATTCATAACTGTGATATTCACGTTTTCACACATATCTCTAAACTCATCGCAAATTCTCCCTGTTGTCTGGAAGGAATTTTGCCAGTGGGTCCAATCCTGACCCTATCCATTTTTCCATGATCTGATCCAGGAGTACTCTCTTTTCTTTCCTATGTACAATGGTTGATTGACTAAATCTGGTCGCTAAATCTACAAAATGCAAAATAAATATATTGTTAGCTTTATCCCAGATCTTAAGGTACATGGCCACAATGTCTTCAAAATCCTTGGCCAAAAGTAGGGTTACTATCGGTCGTGATGGTACCCTTCTGTACTTCCTACAAACCTCACAGCGATCACTAACCTGTTCTATCAGTTTAGTATAATCTTCATCCCTTACCCCTGCATCCTTTAATAAATTTTTCAGCCTCCGAGGAGACGGATGCGCAAATTGCCTATGCAGTTTCAATACGATGAGCTTTTTATCAGCTCAAGCCCCATTTCCAGCTGCTAATAACACATCCTTGGGTGCGCGCGAGCGTAGCGGTCGCACTGGAGAAGGGCTCCCGCCGGTCTGCGACAGTTCAGCGTTTTCCGGGGGTTTCCCCGTGGTTTCGCCAGTCGCCATTTCTTCGGCTGTTGGGGCCTGAGGGACGGGTGCGGGGTCGGGCCGGTTTGGAGCCGGTGGGGAACCCTGTGACCGGAGTAGCAGGGGCATCGAGCCCAAAGCGAGCTGCGGAGGAGGTGCGTGGCCTGAGGTGAGGCCTGAATCTAGCATATATGTAGAGTGGGAGCAGCGCACACATGAGGATTGACGTTACATTCGTTACTGATTATTGTTTCTTGTTGGGGGTAAATTTGGGAGAAAACGTGAAAAAGGAGAATAAAATGTTTTTTTTATAAATAACACATCCTTAACAACTGCACCTGAAATATTATTTGTCAGTAAATACATTTTGTCAGGAATACAATAGTGTCCCGACTGTGTAAATTGTAAGTTCACCGTCTTTCCAAAAACTGTTGCCTTATCCTGTTCCATATCCAGTTTCATGTGTGCTTTCTTCATCGACGGTCTGCTCAGAAGCAAAGGTATCTCACTTGATACAACATCTGTGCTAATGAAATGATTCACTCCGGCAATATTGCAAGGGATCACCACTCTTTTCAGTGACTTCAGGGTATTATCACCCCCAAACCTGAAACTTGTGGAACTTTCACATTCCTTAACCTTGTTGCGATTTTCAGCATTCAAAGAGTCCAGGTGACATTGTAACCAGTCAATTCCACACACCCTGGATGTGCAGCCACTGTCCAATGTAGCACAATTGAAGGATTCTGCAATCAACAGTCTCATTACCGGAGTAAAACTGCTTGTTAATAGGGCAGTGCCTTGTTTCTGGTCACTATCCTTTTCCTCTTCCGACTCTTCTGTGTCATGTGTAGCTTCAAACGCTCTATTATAATGTGTTGGACAGCTGAAAGCATAATGATATTGAGAATCACACCAAAACCATCGATTTATCATACCCCGGGCATCTCTGGGGTTCATTTTCCTATTACCCTTCTCCATGTCCCTCCTCCTGTTCTAGGTTTTAAATGGTTTTCTGTCCTCATAATTTCCGGGTCCCGATCTCCTCCATACTCTCGTAACCTGTTTGTAACTGTACAATCTCGCCATCCTGTCAGTAGTGTATCTTCCATAGTCTACTTTATTGCTGACTGACCCATTTGTGTCGTAGGAATTGAATGTTTCCCCAGAAACATTTTTAAGGCCTCTATCATCTGATCGAATAAGGTACCATTATCTGCAAACTTAACTCCTGTCAAAACCAGCTATCCATATTGGTAGCTCTAGCACGTCTCCATTGGTTGTATGATCGCCTTTCAGAAAATAATGGCGGATATTCATATCCTGACATCTTTAGTCTAGGTTCAGCCATATTTTTTTTTTCACTCACTCCTTGGTTGATGCATAATTTATTTTTATTCTTCTGGAAAAGTTGTATCTTTCAAGCCTTTACTTTTGCACAGCAACCATCCTCTCCTACCACTGTTAGCTTCTGGCTGCTGTTGAGTAAAGAGTCAGGAGTTCTGCTCCTTTCCGAAACACCTTTATGTTCCTTGAACACATGCTATCGTAAACTCTATCACCACCACAAGTGCCACCTGCAACCCCGTTTCACATCAGTGTCAATTATTAGATACTTAACATCAATTTGACATGTAACTGGAATGTCTCTTAACCCATTGCTATCAAGCGTGACCCTCTTTTAACCTGTCTTTAAAGCCTCGAGAACCACTGAATTATGTTTTCATTTGTATTTGTATCTTTGTTGTTCTAAAACCATAAATGCCTTAATAAAATGTTTGTTTAAGCCTCGAGAACAAAATTTCAAAGATTTATTCCAAAGTCGGGACACTGATTTCTGGCCTCACGCCAAATTAGGTTCCCCACCTGCCCCACTTCCTGCTGCTGGCGGGACTGGAATATTCCACCCAGGAAGTGAGTGAAACAAGTGGGAAGGTATTTATCTCCCAGATCCTGCAATCCTTGCCTTCCTTTAGCTGCTGGATTTCCCGAGGCCTGGAGAATATAACCGGTCAGGGTTAAATTCAAAATTGTGGCTATATATGATGCTGGAAACCTCATTCTGGGAGTGAGTAGACAGCCCCCCATCCCGCCCATGTTAAAGCTGGAAGGGGGCGGGTGGCAGTAAGTAATTCGAGAGGGTGTGAGACTGACAACCAGCATTGTCTTCCACTTTGGGTCCCTCCATTTCCATCATTGCTTCCCCCTCCCACACATGCACTCCTTGCCATCTGACATGCCCTGCCCATGCAGCCCCGGCCGCAGTGATGGCCCCTGCTCACTGGATCCCATACCTTGTACCACTGGCACCCACACATAACGTTACCTGGACCGGCGCTGGTCCCTTCCCCAATGCATAGGATTCAGAGTTTTGAAATTCTGGCATCCATACTTTTTGGAAGTTAAAATCTAACCCACCCTCCTCCATTTCTGTATATTTGTTTTGTGAAACATTGCAAACAAACTAGACCATTCACCTCTGGCACAGTGATTGGGAAGTTTAAATAATTGATCACTAGCTTTCTCATTTATTGAATGCAGACGAGTAAATGGATTTTGGCTACAGATCAGCCATGATCTAATTGAATGACAGCACAGGCTCGAGGAGCAAAGGGCCTCCTTCTGTTCTTATTCTATAAGAGCATCTCAAATGTGAGGCAGAATCGTGAGTGCACAGCACGGGCAGATTGCAAATTACCACTTTAAGCACTGTTTCTGTCAAATCATTGTCTTTTATTGCAGCTAAACGTGGATGGTTTTTATTCTAGTCAATTCTAACTCTTTGTGGATTATAAGCACTAACCAATGCAGGGGCCCAGTTTACATTCCTAGCCTGTGAACTGGATCCAAGCTTCACGTTTGTGGCATGTTGGATTGGAAAAAATAGATGACAACGCTGCATCATTTTTTTTCATGTGTGGAAATGCATTGAGCCCTCACTCTGCATTCCTGTAACAAGAGGCGCACAGTGGAAGCTTGTGGGAACTACACGAAGGGGTGAATTCTGTAGCTAATCTTCTCTTGAGATGCTCTGTATGCTGGAGCATAGCTATCACTGCAGCAGGAAACCAGTTCGCTGTCAGTCCTCTGCAGTCTGTGCTGAGGCTGTGTGTGTGCGTGTATTTCTCTGTACAATGTCTGCTGAGAGGCCATCTGCCACTGGTGTTTGATCACTGGAGCTGTGTTCATTCTGACTGTCACGGTTACAAGGCAGCCGTCTTCCTGAAAGCTGGACCAGTGCCTGTTGCCTGTTCCGAGCGTGGGAGAAACGGCACCAAGGTTGTGACGGTAGGAGAACCCCCCCCAGCCTCTCCGTGATTCGCAAGTGGCTAGCTTCACGGGACGCACATCGTTCACAGGAGGAGGGAGCAAGAAGGAATCGTGCTCTGGCCGCTTACCCTGGGGAGACTCTCTCTGCATGTTCATCAAGAACCACACTGCACTTTGAACAGTGGAGGATATTCAAGCTCCCTCAGGGGATCACATTTTTAAAAAAAAGACCCGCTCATTCCAAGATGCGTCACATATAATGGCCAGCTGCAAGGGAGTCTCTGGAAAGAGGGTGACATCGCTGAACCTAGTGACTGGATTCTTTCAGTACCTCCATGGTAAGTTGTTAATAATGCAGGCTCTTTTGATGTTAGCAAACGAGAGACTTGTTTGAATGCGGGTGTCCTGCCAGTAAAAGCATTGAAAGCACAGGGCAGAAATCCCCCTGTAACTGAGCACAGACTGGCTCTCGCTGCTCAGTGTTGCTCAGTGCTGCACAGTGCTCACTGATTAGCTGGCCTGCACCATGAGTGCTTCAGCTAAATGTCAGTTCTCCAGTTATAATCCGTGTCCTGTAAAATATCGTACATTATTATGGACTACAGATGGGAATGGATTGGGAGTTAATGATTTAGCTTTGATTTATTTTATAACACAGTCCCCGTCGACAACCCATCTGACTGACACAAAAATGGAACAGTAATCCGTTGTCCAAATCAGGCGGTACAACTGAACCAGTGGTATTTTACTTCTAGGCATGCAGTAGACGTCGTAGCTTCATGTCTGATCATAACAGAAACCTCACTAACACGCATAAAGGCTATTCCTTAAGGTGAGGCGGTGGCGTCGTGGTATTGTCCCTGGACCAGACATACAGGGTAATGCACTGGGGATCTGGGTTCGAATCCCACCCGTGGCAGATGGTGAAATTTGAATTTGAATTCCCGTACCAGCCTCCCCGGACAGGCGCCGGAATGTGGCGACTAGGGGCTTTTCACAGTAACTTCATTGAAGCCTACTCGTGACAATAAGCGATTTTCATTTTTCATTTCATTTCATGGTGAGGGGGGGGGGGGGGGAAATGTTACACCGTGCTTGTCATGGACACAATTGACAATGTGGGTGCAAAATCCTGCAAGAGTTGGGAAACAAGATTCTTGCTGGCGAGATCTTGTTTCCCGATTTTCTCCACCGCTCTCCGTACCACCTTTTCTTACTTTTTAATAAATTTGAATATAATTAAAGGGCTCCCAATCACATGATCCCCCCTCACTAAATATTCATACTTACAACAGGTAAATAAGAACGGAAATCAGTCGAGGGGAACCCACCGGGGGTGCCAAGGCAAGGTATAGCCCCCTGGGGGAGTGGGACACCCATGGCAGTGCTCTGCCACTGCCCCCGGCACTGTGCCCTGGCACAGGTTGACAGTACCCCACCACTGCCCCCTTCAATGACACCCTTGTGGGAGGAGAGTCCTGATACTTCTATGGTGGTGGAGGATTGCTCTGATTCTAGTTGGGGGAATCCTCTGTGTCCATGGCAAGGTGGGAGGAAGTTTTTTCAGCGCAGATGGGGCACCCTTTAAAGATGGCTCTATCAGACACTGTCAGAGTGATGGTGTAATCCATGCCCCCAGATTGTCGGTGCATCTGGAGAGGAAATGCTGGATTTCAGTCAGAGCCTGACACTCTGACAAATAATAAAATTCCAGCCGCCTCATTCTGGTGCCCTGAGTTTCCCAAAATTTAATAGCTCAACCAAGGATGGCCCTCAGCTTTGGCATTCCCTCCTTCAACCTCTCCCATTGTCTATCCCTCTCTCTACTTCTTTAAGATGTTCCTGCACTAAAATCTCCCACATTAACTAATTTTGTTTGATGAACACTCCTGTGAAGCACCTTGAGGCGATTTGCTACGTTGAAGGCGCTTTATGAATGTAAACTGTTGACCACACACACAGTGGTGCAGAGCCAGGTAGGGGGTGGTCCTGACTTCTCAGTGATTTTGAGGTTGACCAAATGGATTCTTGAGGGCCATTGAATCCTGCTTTCATGCTCACTCGTAAATGTCTCCAAATGGCTGTATTAAAATAAACATGGGCTGGATTCTCCGATTCTGAGGCTATATCCCCACGCCTGTGTGGAAACGGTGGCTGTTTATGCCAGTAAAAATGTTATCAAACGGCCACCAATCCTCTACTTGGCTGGGGGCTAGCATGCCAGCAGCGTAGACCGCCCGGTTCTAGCTGCCGTTATGCCCCGGAGAATTGCCAGGTCTGTGGCTGTGCATGTGCATGGCGGCGGCCTGAAGCGGCCACACCATGCTACATGGAACTGCTACATGGACTGCTCGCGGAACCGGCCCGCGAAATAGTGCCTCCTCTTTGGTCGCTCGCGTGCCCCGGACCACCCCCAGGCCCTAATAAAGTCCCCCACCTGCCCACGGATCGGCCCTCCCACGACTGTGGCGGTGCTGGACTGAGTCCGCAGCTGCTGCTTTGAGTTTCCGATGGATGAGACCACAAGCGACCGACACCGTTGGGGACTCGGCCGGCAGGGGGCAGAGCATCGGGGGGGGGGAGGGCCTCAGGGAATGTCCTGAGGTCGTCGATACGTCGCGTGGGGTACTTTGGAGGGGGCGTAGCACCGTGAAAGCGGCACGGCCCCTGATTTGGTCGAGAAATTTGATCTCTGGCCAATCGCTGAATGTGATTTCCCCGTCGTCAACCAAAGAATCCAGCCCTACGTTTCTCTCTGCAGTCAAATTAACAGGAATTAATTCCTAATTTTAAAAAAAATCTCCTGCTATCATGCTCTCTTATCAACAAGGGACTCCCTTGAATCTTTAGTTTTTGCTTACGACCTGTGTCCAAAGGGAAATTTTTTTTACCGCTCCGTTGTAACATATCTTTCTCCTCTCTGTTTTTATCATCTACTAAGACTTTTACAACCGATTAGATTTAAAATGATATTTTGAATCTTCCCCCATTCCTTAGCATTTAATAAGTGAAGGGGAGCAAGCACAAAATCGAGCTCTGAGCAAGTGGCCAATCTATGGAACAGGCTCCCTTGGGGGAGACTGGAGGCCGATAGGGTTGATTCATACAAATGCTAATTAGGTAGATTTCTCTCAATTATTTTGGGAAACAATTTATGAGCAATTCTAGACATGACTGAGAAACAAAGAAGGAAAAGCCTTCATTGATGTAGCACCATTCACAACCTTTCCAAGTACTTTACTGCTAATGTAGTACTGTTGAAGTGAAATCGCTTGTAACATACGGAAACAAGGCAGCCAATAGCAAGATCCCACAAACAGTAATGAAAAAAAATCACCTGTTTTAGGTATTGGTTGAGCAATTAATATTAACCGAGGCATTATTGCTCATTTTCTAAGAGTAGTAAGGAATCGTTTTTTAAAAATTTTACAGCACCCAATTCATTTTTTTCAATTAAGGGGCAATTTAGTGTGGCCAATCCACCTAACCTGCACATCTTTTCATTTGTGGGGGCGAAAGCCACACAAGCATGGGGAGAATGTGCAAATTCCACACGGACAGTGACCCAGAGCCGGGATCGAACCTGAGATTTTGGTGCCGTGAGGCGGCAGTGCTAACGACTGCGCCACCGTGCTACCTGATTGGTATGGGATCTTTAATTTCAATCTAGGGCAGCATGGTGGCGTAGTTGTAATAACTCTAAATTAAGAGTACCCAATTATTTTTTTTCCCAATTAAGGGGCAATTTAGCAAGGCTAATCCACCTAGTCTGCACATCTTTGTGTCGTGGGGGTGAGACCCACACAGACACGGGGAGGGGTATTCTGAATGGTGAAAGAGGTAGCGTGGTGGGGGAGGGGGGGTCTGTGGCTTGTTTTCACATCTCGATGGAATGGTGGCACCTCCAACAGTGCAGTGCTCCCTCAGTACTGCACTGGAGTGTCAACCTAGATTGCGGGCTCATAGCAAATGGCAGAGCAGGCACGAAGGGCCGAGTGGCCGACTCCTGCTCCTAGTTTCTATGAATCAATGAATCAACCATTCTGAGCTCTGGTAGGGATCCTTTACAAACAAATTGGCAAGATTCAGGTCAGTCAGCATGCACACCCATCGTGATTGCTTGGAAACCCGGAAGGGCAATGCTAATGCCGTTGCTTGGTTTAAGAGTTAAAGCCAAAGCATCTTCAATGATAAACAGGATCGCGACCTGCTGCCAGTACCCCCACTGTGAGCAGGTCTGTTATGTAAAGGTTCCGCCCAGTGTTCCTGATTTCTGTTTCATAATATTACTGTGCTAACAGGCATTGTGTTGAAACCGTGACAAGTTTAACATGGAATCTGTAGTGTTAACTCTTTCCATGCAAGCGACAGCTGTAGTTTATAATATATGTCGAGAGAGAGAGAGAGAGAGAGAGAGAGAGAGAGAGGGGGGGGGCAGCGGTAAATTCTGTGAAACATAATTGACGATTAAAACAGAAAATGCCAGAAATCCATGACAGGTTCAGCAGTACAAACGAATGAGAGAAAGAAGGTTGAAGATCCAATTAACCTTAAACTCCCTTCCCCTTCACACGTACTGGGCGGCATGTTGGCGCAGTGGTTAGCACTGTCTGTGAGGAGTCTGCACGTTCTCCCCGTGTCTGCATGGGTTTCCTCCTGGTACTCCGGTTTCTTCCCACAAGTCCCGAAAGACGTGCTTGTAAGGTAATTTGGACATTCTGACATCTCCCTCTTTGTATCCGAACAGGCGCTGGAATATGGAGACTAGGGGCTTTTCACTGTAACTTCATTGCAGTGTTAATGTAAGCCTATTTGTGACAATCATAAAGATTATTATTATTTTTACCTGCTGCGCATTCACAGTTTATACTTTTGTTACTTTTGTTAATGTAAATCAGTTTAACTTTCTCTGCATCAATTCTTTGTTTGAGTTCTGTGAAATATGAATGAGTGTTAACCAGTGCTAACCACAAAAAGGCTGCAGTGTTGGGATGTGCGTTTAATTTCATTCTGATTTTAATTCTGCTCCATTCAAGGTGGATGTGGAGAGGATGTTTCCTTTTGTCAGAGAATCAAGAATTGGGGGTCACTTTTAAAAATAAGGGGCTGATGTTTACGACGGAGACAAAGAGAATTTTTTTTCTCGAGGGTCCTGAGTCTTCTCCAAAAGGCAGTGGAAGCAGAGTTGTTGGGCGGGATTGTGTAGATGAACACAACAGCGCAGCAAGATCCCACAAATTGGATGAAGTTGCTGGTGGTAAGATAAATATTGACTGGGACAACAGGGATAACTTCCCTTACCCATTTTTGAAATTATGCCATGGGGTCCTTTTCATCCAGTTGAGGGGGCAGATGGGGCCTCGGCTCGACATTTCATGTGAAAGATGACACCTATGTCAGTGTAGCGCTCCCTCAGCACTGTGGGAGTGTCAGTGGGATTTTTCTTCCACTGCATGTGAATCTCTGTAATTCCTACACCCTGGTTTGTTCATCTCGATTTGCCCTGTGTAAGTACTCACTATTTTAAAACTTTGCAGACAAGTGTCGGCTTAAAAATACTTATTTGCTTCTGTGAAAATCGCAACGATTCCCTCCCGCATTTCTCACACCTATCCCGTCAATGTTTTGCAGATGAGCAGGAAGCTGTACAGAAGCGAACTTTCACAAAGTGGATCAATTCTCACTTGGCTAAGGTGAGGAACTTTAAATTGCCCTGATTATGCAATCAATGCACCATCAGGGTTGTTTTTGCTTGAGATGGGGAAGGGGAGTGTGCCTCAGCAACAACCTGCCAGCAACAAGAATCCTGGGTAACAACAGTTCCTTAAAGTTTGGGTAACTTGATCCTGGAGTGCTTCTATTTCCCATTGTCCGGGTAGAAGTGCCAGGGTCTATGTTGCCTTATTGATGGATACATCCCAAATCAGAATGCCAACATCTGTTTGTATTGTGATAAATGTAAACATTGTTACATATTATATTTTAAATTTGTGGCAGTAATGTCATTAACATCCCTGGTTTAAAATGCATAAGGCAGCATGTCTACTCAAGCTGTAATTATGGTGTCATGAAAGGTGAAGTGATCATTGATTTTAACTGTTTACTTGTTTACAGGGAGATAGCTAATAGGATATTGTTTTGAATGCTGGAGAATCCCTAAAGCGTAGATAATTTATGAAGGATAGTACTTAGTCCTAGCGAAGCAAATGATGGGACATATTATTGGGATACAAATGATGTAATTAACAGGAGGAGCCAGGTCTGTTTGTAGTTTGCAGTTTTGCTAAATGCTGTTAGGCTGGGCAGAGGAGTCTGACAAGACAGAAGGATTTTCAGGTTGTTCCTGAAAAGGGTCTCTCTCTTCAAAAGCCTGCACAGATAAGCAAGTAAACCTGTTTTGTTAACTTTATTTATAAGTGGAACTTGAGCTGTATTGGGCTGCTTAATTGGAATTAGAGGCAGGTGCAGATAGTAGCTTAAATGTTTTCCTTTTATTTAAGAATGGTTTAATTGTTAAGTGTAAAGCTATTTCTCTGATGTTAATGTGGTCAATTCTGTGTTTAAATTACAATTTATTTCAACATAAAAGATATCTATTGGCCAGAGTCATCGCTACTGTGGTGACTTATCCTTTCTTCACAGATTTACAGATGTAAAAATTGTTTAGGGCTCTCCTCCAGTATCCTAACAAATGTTCTGGTCTGGTCCAGTATCCTAACAAATGTTGGGATCTGGTCCGGTATCCTAACAAATGTTGGGATCTGGTCCGGTATCCTAACAAATGTTGGGATCTGGTCCGGTATCCTAACAAATGTTGGGATCTGGTCCGGTATCCTAACAAATGTTGGGATCTGGTCCGGTATCCTAACAAATGTTGGGATCTGGTCCGGTATCCTAACAAATGTTGGGATCTGGTCCGGTATCCTAACAAATGTTGGGATCTGGTCCGGTATCCTAACAAATGTTGGGATCTGGTCCGGTATCCTAACAAATGTTGGGATCTGGTCCGGTATCCTAACAAATGTTGGGATCTGGTCCGGTATCCTAACAAATGTTGGGATCTGGTCCGGTATCCTAACAAAGGGGCCTCACGGTAGCATGGTGGTTAGCATCAATGCTTCACAGCTCCAGGGTACCAGGTTCGATTCCCGGCTGGGTCACTGTCTGTGTGGAGTCTGCACGTCCTCCCCGTGTGTGCGTGGGTTTCCTCCGGGTGCTCCGGTTTCCTCCCACAGTCCAAAGATGTGTGGGTTAGGTGGATTGGCCATGCTAAATTGCCTGTAGTGTAAGGTTAATGGGGGGATTGTTGGGTTACGGGTATACGGGTTACGTGGGTTTAAGTAGGGTGATCATTGCTCGGCACAACATCGAGGGCCGAAGGGCCTGTTCTGTGCTGTAATGTTCTATAAATGTTGGGGTCTGGTCCGGTATTCTAACAGTATGAGGTAGACAACGTTGGCTGAGTTGCACGAGTATGTACCGCCAATGAAGTAAGCTGATCCTCAGCTTCTCCCACCGCCTCCTCCACCTTCTGGATCACCTGAATTTGGGTCTCCAACCTCGGCTTTATCAATCCCCGCTTTCAGCAGATCCACTGTCTTCGCCAGGTCCTCCAGAGCTTCCCTTCTCTGCTGGCTCAACTTTTCATTCAAAAGGTCCAGCAGCTGCTCCATCGACCATTGGGCTGGTAGGGCCAACCTCTTTCCCTGTGTCGCTGGAAGAGTTTCTTGCTCGAACTGTTCCTTTCTTCTAAAACCACTTCTGGTCCACAAATCCATTCACCGGTGGAGTATAGTCTTCCTCCACCACTCCTGCACCTTTTTCCTTTAAAACACCGCCCATTAATCGGGGAAAAGGACCAACAAAACCGTCTCGAACGGGAGCTGCCAGAAGTGCAACCATTCATACTGTGGCCACCAATGGAAGTTGCTGGAACTTATTATTAAGGAAATGTTAACTCGGTACTTAGAAAATCACAACATGATTAGGCAGTGTCAACATGATTTTATGAAAGGACGATCATGTCTGACAATTTTTGTTTCCCTTTTTTGAGGATGTAACTAGCAGAGTAGAAAGGGCGGCACAGTAGCACAGTGGTTAGCACTGTTGCTTCACAGCTCCAGGGTCCCAGGTTCGATTCCCGACTTGTGTCACTGTTTGTGCGAAGTCTGCACATTATCTGCATGTCTTCGTGGGTTTCCTCCCAGTGCCCCTGTTTCCTCCCACAGTCCAAAGATAGAATTTACAGTGCAGAAGGAGGCCATTCGGCCCATCGAGTCTGCACCGGCTCTTGGAAAGAGCACCCTACCCAAGCCCATACCTCCACCCTGTCCCCATAACCCAGTAACCCCACCTAACACTAAGGGCAATTTGGACCCTGAGGGCAATTTATCATGGCCAATTCACCTAACCTGCACATCTTTGGACTGTGGGAGGAAACTGGAGCACCCGGAGGAAACCCACGCACACACGGGGAGAACGTGCAGACTCCACACAGACAGTGACCCAAGCCGGGATTCGAACCTGGGACCCTAGAGCTGTGAAGCATTTGTGCTATCCACAATGCTACCGTGCAGGTTAGGTGGCTTGGCCATGCTAAATTGCCCCTTAGTGTTCATGAATGTTGGGTGAGGTTACTGGATTACGGGGACAGGTTGGAGGTGTGGGCTTAACTAGGGTGCTCTTTCCAATAGCCGGTGCAGACTTGATGGGCCGAATGGCCTCCTGTACTGTAAATTCTATGATGTATGAAACTATAGGACCAATATTATTGCCCTGGCGAGGGTGCAGAGGAGATTTACCAGGATACTGCCTGGGCTGGAGGGTCTGAGTTATGAGGAAAAATTGGATATGCTGGGGCTATTTTCTATGGTGCAGCAAGGCTTGAGAGGGTTATAGAGATGTATTAGATAATGAGGGTCATAGGTAGGGTTGATAGGAAGGCACTATTCCCATTATTAGAGAGGTCAATAACTATGGGACATAGATTTAAGGTCAGAGGTAGAAGGCGAAGAGGGGAGTTGAGGTGAAGCTTTTTCATGCAGAAGGTTATGGGAGTTTGGAACTCACTGCCAGAAAGGGTGGTTGAGTGAGAAACTCTTGTGACATTTAAGAAGTATTTTGACATTATTTACCTTGCTGTGCCTCCTATTGTGCTGTAAACGTGTATGAATCTATGTGGAATGAATGAATGTCGTATATTTGGATTTTCAAAAGGCATTTGACAATGTGCCACATAAAAGGTGATTAAACAAGATAAGGACTCTTGGGGTTGGGATTCATTTATTAGCATGGATTAAGGAACAGTTAATAGGCGAAAGGGATAAATGGGGAACTTTTCAAGATACAGGTATAGGCTGTAACTAGCAGGGATCAATACTGGAACCTCAGCTAGTTGTAATCCATATTGATGATGTGGATGAGGATACATAGAGTAATGCACCCAGGTTTGCTGACAATACAAAACTAGGTGGGAAAGGCGTGGCATGGTGGCACAGTGGTTAGCACTGCTGTTTCACGGCGCTAGGGCCCGGGGTCGATCCCGGCCCCGGGTCACTGCCTGTGTGGAGTTTGCACATTCTCCCCGTGTTTGCATGAGTCTCACCCCCACAACCCAAAGATGTGCAGGTTAGGTCGATTGGCCATGCTAAATTGCCCCTTGATGGGAAAAAAGAAAACAAAGAGAATTGGGTTCTCTAAATTAAAAAAAAAACGAGTTGGGAATGTAAGCTCTGAAGAGGACACAAAGACAGATGGAGTATAATGAGGGGATAGTTCAGGGGACAAGTTCTCCCTGTTAACTTCAACAGTTGGAGAGTTAAGCATCAACTCGGATGAGAATTCCGAGAAATCTGTCTTGTCATGCAAAATGTGTCGTGGAGAATGCTAAATGATAACATTTGTTCCAGTGCCACCTCGGAGAGTAGAATGTATAGGAATTGTTAAACAATTTCTGTCATGAAATTGTAATGAGCTGTTAATGGTGGCAGTCAAATCAAACTTTGCACATTGCTATCACCAATGGCTGTACTTCCCGCCTCTAATGACACACGACGGACAAAGCATCCCTGTTTCCATGGCTAGTTTTTCCTTTAACAGGTGCCCACCAGAGGCGACAACTTGAGGGGGCCACTACTGGCTGACCAGAAGTTTCCCACTCTTACCACCGGCCACAGGCATGCTGGTGGGATTTACAGGTTGATAATCAACTCGTTCGGCCACATCACCAATGCACCTTCCTCGGCCATCAAGTCCTGGAGTGGGACTCAAACCTGGACTTTCATCTCCGAGGCAGGGGAGTCACAGGGTCTCCACCAACTAGATACTCGCCACTTGAAAACGCAGTGACTCAGATGCTCACTGTCGTAAACTTGGTTGGATTGCAGGCAGTAAATATCATTGGAAATATAGATGTTGTCGGACTAAAGACATAAAAACAGAAAATGCTGTATAAACTCACCAGGTCTGGCAGCATCTGTGGAGAGAGCAGCAGTGTGAACATTTCTTTGGAAGTATGGCCGTTCTTTGGAAGTGTCCTATTAGAATTGAAGACTTTCCACAGATGCTGCCGAACTTGCTGAGCTTTCCTCGATTTTCTGTTTTTATTTCACATTTCCAGCTTCTGCAGTAATTTGCGTTTACCAAAATCTAATCTACCATCCTGGTCACCTGATACAACAATGGGCGGAATTTTCCCATGCCACTGCCGACGGGTTCAATGGCGGGCGGAAGAGAAGAATTTCGCGGGAGGCCCAAAAATCGGCGTGAATTTCCCACGGGATTTTCTGTTGGTGCCCGTCATGGCAGATCAGGAAACCAACTGGATGCCGTCATGAAACTCATTTGCATCCCGCTAATGGGATGCAAATGAAGGCCTGACAACCCATCCCAGATCCCAGAGGTGCCAGCGGGAAAACACGCTGATGTGAACCACATCTGGAACAACGGGGCATGCAGATGGTTGGACACACCTGACCAATGCCTGGGGCTGCATCCAGAGTTCAGGCCGCCAGCAACCCTGGATTCTGCAACAACACAGCAGTGGGTGAGGTTGTAGCTTTCTAGATTTGGTGCACTGGTTGTGGTCCATCCTCCACCCTTGGAATGTTCCGGGGGATCCATCTTCTTTCTCAGGAGATCCGTCTCTTTCTTCAATAGTGAGCCAGTGATGCTGAGCGCTTTTTCAATATGGCAATAGTACGACAGACTAGAACAAAGAACAAAGAAAAGTACAGCACAGGAACAGGCCTTTCAAGCTTGTGCCGACCACCCTGCCCATCGAAACTAAAACCTTCTACACTTCCTGGGTCCATATCCCTCTATTCCCATCCTATTCATGCATTTGTCAAGATGCTCCTTAAATGTCACTATCGTCCCTGCTTCCACCACCTCCTCCAGCAGCGAGTTCCAGGCACCCACTACCCTCTGTGTAGAAAACGTGCCTCGTACATCTCCTTTATACTTTACCCCTTGCACCTTAAACCTATACCCCCTAGTAATTGACCCCTCTACTCTGGGAAAAAGCCTCTGACTATCCACTCTGTCTATGCCCCTCATAATTTTGTAGACCTCTATCAGGTCGCCCCTCAACCTCCGTCGTTCCAGTGAGAACAAACCGAGTTTATTCAACTGCTCCTCATAGCTAATGCCCTCCATACCAGGCAACATCCTGGTAAATCACTTCTGCACCCTCTCTAAAGCCTCCACATCCTTCTGGTAGTGTGGCAACCAGACTTGAACACTATACTCCAAATGTGGCCAAACTAAGGTTCTATACAGCTGCAACATGACTACAGGCCACTATTTTATTGTCCATCCATAAATTCCCTCGAGAAGGTGGTGGTAAGCTGCTTTCTTAAGCCACAGCGCTGTTAGGGAGGCAGTTCCAGGATTTTGAACAGTGACGGAACAGCGATACAGTTCCATGTCAGGATGGAGTGGAGCTTGGTGGGGAATTTGCAGGTGGTGCTGTTCCCATGTGTCTGCTGCGCTTGTCCTTCTCGGTGGTATAGGTTGCAGGTTTGGAAGGTGCTATCCTTGCCAATGTACACCCCTCATGCAAACTCAATGGTCGCATATCTCATGTACTGTTTGCGGAATCTTGCTGTGCACATTAGCCAACAAAAGAACAGTGTCTGAACTTCATGAGAAATTTATTCGCTGGGAATATTTTGGGACATGCCACAAACTTGAAAAGTGCTATATAAATGGAGGATGCAGCAATCAACCCACCTGGTCTGCTTCACCATCCAATCATAGCAGCTTAACTTGCCAGCATGGACCATTCAATTTAACCGGGACCGGCCAACTCGGCCCAGTTTCAATTTCCATTGAAAACTGGACCTGTTGCATATTCCTGGGGCAGATCTATGTGCCGTCAAGCCTGCCCGCCACACAATGTGGTGCAGTATACCTGGTTGCATAATTAATGAGGTCAGGCCAGAAGATATGGCGTATTTTCCCACCGATCTCTGCAGCAGGAAATGTTTCCCCACCCCCAACCCCCTCCCACACAAGACTTAATCCCAGGATGGGAGAATTCCACCCATCAATACAGTTGTTGTCTAATCATAATAGTTAATCTCTAACCATTAGTTTATAACAAAACCCAAACATGGGATAAGACAACTCCAGTGATGGAAAACTTTGGGAACCATAGATCCAAAGTTGCCAATTCGTCCTCTGCATGCTACGTTTACCATAAACGTTACAGCTCAATTTACTCGTATTCGGTACTTAACTCTTGTAATCGAGGCCATTGCGGAATGAACATTTTTGTTTGAACAGAGATTGTGCAGTTGGTTCTTGGATGTCAAACCATGAAGGCAGTTTCTGAAGACTTCAGCTAGAGATCCTGCATTGTTCTGACAGGCTTCAGGTTTATCTGTTAAAACAGTCTCAAAAAAAATCTCTGTACAGCAAGTATACCTGGGCCTGCTAACTGTATTGAAAGTGGATTGAGAGCTGAGATGGTTTTATTGTTTGAGTAGAAGTAAAGATAGCAGTTAAGGGTTATGGTGTCACCGCATTGATTAACATTGTTTAAGGGGTAATTACAAGATAGTTTTTTGTGTGATGTTAAAGATATTTTAATACTGTGTTCATAATAAAGTTTGTTTAATATACCACATCCCAATTTTGTGTGAAATCAATTCTGGAGTGAGGTATCCTTTTCTCACAGTCTTGCAAAATTAAAGTATATTGGGGTTTCTCTCCAGTCTCCTAGCCACTGTTAGGGTCTTTTCCAGGATTATAATGCAGCTACAAAGGAAATAGTTCCCTCCCACTTCTGACATTCCAAAATTAGAACCCCCCCCCCCCCCCCCCCCCCACCCCGAGACAATCTATGGAAACCCGATGGCTCCAATTTTGCATAAACCATTTGGAGTTTGCTCTAAATACAAAGTTTCAGGTGGAAATATGTGGCCATTCCCTGGAGAAGAGAGATATGAAGTATGGCAGGATTAACTCTCTCAACCCTGCCTGAGAGTAATTTCTGTATGGCATGTTGGAGTAGCTGTCTTTTTCACTCATGTTGCCACTTTCTTTTTTCGGGGCAATTTTAGCATGGCCAATCCACCTACCCTGAACATCTTTGGGTTGTGTGGGGTGAGACCCACGCAGACTCTGGGAGAATTTGCAAACTCCAAACGGACACTGACCCGGAGCTGGGATCGAATCCAGGTCCTGGGCACTGTGAGGCAGCCGTGCTAACCACTGTGCCACCTTGCCTCCCAATGTTGCCACTTCCTAAGGCCAAAATATGTGTCTGACCCTCCACAATTGGGGAGACTGTTAAATAGGCTAGTTAATTAAAAGACTACAACAGTTAGAAAATCACTTCCTGTACACCACTGAGGGAAACCAGAAGCATGTGAGAATTATACACTCAAAAGATTGGGGCAATGAGCCAGCTTCTGGGAATCTGGGAGATGATTAGAGTGAAGATTAGGTGGATGGGGGAGGAGGCCACTTTAAAAGATGAGTTTTGCATTCAGCAGGTCAGGAGAGGCTTGACAAACCAATTCAGAAACGTCACTCCACTGCTGGCCCAACATAGTTATGGGATTCATATTCCCCTGCATGCGGTGTGAGTTCCCATGGAAACGGTTGCCTCTTCTGCGATTACTGTTACCGTGGAGATCACTCTCACAAGAGAATGCAGCACAGCACAATTTTAATCTCCAAACACGCCAAATGGAGAGTGGGCTTTTTGATTTCAATCTACTGGCGTCATCTGCAACAACCAATTCAGTTCCCCAAGGACATTTCTTTTGGGCTTAATTCCTCACCTTTTACCATGCCTGATGTTTCCCTTCACATCCTGTAGGCGATTATTGCCTCACTCAAGGGGACCCAGATATGGGGGTTTGTCACCTTACTTGCGCATTGACGGATATCGCAGGGTCAACCTGGTCGTCGTTCACATATTATCCACCCTACCCAGTTGGACAATGGTCAAAGAGACCCAAAGCTTGCTAACGTTTCTCCCTGACCTCGGTGGAGTTCAGTCCAAGTATTGCTTCGACAAATAGCTTCCGCAAACAACATACCAGGTGATGTTAGTTGAGGGCTAAGTATTGACCAGGACGTTGGGGAGAACTCCTCAGACCTATCTTCCAGTTGTATCAGCCATGGGTCTGTTGGCGATACACCCACCTCAGGGTCAGAGGTTCTGGGTTCAGATCCCACTTCAGGGACTTGATTGATTCTTGATTCTCTTGATTGACATTCCAAAGTAGGACTGGGGAATGCAGCTCTGTCAGAAGTCCTGACTTTGAGATAAAACATTAAACTGAACTTCCACCTTCCCTATTGGGTGGGTGTAAAAGATCCACTTGTATTATGAGAGGGTGTTATCTCTCGTGTCCTGGCCAATACCAGGACATCAAGCAACATCGCTAAAATAGATGATCTGGTCATGCTTGCCCTGCTGCTTGTGGGAGCTTGCTTTGCGCAAACTGACTGCCGTGTTTCCCACAGGGAGCACAGTTCAAAAGTACTTCATTGGCGGAAGAGCTCTTTAGGGAGGCCCTGCGGCCATGAAGACTCCTGTATAAATGTAAGCCTTTCTCTTAATGTCTGCATCCACCTCAGAGGGCAGACGGAAGCTCGGTTTGACACCTCATTCAACAATGCAGCATTCCTGCACTATTGTCTTTACCTGGATGACGTATTGAAGGTGAGTGGGGCCAACTAACTCACTGCCGATTAGAAATTGCATTTTGGTTGCCCCTGGTCATAATGGCTTCAAAATACAGCAGGCATTCAATCCCTCCACCACTGACACACAGTGACAGCCATGTGTACCATCTACAAGACGCATTGCAGCAACTCACCAAGGTTCCTTAGACAGCACCTTCCAATCCCACGACGCCTATCATGTAGAAGGGCAAGGGCAGCAGATACGTGGGAACACCACCACCTGGAGCTTCCCCTCCAAGTCACTCACCATCCTGATTTGGAACTATGCCGGCCGTTCCTTCACTGGCACTGGACAAAATCCTGGAGCTCTCTCCCTACATCACATGGACTGCAGTGGTTCAAGAAGGCAGCCTATCGCCTCCTTGCACATTCTCCCCATGTCTGCGTGGGTTTCCTCCGGGTGCTCTGGTTTCCTCCCACAGTCCAAAGATGTGCAGGTTAGTTGGATTGGCCATTGCTAAAATTGCCTGT
This sequence comes from Scyliorhinus canicula, assembly GCF_902713615.1. Taxonomy (NCBI): domain Eukaryota; kingdom Metazoa; phylum Chordata; class Chondrichthyes; order Carcharhiniformes; family Scyliorhinidae; genus Scyliorhinus; species Scyliorhinus canicula. Next base: position 194,699,126 of record NC_052146.1, on the reverse strand, counting down.
TAATGTCCAAAGATGTACAGGTTACGTGGGGTTACAGGGATAGGGCGGGGGAGTGGGCCTGGATGGGGTGCTTTTTCACAGAGTCGGTGCAGACTCGATGGGCCGAATGGCCTCCTTCTGCGCTACGATGATTCCATAATTCTATGATTCTAAAGGGCAACTAGGGATGGGCAATAAATGCTGACCTGGTCAGCGACACCCACGTTCCATAAATGAATTAAAAATATAATTTGTAGTACTCCATGAGCTAAGAGGAAGCTAATGAAAGCTCCCCCTGGAGTACCAATGGGCTTGCAAGATTCAGAACATTATTCAACATCATGTGTTACTTTGCATAGTTTGCATTAACTCTCACTACCTGAACTTTAATTATTTTCATTACAGCGTACTTCTCTAATTAACAAAAATTTTTAATTTTGATCTTATATGAATAAACTAATAAACAACAGCTTCCATTTATATAGCGCCTTTAGTAAAACATCCTAAAGTGCATCACAGAAGCACTGTCAATCAAATACAAAAGCAGAATTCTGTGGATGCTGGAAATTGGAAATAAATGTCGAAAATTCTGGAAATACCTCAGCAGGTCTGGGAGCATCTCCCAAGAGTGAAACAGAGTTAACATTTTAGGTCTACGATGTTTGAAAGTTCATTGACCTGAAATGTTCATTCAGTTTCTCTCTCCACAGATGCTGTTTTACCCATTGGGCGTTTCCAAGGTTTTTTGTTTTTTTTTCCCTTATCAAACTATATTTGACCCCACAGAAAGAAATATCGGGATGGGTGGACAAAGTTTGGTGGGGAGGAGGGAGGGGTAAGGTCGAGGCTGAGGGAGAGAACTCTGATGCACACGTCCAAGACAGCTGAAGATACTGTAGCCAATGGCGGTGTGATTAACATAGTGAATGTACAAAAGGCCAGAATTAGAGGAATGCTGAATTCCCAGATGGTGATAGGGCTGGAGGAAGTCACAGCAATAGGAAGGGCTGAAGGATTTGACCACAAGGGTCATGATGTTGTAAAATTGTGGAGTTACAGGACCAGTAGCCAGTGCAGGTCAATGAGCACAAAGGTGATGTGTAAATGGGATCTGTCTGCGAGTTGGGAGAGAGGCAGCAGAGTTTCGGGTGAGCTCACGCTTGCATTTGCTAAATCTTTAAAAAAAACCTAAGTTGCTGCTAACTCATTGTACCCAAGTCCTCCTGTAGCCTGCAGATCAGTGCTCCTCATCTCAGCAGCGTTGGAATTTAACACAGGGTTAGGCAGGGAGCTGACCCATTGCATTACCAAGCCTCTGGGTCAGCAGCCACTTAGTGAACCTGTGAACAAGATGCATTCCCTCCTTTTGCGAAGTCATTTCAGGAAAAGTGGTCATTATGGTGCAATTTAAGCAAGATCCTGCTCTAACGAACAGACCACAAGCCAGTCTTTTGCAAGAATGTGAGGAGGTTTTGTGGAGAATTGCAGTCAGTGGATCAAGGCAACTGGGTGATGCCTGAAACAAACTTACACACATCTTGTCGAAGAAATTTCAGCACCCTCAGATGCTTCACTGGTCAAATGTAAGAGGAAGTGAGAGCTGTTAGTGGTTTTGCCACGGGCTCCAACATTGCCATGGAACTTCTTCTTTAGCTTGATAAATTCTAGGTGCCGGATTTATCCTAATTGCCTCAACATTTGCTGTGGGATCAGCTGAATTGGAATTATATTTTATTTTTGAATGCAACCATAAGGGCAGTGTTGTGAAAAGCAATTTTGTTTGGATCCCCCAAGTGCTGGTTTGTGTCTCTGAATCATCGTTAATCACTTCATGTTCATTCATTTCAACTGTGCTGTTGACCAGAAAAGCAGAATTTCGATGTTGGTGAAACAACAAGGGATGAATTCTCCGCACTGTTTGCTGGTGGCGGGATTCTCTACTCCCACCGCTTGTCAATGGGATTTCCCTTTGAAACCACCCCATGCTGCTGGGAATCCCACAGACAGGAGCATGCTGCAGGCAGGAAAAGAGGATCCCAACAACCTGAGAACTCCAACCCAAGTTGCCTTGATATCGGCGGACAAGAGGACAGAGAAATTCGAAGTATGGTGGAGCATGTCAGTTAAAGAGATGGCACCTGCAATGCACCAAATGATTCTACCTCTTTATAGTAGTTTAATCTGCGTGTTATTATGGGCAGCACGGTGGCCTAGTGGTTAGCACAACCGCCTCACGGCGCCGAGATCCCAGGTTCGATCCCGGCTCTGTGTCACTGTCTGTGTGGAGTTTGCACATTCTCCCCGTGTCTGCGTGGGTTTCGCCCCCACAACCCAAAAATGTGCAGAGTAGGTGGATTGGCCACGCTAAATTGCCCCTTAATTGGAAAAACTAATTGGCTAATCTAAATTTATGAAAAAAAAGGAAAAAAAAAATTTGTGTGTCATTACAACCACCTGCCTTGATACTAATAAAAAATAATCACAATATGAACTAGATCCTTTTTGTAAATCTGTTCCTGGGATGTGGGCATCGCTGGCTGGGCCTGCATTTGTTGCCAGACCTGAAGGCATTTTAGAGCCAACCACATTGCTGTGGGTCTGGAGTCACATGTAGGCCAGGCCAGGTAAGGATGACAGATTTCCTTCCCCAAAGCACATTAGTGAACCAGATGGGGTTTTTACAACAATCAACAATGGTTTAATGGTCGTTATTAGACTTTTAATTACAGATTTTTTGAATTGAATTCAAATTCCACCGTCTGCCCTGCTGGGATTTGAACCCATGTCCCCAGAGCATTATCCTGGGTCTCTGGATTACTCGTCCAGTGGCAATACAACTATGCCACTGCCTCAAGGAAAGGAAACCCTGAAAATAAAGAGTTCTTTAAAGTACTTTAGCTGCTGAAACACTGGCTCTTGTGGAGGCAATGGATATGGGAATCATATTGTCACATATTTTAAGTGAGATTCTGTACAAGGGCTGTGTTGAAGTTAGTATTCCCATTGAATATCATTTACATAATCATTCATTATGAGATAAAGAACCCTGAATTGTGGCTGGTGGTGGCAGTTTTACTCAGGGGTTGTTTATGCAGCATTGAAAAAAGCATTTGAATTCTTTGCAAGAGAGAGTAAAGACAAATAGATTCCTGTGCTATAAAATAAATAAGAGTAAGGCTGCCAATATCAGCATGCAAAATCGGATTTATTTTATTGTCATGTGTACCGAGGTACAGTGAAAAGTATTGTTCTGCGTACAGTCCCATATAAGGCATATATAAATACACAACGTAAATACATAGACACAGGCATCGAGTGAAGCTTATGGAGTGTAGTACTACTCAGAAGAGAAGATGTGTGAAGAGATCAGAGCAGTCCATAAGACAGTTGTTTAGGAGTCTGGTAACAGTGGGGAAGAAGCTGTTTTTGAACCTGCTAGTGCGTGTCTCAGACTTTTGCATCTCCTGCCCGATGGAAGAAGTTTGAAGAGCGAATAACCCGGGTGGGAGGGGTCTTTAATTATGCTGCCCGCTTTCCCAAGGCAGTGGGAGGTGTAGAGAGATCAATGGATAGGAGGTGGGCTCGTGTGATGGACTGGGCTGTGTTCACGACTCTCTGTAGTTTATCATGGTCTTGTGCCGAGCAGTTGCCATAGCAGGCTGTGACATTCTGTTGAGTGGTGGGGAATCTCTGAAAGGATTCGGCGTTCGAGAGGGTTGCCAGCCCGGTTTGTTAGGAAACTCTCTTACCTTTAAGTTAGAGGGTCATGGGTTCAACCCATGCTCCAGGACTTGAGGATAGCCCCAGTGCAGTACTGAAGGCGTGCTGCACTTTGGAGCATGCCTGTTCTCCAATGAGCTGTTAAACCGAGGCTGTCTGCCCTCTTACCTGCATGTCAAAGATCACATGTCAGTGAAGTGTGGGCTGGTTATCCTAGATGCCCAGGCTAATATTTATCCTTCAACCATTTCTATTCAGCTTATCTGATCATTATCTCTGTTTGAAGGACCTTGCTGTGAGCAAATTGGCTGCAGCGTCTCTTAAACCTTAGCATTGATTACATTTCAAAATGAAAACAGCCCGGTATTTGGCTGTAAAGCACTTTGGCATGTCCTGAGTTTGTGAAAAGTTGCCACGGAAACGAGTTTGTTCATTCGCTCTTTTCTATTGCTAGTAAGTTTGATGTACAGAGAGCTGAGCAGCAATCATGTCGAACAGCACAGAGGCTGAGCAGCCACAGATTTAGCTGTTTGTGGATGGTTCACCCGGCCACTTTGAACAAAATGGGCACCTTTCACAGTGATTTGGATCAAGTGCTGGCATGGTTAGGTGTTTATTCGAGGCTAAACAATTGACTGATGCTTGTCGCCCTCCACCACTCTGACATTGAAGCATGTTTACTGCCATGGCCTCAGACTGCTGCTGAAATGTTATCCTTATATCCGTTACTCACTGGCTTGTGATTTAACATGCTTCGACAGTTCCATTGTTTCTGCTGTTGTTGAGTTTCCTGTGTGATTTGAGTGATCTTTAGAGAGGTGGTTCATTGCTATTTATAGTGAAACCCCCTGTGGCCCCCGAGCAGGTTTGATCAGGACTATCTGATCTCTTGTGTTCTTTTCCTCATCATTAGGCCATGGGTTTGTGGTGATGCGGGGGGGGGGGGGGGGGAGGCTGTGTTTAAGCTGATCCTGCCTCAGGCACTCCTCTAGGGATGATTGTTCCAAACTGCCAGATCATGGGTCAATTATAAATTAATTGCCGGCGGCTCATTTGTAATCCCTTGTCCCAAGCTCCTTTGACGTGAAGCATTATCAAAGCCAGAATGAAAAGCAGCATGAAATTGCTCGTTTTCCCCTTCTTTTGGCCTAACATATATTTTATAAACCTGTTGAAATCTCGAGTTAAAAACAAGTGTAGTCTTCTGATTACTTTTTTGTTCGTTAAACCCAAACAGAGCAGTTTGAGAAGTAGAATTATTTGGAGTGCAGGAGTTTGTCCCCAGTACAGGCTGAGAAGGCTGAAGGACTGAGGTACTGTAGTGCCATCGATGGTGGGAGGGGGTAAGCAAAGTATGACCTGTTCATATAGGCAGTTCCCATGATAGATTTATGAGCATATGGGTGATAATGTCACCGAACTAGTAATCTGTGGGATCACTGCAGAGTGCAGACAATCAAAATATAGGAGCGATTTAGATTTCATAAGCGAGTGCAAATTAATGGCGAATCTGTTAATAACTTCATAAATGATCTAAAACTCATAGCTCAGACCTGTAACTATGCTGATCTGCATGACTCTCCAGTGAGAGATCAAATCGTCTATGGTATAATAGATCAATCTTTAACAGAAGCCTTATTATGCCAAAGTGATCTTACGTTAAAAATAGCTATTGAAAAATGCATCTCCAGCGAATAAAGTAAAAGATAATACTTAGAATGTTATCCAAAAGAAAAAGGCGCGAAAACCCACCATGTGGCTGAGAAAATTAAAATGGAGTCGCAGACAGCAAAGAAGCACGTTCGGGACGGCAGCTATCTTGCGCACGCATTTTCCAACTCGGGACATGCGCATTTCGCAAAAAAATGCGAGACTCTGCAAAAGAGGTCTGCACATACGCGAACATCACTGATGAGTCAGAGAGACAATGTCATAATGTGCTACAGATGTGGTAATGCCCACGTATAGGGGAACTGTCCAGCTTTTGGAAAATGCTGTTTGAGATGTTCACAAATGAATCATTATGCTTCTCAGTGCCAGCTTTTAGCAAATTATCTCCCACCTACACACAAAAAGAATTATAACGTAAGAGCAATAGAGAAAGATGAAAAAGTCAATTCACCGCAAGATTTTTCCCAAGATGATGAAACCTTCTCCTTTGTCATTCTTTGTCGGAGTGATTGCAGCATCAACGAAGACAGATCTTCAAGCAATAAAGACAAATCTTCAAGCAACAAAGACAGATCTTCAAGCAATAAAGAAAGCTCTTCAAGCAATAAAGAATGATCAAGTCAACATCGTTGATACATTGGATGGCAGCAATCTGTCAAATAGCCAAGAAGAAAACAACGCCACACAGAGAGTACTGATCGACTCCGTAGAGAGAGCACTGCACGACTCCACAGAGAGCGATGAAAGATTCCATAGAGAGAGCGATGGAAGCCTCCACAGAGAGATTGTTGACAGACTCCAGAATGGAAGCAATTTAAGACTCCAGAACGACAACCATGCTTTCAGAAGATTATGAAGGTCTATCCAAATAATTTAATCAGCACCAAGAAGACAATGAAAGTCTACCCACTGTATGTGAGAATAGTGACAATGTGATCACAATCAGCATACAAGATGTGAAACATCACAGCCAGACTGAGAGATTTGAGCTCGACTGTACAAAAGAAAGTAGCCATCAAAGTAAAATGACTGTGAGTCCACTGAGACCACATTCATTGAAACCACATCTATCACAACCAACCTACAAGTAAATGAAATCTTGATGACTCCAGAAGAGGAGTACCAAGGAATCACAGAGGAATCAAATCAACCAGAAATCACTGATGTTACCAAGATCAATGCAACATCAGATCATTCACGCAAACCTCAAATCAAAAGTTCAATGAAACATCACTCATCACAAAGGACATTGATACCGAGAAGTTTGAGAATTACTCAAATTATCCACAAGGAACCGTGACTGAGCACAATAATAACGGATACAACGAAACAATAACCTGTGCAATGTGGTACAACTCTGCACATGAAAGATAATGTTACAGCACAGTCCAAAACAATGCCAGAAGTAGAAACATAACATGGACATTGTTCAGACAAACCAAATGTCATGCCAATGAATTTCATGAATTCATTTTTGCTCCAAGACAAAGTAGCAAAACAGATTTCAAGGCGAATGACATACAGAATCGATACCACAAGCAGAAGAAAAAGTCAAGGTCAGACATGAAAAATGATTCGACCATTTAAACACTTCATGGTGACTTGTTGGTACTTAAACAACAGCCAATTCAGGCTCCAAACTTGAACACCCTTTCGATACGATGAAGCCCATGAAAACCAAATACACACAATCTATGAACTTTAAAGTGATTCAAGTATTTGCTTTACTATGTAAACCACTGCATTTTTAACGTAAATCACTGCATTTCTAATGTACAATTTTCTTTTGTGGACAGAAGAAAAATGTAAAACAAAAAGGGGGATGTAGTGATCTCTATATGTAGTAATACATGATCAAGTAATGTTAAGCAAGTACAGGCAAATGATCACTAGATGGCCACACTACCAAGACCAATAAAAAGGTTTCCCCGCTCTTTCCTCAAGGAGAGTGTGTTAGGAGTGTTTAGAGTACAGAAGGGAAACAGCTAGAGAGAAGTTAACAGATCTTAGTATATAGCATTGTCTTATTTAATTGTTTAATCTATAGTTATTTGTTTGTTTTCTAGTTCAGTATTGAAATAAAAAGTACTCACTAGTTTATGTCATAGTACACATTTAATTATTTTGCCATCACTGGAAGACTACGCCTATATTTCAACAACTCGGCTAAACAAAAAAGAGTAATATATATATTACAAAATCGTAATATGACACACTCCGTGTCAGAAACATGACAACAGGAAATGCGGTTGGCAGGAAGTACATAGAACATAGAACATACAGTGCAGGAGGAGGCCAATTGGCCCATCGAGTCTGCACCGACCCACTTAAGCCCTCACTTCCACCCTATCCCCGTAACACAATAACCTCTCCTAACCTTTTTTTGGTCACTAAGGGCAATTTATCATAGCCAATCCACCTAACCAGCACGTCTTTGGACTGTGGGAGGAAACCGGAGCACCCAGAGGAAACCCATGCAGACACGGGGAGAACGTGCAGACTGTGGCGTGCAAACAGTGACCCAGCGGGGTATCGAACCTGAGACCCTGGCGCTATGAAGCCACAGGGCTCTCCGCTTGTACTACTGTGCTGCCCCAAGTACACATTGAATATTCTTAAATATATTATAGATATGGGTGGGTTGTTTCCTTTTGCTAAGTAATTAGAAGACTGCCTCTTCAGATTTAAGTTGCACCATATGATTTGAAAGCAAACTTTACTGCACCATCGCCGGGCCCGTATGGGACAGGAGAAGCAATCTCTGCATTTAAACAAAGATCATGCCATTAGCTTTTATCCCATCACTCTGGCAGCTCTCTCCTCACTAATTTCCCCTGCCATGTACACCATATGTCTCCCTGGAACTGTGATTTTCCAACTTTTTTGTCTGGGACCCATTTTTACTAACCGGCCATCCTCTGGACCCACAACAGCCGACCTTCGTGTCCCACACTGGCCTACCTTCGCAACCCACCATTATCTTAAAAAATTACTTTTTTCCAATTAAGGTGCAATTTAGCGTGGCCAATCCACCTGCCCTGCACATCTTTGGGTTGTGGGGATGAAACCCACACAGACACGGGGAGAATGCGAACCCGCCATTTTCAATTATCCTTAATGTGACAGGCGAGCCTGCTTGATCCTCACGATGTCAGTTGCTTTGTTATTCAATGTTACTGTCATGAGAAAGTCGCTTTAAGAAATGTTTGGCTGCTCATGTTACTGCAGTGATGTCAGAGTGTGGGTGGAGCTGAGCTCTGGCTCTGTTTTTTAGTTTCATTTTGAGAAAAGCTTGGTTGTGTCTCTGTCTTTTTGGTTTTATTTTCAGTGTTGGAGCTGAAGCCAGACAAAGCAGCTGTACTGCTGTTCTCTCTGCCATGAAAAGACTATCTCTTGATCATTTGGTGAATTCAGAATTATAAATGTTTTCAGCAGTGACTTTAACCTGATGTGCTTCTGTTAAAGGTTGTGTTTTTTGTAAGTCTTCTGGATGTTAAAAGGACAGCGTAAGCATTACTTAGTGTTGTATTCTTTGAGGGTTGTATTTGAATTGATGGTTGCTAAGATGTTCACTGTATTTTTTAAAAAGGTTAACCCGAGTTCATAGAATAAACATTGTTTTGCTTTAAAAAATACTTTTCCATTTCTGCTGTACCACACTTTTGGAGTGGGCCGTGTGCTCCCCATACCACAATCTATTCAAAGTTGTGGGTCAGGTGAACTCCATGGTACACTTTGGGATGTAACATTACATTTCTGTTAATGACTTCCACTGATGATTTAAGATCTCACTGCATCCACTGAAAAAATAAGGGAATTTGTGCTTAAACTTGCCATGTTTAGTCTTCAAATGCCTTTGAAGTATTGAAGGTTTTAAACGTTCAATTGCCAGTGCTTCCCTGTGTAACACACATGGGCTTTGAATCTTCATTTGCAGTGGAACAATTAATAACCAAAACCGCAAGTAATCATCTTTCTGCTGCTGTTTTCAGCTTCTTCTTCATGGGTTGTTCACTGGAGGCCGTGAAGTTCACACCAGCATGCTGGTAGCTGCAAAATGGAGTGTATAGTAATGATCTTTATTGTCACAAGTAGGCTTACATTAACACTGAAATGAAGTTACTGTGAAAATCGTCTAGTCGCCACATTCTGGCATCTGTTCGGATACACAGAGGGAGAATTCAGAATGTCCATATTACCTAACAGCACGTCTTTCGGGACTTGTGGGAGGAAACTGGAGCACCCAGAGGAAACCCACGCAGACACGGGGAGAACGTGCAGACTCCGTACAGACAGTGACTCAAGCCGGGAATCGAACCTTGGACCCTGGCGCTGTGAAGCTGCAGTGCTAACCACCTGTGAGGAACCTGACCAGCATTCTGCCTCCACTGCTGGTGGGAGGACTCCATTTTTTGCTAAAAAAAACTGGCCCTGGACAGCGGGCTGAGGTCAAGAGGAGGTGGTCCACCCCGCTGAGCTCTGGGCCTGCGCACTGCTTGATCCGGCACGCATCCATCAACTTAAAAGTCCATCACAGCTGGCATTTTTAAAACCGTTGCGGCTGTTGGGCACCCCTGCCGCAATCAGAAATGGCGAGACTGAGCGCTGAGACCCCCGAAACCTACCCCTGACCCACCCGCAGGTTACGACCCTGAGTTTCAGGACCCCTGCCCAAGAAGGTCAGTGTACAAAGAGAACATAACAACTGTTAAACAACTGCTGGGGTTCATGAGAGTTCAATGTATCTCATGAGAGAGGTATCTGGAGCATCGTTAAGTTATACAAAATGAACAGACCTGGCTATACATGTGATGTGGAGGGGGGTCTATATTCACGGCCCCACCCAGAAGATAGACATCAAACATATGCTCGTAATCCTGATCAAGTTTTTTGCAATTAAATATGAACACCTGGCACCAAAACGTTAAACTGCAGAAATCGTTTAAAGCTGAATTGTTTTCTACGTGCCAGTTTTTTTTTTAACGAGCACTCTGTCATGCATATAGGGAAAAAGCCTGTGAGACCTCGTGCCGAGGTAATAAGAGTGGCACATGGCCACCAGGCAAATTCCTGGAGGAAGAATTCCTGGAGTGTATGCGGGATGGTTTTCTTGACGAATATGTGGAGGAACCAACTAGAAAGCAGGCCATCTTAGACAGGGTACTGTGTAATGCGAAAGGAATCATTACCAAACTGGGTGTGCGATGCCCCTTGGGGATGAGCGACCATAACATGATAGAATGTTTTATCAAGATGGTAGTAAAGTAGTTGATTCGGAGACGAGGGTGCTGAATCTTAATAAAGGGAACTATGAAGATATGAGACGTGAGTTGGCCTTGATAGATTGGGGAGAGTTACTTAAAGGGATAACAGTGGATAGACAATGGCAAACATTCAAGGAACGCATGGGGGAACTGCAGCAACTGTTCATTCCTGTCTGGCACTAAAGCAAAGGGGGTAAGAGGACCAATCCATGGCTCACAAAGGAAATTAGAAATAGTATCCGATCCAAGGAAAAAGCACACAGATTGGCCAAGAAAACTAAGTCTGAGGATTGGGACCAGTTTAGAATTCAGCAAAGAAGGACGAAGGGGTTGATTAAGAAGGGGAAGTACAGTACAAAAGTCAGCTTGCAGGGAACATAAAGACTGACACTAAGAGCTTCTATGGATATGTGAAAAGAAAGAGATTGGTAAAGAGAAATGTAGGCCCCCTACAGACAGAAACAGGGGAATGTGCATTGAGGGACAAAGAAATGGCTGAGCAATTGAATACATACTTTGGTTCTGTCTTCACAAAAAAGGACACAAATCAGATACCAGAAATGTTGGAGAATGAAAGGTTTAGTGAGAGGGAAGAACCAAGGGAAATCAACATTAGTAGAGAAATGGTACTGCGAAAATTGATGGGATTGAAGGCAGATAAATCCCCGGGGCCTGAGAATCTGCATCCCAGAGTGCTTAAGGAGGTGGCTCTGGAAATAGTGGATGCATCGGTGGTCATCTTACGGGATTCTATAGACTATGGAACAGTCCCTGCCGATTGGAAGGTAGCTCACGTCACTCCAATATTCAAAAAGTGAGGTAGAGAGAAAGCAGAGAATTATAGACCAGTAAGCCTAGGATTGGTAATAGAGAAAATTCTTGAATCCATTATCAAGGACTTTAGAGCGGAACATTTAGAAAGCAGTGGCAGGATCAGTCAGAGTCAGCATGGATTTATGAAGGGGAAATCATGCTTGACAAATCTGTTGGAATTCTTTGAAGAGGTAACCAGTATAGTTGATGTGGTATATTTGGACTTTCAGAAGGCGTTTGACACAGTCCTGCATAAGAGATTATTGTGCAAAATTAAAGCGGATGGGATTGGGGGAAGTGTAATGAGGTGGATAGAAAACTGGTTGGCAGAGAAGAAATAAAGAGTAGGGATTAATGGGTCCTTTTCAAATTGGCAGGCAATAACTAATGGGGTGCCACAGGGATCGGTGCTGGGACCCCAGCTATTCACAATCTATATTAATGATTTGGATGAGGGAACAAAATGTAACATCTCAAAGTTTGCAGATGATACCAAGTTGGGTGGGAGGGTAAACTATGATGTGGATGCAGAGATCCTTCATGATCTGGACAGGTTGGGCGAGTGGGCAAATCAATGGCAGATGCAGTATAATTTGGATAAGTGTGAGGTTATTCACTTTGGAAGCAAAAACAGGAAGGCAGATTACTACCTGAATGGTTGTAAATTGGGAGAGGGGAGTGTGCAGCGGGGCCTTATGCACCATTCGCTGAAGGTAAACACGCAGGTGCAGCAGGCGTAAAGAAGGCTAATGGTATGTTAGCCTTCATTGCGAGAGGTTTTGAGTACAGAAGCAGGGATGTGTTGCTGCAGTTACCTTGAGTATTGTGTGCAGTTTTGGTCTCCTTTTCTGAGGAAAGATGTTCTTACTCTCGAGAAAGTGCAGCAAAGGTTTACCAGGGGACTGTCGTTGGAGGAGAGATTGACTAGGTTAGGATTGTTCTCGCTGAAGTTCAGAAGAATGAAGGGGGATCTCATAGAGACTATAAAATTCTAACAGGACTAGACAGGATAGATGCAGGGAAGATGTTATCAATGATGGGTGTGTCCAGAACCAGGGGCCACAGTCTGAGGATTCAGGGTAAACCATTTCAGACAGAGATGAGGAGAAATTTCTTCACCCAAAGAGTGATGAGCCTGTCGAATTAATTCCCATAGAAACTAGTTGATGCTAAAACATTGAATATATTCCAGAGGCGGCTAGATATACCACTTGGGGAGAATGGGATCAAATGCTATGGGGAGAAAGCAGGATTAGGCTATTGAGTTGGATGATCTGCCATGATCGTGATAAATGACGGAGCAGGCTTGAAGGGCCAAAAGGCTCCTCCTGCTCCTTTCTTCTATGTATGTACCTATGTGAATCTCAAGCCTCCAGCTTGCATTGGATCCTGATGGAGCTTTGCCAGTGCAAATTACCATGTTTTAGGTGCACTCCTTCCTGAGTCAGTGCCTCCTGTTAGATGTCCTTTACTGTGTATTAGAACTGAACTGCCATAGGGGCAGCACGGTAGGACAGTGGTTAGCACTGCTGCCTCACAGCGCCGAGGTCTCAGGTTCGATCCCGGCTCTGGGTCACTGTCTGTGTGGAGTTTGCACATTCTCCCCGTGTCTGCGTGGCTTTCGCGCCCACAACCCAAAGATGTGCAGGGTAGGTGGATTGGTCGTGCTAAATTGCCCCTTAATTGGGAAAAATGAATTGGGTACTCTAAATTTATTTTAGAAAAAGAACTGAACTGCCATGATTGACAACCGGCATCGGAGGGTACCTGACTGGATAGAGTGAGCCTCCTCATGAGGCCCATTGATCGGTTTGAGTGTAGGCGGTAGTGTTCAATGGCTAATTAATCTATGTTTGATTATGTGAGTCTGGTGACTGATCTTGCTGACTGTGCTTGAATAGAGAAAAATAAACAGACAATACAGAACGAGCTGGCAGTATGTGAATAGACATTTTAATCTTAGTATAAAACTCTAAATAAAGTTTTTGCATACTTAAAAACTGGTGTTATCTCAGTATTGCTCTGAGGCAAATCAAATAGAACATAAGAACATAAGAACTAGGAGCAGGAGTAGGCCATATGGCCCCTCAAGCCTGCTCCGCCATTCAATGAGATCATGGCTGATCTTTTGTGGACTCAGCTCCACTTTCCGGCCTGAACACCATAACCCTTAATCCCTTTATTCTTCAAAAAACTATCTATCCTTATCTTAAAAACATGTAATGAAGGAGCCTCAACTGCCTCACTGTGCAAGGAATTCCATAGATTCACAACCCTTTGGGTGAAGAAGTTCCTCCTAAACTCAGTCCTAAATCTACTTCCCCTTATTTTGAGGCTATGCTCCCTAGTTCGGCTTTCAAGAGCCAGTGGAAACAACCTATCCGCATCTATCCTATCTATTCCCTCCATAATTTTATGTTTCTGTAAGATCCCCCCCTCATCCTTCTAAATTCCAACGAGTACAACCCCAGTCTACTCAACCTCTCCTCATAATCCAACCCCTTCAGCTCTGGGATTAACCTAGTGAATCTCCTCTGCACACCCTCCAGCGCCAGTACGTCCTTTCTCAGGTAAGGAGACCAAAACTGAACACAATACTCCAGGTGTGGCCTCACTAACACCTTATACAATTGCAGCATAACCTCCCTCGTCTTAAACTCCATCCCTCGAGCAATGAAGGACAAAATTCCATTCGCTTTCTTAATCACCTGTTGCACCTGTAAACCAACTTTTTGCGACTCATGCACGAGGACACCCAGGTCTCGCTGCACAGCAGCATGTTTTAATATTTTATAATTTAAATAATAATCCCTTTTGCTGTTATTCCTACCAAAATGGATAACCTCACATTTGTCAACATTGTATTCCATCTGCCAGATCCTAGCCCATTCACTTAACCTATCCAAATCCCTCTGCAGACTTCTGGTATCTTCTGCACTTTTTGCTTTACCACTCATCTTAGTGTCGTCTGCAAACATGGACACATTGCACTTGGTCCCCAACTCCAAATCATCTATGTAAATTGTGAACAATTGTGGGCCCAACACTGATCCCTGAGTGACACCACTAGCTACTGATTGCCAATCAGAGAAACACCCATTAATCCCCACTCTTTGCTTTCTATTAATTAACCAATCCTCGATCCATGCTACTACTTTACCCTTAATGCCATGCATCTTTATCTCATGTAGCAACCTTTTGTGTGGCACCTTGTCAAAGGCTTTCTGGAAATCCAGATACACTACATCCATTAGCTCCCCATTATCTACCGCTCTGGTAATGTCCTCAAAAAATTCCACTAAATTAGTTAGGCACGACCTGCCCTTTATGAACCCATGCTGCATCTGCCCAATGTCCCATATATAGAATATATAGAATATATAGAATATACACCAGAGGCCAGTGGACCCCTCTGGAGGAAACCAGCATTGGAGGGATTCCAAGCAAGTTAAGCCAGCCACTGTTGCTTCTATCAGGGCAAGATGAAGATTCACCTCAACATCTTCATGTAGCCCCCAAAATATTTCTGGATATAACTCTGGTGTCTACACCAGGATCACATTCTCCGGAACCAACCTCACTAAGCTCTTTTGGGCCAATAGATTGGCAGCGGGCGGGTGGGTGCAGGGAATACTGTTGTCTGAAAAACTTTCAGACACTTCAGCGAGTTTATTAGTAAAACGTTTTCCCCAGGTGCCCTTATTTGCAAAATGAACAAGGGAAAGACGCAAGTTCACAATTTTACCCAAGCTTATTTTCAAATGCAATAAAATAGTTTATCCTCCAAATTATCCCAAGTAGAATCTGCCTAAGATTCTAATACTACTAATGAACTGGATTGAGCTGCGGGTCCAATCCTCTGAGTCTCGGTCGTCTCAGGGCCTTCGCCTGCGAAGGTGGGTCTCGCACGTTGCTTCTGTCTGTCCTGTGGTCTGCCGTTGAGTTTCTTCCGTTGCCTCTGGATCGAGTCTTCGCTGGGAGGGTCTCTGGGTGTCCTGTTCTTACTCCGCTCTTCGCATCTTTTCAGAAGTTTCTCTGGCCCTCAGCCAATGAGGCCACTGGGCAGGAGTTGTAAAACCTAATGGAGTTGCCGATTGCAACTCTGCAGGACACTAGGAACACCCCCTAGAGGTGCATCCTCAGGTGCATTGTCTGCACGTAACCTTGTCCCATATATGGTGATCTCGGTGCCAGAAGATCTGGCTTCATCTGGGCAATCCACAACTCGATCCATTTGAATGGGGCTAATTATCTTCTGGTGCACAGGACAAGCCCAGACTTGCCCTCGTTATCTGTCTCTGACCAGTATATATATGAGCTTGGCTGTTTGACTTCCCATCAAACCTGTCTGTGGTTCTGACTGTGGATTTAATGTAAACTGTCCAATTCTTCATTTGAAGTGTCCAGTTCTTAATTTAAAGCGTCCCGTTCTGTATTGGGCCTAAGATTCAGGCCAATGGCCATTTTATCATAGTACCACTGACCCATCTCAGCACTTGCCTGGCCAGGAGATAAGGGGCTACCCTATGGGCCTGATCCGAGCAGTTTCTTTCATGAAATTAACTTGAAGCCCCTCAGATGAACCCGTGCCACTAACTGCGGATTGTAGGCCCTCGATTCCAGCTCTCCCCTTTGCCCATCATTTGTCTTGTAAAGGGTGGATGGGGTTCTCTACCTTTGTGGGGTATTGAAGGAGCATTCCAGAGTGGTCCATGGGGCTGCATGTGGCGGCTTCCACGTGGATCAGCCACATAATACAAAGAGGTTCTCTCTTTTGGAATATCATCAAAGAGGCAGCAGAACAATTTAGATTTGTTCATGCTGATAGTCTGGCTGGTTACAAAAGTCGGAGGAAGCATTAGTCAAATCTGTACAGCCTGTCTTAAACCTGACTCCATCTTCTGTCATTTCTGCACATTCCGCGGCACAATCTGAAGGGTTTCAAATTAAATTGTCAGTCCCGGAGATTTAGTAGAAGTGTTCAAAATGCGAGATGTTTTGATTGAGTATATGGAGGGAGAAAACTGTTTCCATCAGCAGGAGAGTGAATAACCAGATTGAAGACAGTCAGCAAAGGCTGGGCGATTCTCCGGCCCCCCGGGCCAGGGCCAGCGTCAATCCTACCCCCGCCGTGTCCCGAATTCTCCGCCCCCCCCCGAGATTCAGCGGGGGCGGGAATTGTGCCGCGCCGGTCGGCGGGCCCCCCGCGGCGATTCACCGGCCCGCGATGGGCCGAAGTCCCGCCGCTGACAGGCCTTTCCCGCCGGCGTGGTTTAAACCACCTCTGGTACCGGCGGGATTGGCGGCGCATGTGGGCTCCGGGGTCCTGGGGGGGGGGAGGGGGGGGGGCCGGGCGATCTGACCCCGGGGGGGCGCCCCCACGGTGGCCTGCCCTGCGATCAGGGCCCACCGATCGGCAGGCGGGCCTGTGCCGTGGGGGCACTCTTTTTCTTCCGCCCCTGCCATGACCTTCACCATGGCAGGGGCGGAAGAGACCCCCTCCCCTGCGCATGCGCCGGTATGACGTCAGCAGCCGCTGACGCTCCGGCGCATGTGCGGATGTACGCTGGGCAGAGATGTCCTTTCGGCCCCAGCTGCCGTGGCCCCAAAGGCCGTTCACGCCAGCCGGCGGAGTGGGAACCACTCCGACGTGGGCCTAGTCCCTAAAGAATTCCGCACCTTTGGGCCGGCCCGACGCCGGAGTGGTTCACGCCACTCCGACACGCCGGGTCCCCCCGCCCCGCCGGGTAGGGGAGAATCCTGGCCCAGGTGTAAGAGTTCTTTTTTTCATGCAGTGAGCTGTTATGATCTGACAGGATGGTGGAAATTTTCAATGGGGAATTGAATATATTTGAGAAGGAAAGGTTAGCAGGGCCATTGGGAAACAGCAAGAGGGTGGGTCTAAATGGACAGCTTTTTCAAAAAACACCATGGACACAATGGGCCGAATGGCGATCTTCTGTAATGTAAGATTCTCTGACTCTATGTGATGAAAATGCTCTTATGGTATTGGTGGAAATAGTAAGATATCACAGCTAATAACAGCAATGTTTAAGAGAGCAAGCCTTCCCAGAATTGAGACTTTACATAAAGAAGAGGAACAATGCTGTACATGGTGACATTATATAACACTCACTTTTAATGAGCTTCCTGCCAGCTCTCCTAGGCAGGGTAGGGGTTGCTTTAAGGCAGGGCATCAAATAACATGTCACTGCAGCATTGTAGGAGCATTCTCACTCGGAGTGTTTGAAAAAGGAACCCATTAGGCAATGAGCAGCACCTGACCCTCCGACCCCAGATGCGGGTGAAACTGTGTTATGGAATTTTGGATTGTCCGCCATCTTAATGGGGAATCTGCCATCTGCACATAGAATCCTGGAATCTCTACAGTGCAGAAGGAGGCCGTTCGGCACCTCCAAAAGAGCATCCTTCCTAGGCCTAATCCCCTGTCCTAACCCCGTAACCCCACCTAACCTTTGGACACTTAGGGGCAATTTAGCATGGCCAATCCACCTGAGCTGCACATCTTTGGATTGTTTGTGTGTGTCTGCATATGCATGTGCGCATGCATGTCTGCTTATGTCTGTTTATGTGTGCATGTGTGTATACGTGCGTGTGTCTGTTTGATGTGTAATTATCTGTGTGATGTGTGAATGTTTGTGTGCGTGCATGTGTGTAATGTAAATGTCTGTGTGTGCGCACGTGTGTCATGCTTGTGTGGCTGTGTGCATGTGTCATGCGTATGTCTGTGCGCATCTGAGACATGCATGCGCATGCGTATCGTGTGTGTGCGCATCTACTTGTGAACTTGTATAAACTTGGATAAACAGGGAGACGACCCTCATTAACTTTTAAATGCTGCATTGGATTGCAACTAGCTCAATAAATGCATTCCCTTCCTCAGGTATCAATTGTAATTTAAGATGAATTGCCTGGGATGGAACATTTGAAATGAAATGAAAATGGCTTATTGTCACAAGTAGGCTTCAAATGAAGTTACTGTGAAAAGCCCCTAGTCGTTACATTCCGGCGCCTGTTCGTGGAGGCTTGTACGGGAATTGAACCGTGCTGCTGGCCTGCCTTGGTCTGCTTTCAAAGCCTGCGATTTAGGATAGGTTTGGGTTGTTTACTCTGGAGCATAGAAGACTGAGAGGTGACCTGATTGAGAAATACAAGATTAAGAGGGGCATGGGCAGGCTGGAGAAGGAGCAGCTGTCACCCTTAGTTGAAGGGTCAGTTACAAGGGGACACAAGTTCAAAGTGAGGTGTGGAAGGTTTAGGGGGGATTTGAGGAAAAGTGTTTTTACCCAGAGAGTGGTGACAGTGTAGAACAGGGGTGGGCAAACTACGGCCCGCGGGCCGCATGCGGCCCGCCAAAGGTATTTCTGCGGCCCACCAAGTCATTAAAAAAAAAAAAAAAAAAATTTTTTTAAAAAAATTTTTTTTTTTTTTTTAAATTTTTTTTTAAAGGTTAATGGGTGGGGGGGGCTGTTGGGTTACTTACTGGTATAGGGTGGATACGTTGACTTGAGTAGGGTGATCATTGCTTGGCACAACATCGAGGGCCGAAGGGCCTGTTCTGTGCTGTACTGTTCTATGTTCTATATGAGGCGCCCACAATCATAACCGGGTGAAGTAATTATTTTACTTAATATACTATGCGGCCCTTTGTGAATTGTGAATTTCTGAATGCGGCCCTTGCACGGAAAAGTTTGCCCACCCCTGGTGTAGAATGTGCTGCCTGGAAGGGAGTTAGAGGCGGGATGCCTCACATCCTTTAAAAAGTACCTGGATGAGTACTTGGCACGCCAGAACATTCAAGGCGATGGGCCAAGTGCTGGCAAGGATTAGGTGGGCAGGTCAGGGCCTTTCATGTGTTGGTACACACTCAATGGGCTGAAGGACCTCTTCTGCACTGTAGTATTCTGTGATTCTATGATTCTAGAGTGATGCAGAAAATGTACCCCAAGATATGTTGCTGCTTTTTTTCAGTCAAGTTGCAATGAGATGTCTTTTACATTATAGAATGGTGCTGCTCTTTAAAATTAGGCTTTGAGTGGAAGAGAACCACACTGCGCGCTTCAGTTTACTGACAAAATTGTGCTCCTGCAATCCCTTCTTTGCATTTTGTTCAGGCTTTGTTATAATGAATTGAACACAAGTGCATTGTAGATAAGCTCGATCTGTAACGTGTATTGGAGTACCATGGACTTAACCTTTTGTAACAGGGCCTTTTAGAGTTTTCATATTTACCCACAGTATCTATCAACTTATCATCCTTTTGGCCCCAGTCTTTGTGCTGATGTTGTTCACACAAAGGTGAGAGTTAGAGAGTTACAGAATTTTGATCCAGCTATGATAAAGGAACAGCGATAGGAGTTCCAAGTCAGGATGCTGTGTGTCTTGGCGGTGGACTTGGAAGCAATGGTTTCCCCACAATATTATTCCTCATGTTCTTTCCAGTGACACTGGTCTTAGGAGACGGAAGTGCCACTGAACCCTTTTATGTGCTGAAAGCAGAGATTTGGGAGCTCAGTGCCTGTGAACAGTGCCTCGTATCTGTACTGTCAATACCCGTCGACAGGCAGCAAACCTGCAGACCCATTTTTACATGGGATTTGCCGATGTTAGTGCGAGAAGCTGATACCAGGAGGCCAGAGTGCGACCAACACAACATTGGTATCAGAGTTTATTTTTAAAAGTGGTCGGCTGAGGGAATGTCCCCGGGCTGGATTCTCTGTTTCAGCGGATACATGCCCGGCTCAAACGGAGAACTCGCGGACGTCTTACGGCGGCAGAATCGGTGCCGAACCCTCACTGATTCTGGGACCAGTGAGGGGGGGGGCTAAAAGCCACGCCACATAAAGCCCCCGGCGTTACCTGCCGATGCACATGCAGAATGGCTGGGTCTGTGGCTGCGCACGGCGGTGGCCCTGCGACGGCAGCTAGGACAACATGGCGCTGGTCCCGGGTGGACCCGGCCTGCCAAAAACTGCCTCCCTGTAACCCCCCTCGTCACCCCCGGACCACCCCCACCAGTCCCCCCAGCCCCCCGCCAAAGACCCCCTGCCAGCAGAATTCCTCCCCCCCGGCTGTGGCAGCGCTGGACACAGCCCGCAGCTGCCACGCCAGGTTTACGAAGAGTGAGAGGACACGTGCCCCATGTTGTCGGGTAGTCGGCCCATCGTGTGCGGAGCATCGGGGTGGAGCATCGGAAAATTGGCACCGCCCCTCGACGTCAGCATAAAATTTGATTCTCCAGCCAATCGTCGAACGTGATTTTGGCGTCACAATCGGAGAATCCAGCCCATGATCTCTTGTTGATGACCTTTGTACCAGGGCAGAATCATTCTCTCAGTGGGCAGCACTCTCATCTCTTGGGTCAAAAGGTTGTGGCTTCAAGTCCTAATCTGGGAATAATCCAAGATGACATTAAAAGGAATAAAAAAGAAAGGTTTGCCGTTTTATAGCGATTTTCATAACCACTCGATGTCTCCTACCAATTTACAGGCAGCGAATTACTTTGGAAGTGTAGTCACTGTTATAATGTAGGAAACACAACATCCAATCTGTGCACAACAAGCTCCCATAAACAGAAATGTGGGTGGGAATTCTCCGACCGTTGGGACTCCCTTTTTCCCACTGGCAGTGCACCTCCACTCGCTCGTTTCCTGGCCGCGTGGGGTGGCTTCAATGGGAAATGTCATTGACAAACAATGGGAAGAGATAATTCAGCACGGCGCTGAGAAACCTCTGGCTAGGGGCCTGGAGAATCCCGCCCGTGGTAATGATCAGATGATTTGTTTTGTTTTGTGATGTTTATTGAGGGATAAATATTAGCCAGGGCACCAGGGACAATTCTCGTGTTTTTGTTTAAAAAATAAAGCTGTGGGAGATTTGACACATACCAGAGTAGGCAAGGGCCTTAATTTAACCAAAATATTGTCCAAAGATTGTCACCTGGACAGTGCAGATTTGAATCCAGAACCGGAGGACTCAGAGACAAGAGTGCTACCAGCAGAACCATGGCTGATGCCGTTGCCTAGCACTGAGGGGTCACTGCATTTTTGGACGAACTGGCTCTATTTAATTTAATTGGCTAAGAATTTCAAGGGATATGGAGCTGAAATACAGTTCAGCTATGATGCTACTGAATGGTGCAACAGACACGGAGTGCAGAATGACCTACTCTTATTCCTATATTCCTATTGACAGCTCAATGGGTAGAGCCGTTGTGGCATCCTTCTGACATTAACAAGTTGGCCTTTTTTGCGATGTTGGCAAGTTTGAGGATGTCAATGGTGGACTCTTACGTTTGAGCATTTTGTCAAGGACCACAAGGTGTTCAAAGCTGTAGAGAACACTTCGGAAAGTAGCTGTTGGGTGATTGTGTGTAATACAATCGGT
The DNA here is from genome assembly GCF_902713615.1 of Scyliorhinus canicula. Lineage (NCBI taxonomy): Eukaryota > Metazoa > Chordata > Chondrichthyes > Carcharhiniformes > Scyliorhinidae > Scyliorhinus > Scyliorhinus canicula. Next base: position 194,677,272 of record NC_052146.1, on the reverse strand, counting down.
AAAATCCTCTATGCTTTTTCATTCCTTGCTTAGTTTCACCATGACTGATACCTGACTTAGTAGCGGATATGACCTGAGAGATACATTCCGTCGGAATGTTGTTCCTCTGCCACACTTGACAAGTCGAGTACAAAGACTCTAGAAATAATCTCTTGTGAGTTTATCATCACCAGTTGGTTTTGTTATTCAACGAGGGCACATTTCTCTCAGACTCGTTCATCATACGGCTATGTTTGGTTTACAGGTTGGTCAGCTTAGCTTTGCTCTGCTCACAAGGCGAATGTATCTGGGAAGTGTCGGACTCTTGCAGTTAAAACTCCACTTTGGATTTTCTTATTAAAAATTACATTCCAGGAGCACTTCAGATTTGGTTGGACAAGGAGTGGGCAGCCAATCCATTCCTCAGTTTAGCAATTTGCACTCCTGGCGTGAATGCAAATCTGGTGCAATTCAGCTCCAGCGGGCAAACATAGGGCTGGATTCTCTGATCTCCGACGCTGAAATCGCGTTAGGCGACGGTGCGGAGAATCCCCGATGATGCTGAAATCGGGGGCGGCGCCACGTTCACGATGCTCCGCCCCCTAAAAAGCGGTGTACTCACAGAGTACGACGCATGCTGTATCCACTGCCTCCATATGTTGGCTGAGGCCCGCCCCGTGATGCTCTGTCCCTGAATGGCCGAGTTCCTGACGGCGAGGGACACGTGTGGTCTTACCCGTCGGGAACTTAGTGTGGCGGCTACAGACTCAGTCCAACTCCGCCACAGTTGGGGAAGGGCCGATCTGTGGGCAGGGGTGGACATATTCGGGGCTGGGGGGCCACTATGGTGGGTCGGTCCGGGCACGTGGGCCGGCCGAAGGGGGGGGGGACTATTTTGTGGGCCGGGTCCTCAAGCGGCATCCGCCATGAAGCACGGTGCGGCCGCTGCAGGCCACCGCTGTGCACATGCGCGGCCACGGACCTGGCAATTCTCCAGGCCATATCGGCAGCTAGAGCCGGGTGCTCTACGCTGCCTTGCTGCTAGCCCCCAGCAAAATGGGGAATTGGTGGCCGTTTTGCACCAGTTTTCCTGGCATAAAACACCACCGTTTTCACATCGGCGTGGGGACATAGTCTCCAAATCGGAGAATCCAGCCCATAGTGTCCCATATAGTGAATCCTGCTTAGACTCCCCTCCCTCATCCGCTCAATAGCAAATACTGGTACTTTACTTGCAATTGTGGCCTGTTCCTGAGCCTTCCCTACCTGAATGGAGGCTAAGCCTGTCAATTAGGCTGACACACGGTTTGTCATTCGAAATCCTACCCTCTTACCTCTCCTACATAAAAGCAAATTACTGCGGATGCTGGAATCTGAAACAAAAGAGAAAATGCTGGAAAATCTCAGCAAGTCTGGGAGCATGCTGCCAGGCTTGCTGAGATTTTCCTCTTACCTCTCCTCACTTACCCCTACCTCCCTGTTTATGTAACCCACCTCTGTTAATATCAAGTCCTAAATGTTTCTCTCTCTTGTGTTTCAGCGCAATCCCCCGATTATAGTCAATGATATATTTGAAGATATCAAGGATGGTGTGATGCTACTGGCCCTGTTGGAAGTTCTATCTGGCCAGAACCTGGTGAGTTTATTGATCAGCTTAACTCAGCACGAACCTTGTGGTCTTCCATCTCGTCTGCTGCTGAGTGGCTAGAGAGTAGCTTTTTTTTATTCGTTCATGGGATGTGGTGTCGCAGGCTGGGCCACCATTCTTTGCCCATCTCTGAGGGCATTTAAAAGTCAACCACATTGCTGTGGGTCTGGAGGCACATGTAGGCCAGACCAGGTAAGGATGACAGATTTCCTTCCCCAAAGGATATTAGTGAACCAGATGGGTTTTCATTACAATTAACAATGGTTTCTTGGTCATCATTAGACTTTTAATTCTAGATTTTTAAAATTATTGAACTCAAATTTCACCATCTGCCATTGGAACCCGGGTCCTCAGATCTTGTTAATCCAGCGAAAATACCTTTGCGCCACTGCCTCAATACAGAGCAGTAACGATGCTAATGCAGTTGATCTAAGATGGGATTGTGGTACGAGTGTTAAAGTTAATCTCAGCATCCCTGGGCTAAGAAGGGAAAACTCAGAATCATGGAATGAGACCACACAGAAGGAGGCCATTTGGTCCTTCACACCTGTACCAGCTCTTTGAAAGAGCTATCCAAATAGTCCCATTTTTCGCCTGCACATTTTTCATTTCCAGATGTCCCATTTTGAAAGTTACCGCTAAATCTGCTTCCAACACCCTTTCAGGCACTGCATGACTACTCACTGTAGAGAAGAATTGACTTCAATTTCCCTCTGACTCGTCTGTCAGTTATCTTCAGCCTGTGTCCTCCTCTGACTGCCCCTACTGCCAGTAGAAACTCATTCTCCCTATTTACTTTATCAAAATCTTCCAACATGTTAAACACCTCTGTTAAATCTCTCCCAAACCTTCTCTGCTCCACGGAGAACAATCCTTCTTCTCCAGTCAGTCCATAGAATTGAAGTTCCCTCATCCCTGGTGCCAGCCTAGTAAATCTCCTGTGCACTCTCTCCAAAAGGCTCTGCCATCCTTCCTAATGTTTGACACTCAAAGTGGACATATTTCATTGGACTGAGTCTGTAGCCGCCACACTAAGTTCCCGACGGGTAAGACCACACGTGTCCCTCGGTGGTGTTTAATGGCGGGACTTTCCAGTCTCCGGGCAGGCGTGACCAGAAAATTGCGCCCAGTATTTTAGTTGAGGATTAGAAGTGATTTATGAAGTTTTAGCATTATTTCCTTGCTTTTGCACACTGTGTTTCTTTCTGTAAAGTCAGTGGATCCTGCATGTTGCCTTTCAAAAGCCTTCTCAACCTGCCTTGCCACCACCAAGGATTTGTGTGTAAGAACCTCCAGGCATTTCTGCACCTGGATGCCATTTAAGATTGTACCGAGGTTCCTACTCCTGCTAGATTTTCCAATAATCATGATTGTGCGGATATTAAAAATGAAGATAAGGTTGGGTTTGGTTGCTGTGCGCTCCATGGACAAGCAGCAACTGGAAGCTGGTCATCAACACTCAACATAGGCGTTCGGGTGAGGTACCAAGAATTTAGTTGGTTCATGGGAACCTGGTCCCCAGGAAGGAGCTGACATCCTCGGGAGAGATGTGGGAGAGAAGCAGTGTCACAGCCTCATGGTGTAAGCTGCCGATGTCTCTCTTAACTTCTGAACACGAGCTCCACAATCAAATCAAGTGCAAGTTGTAGATTTGGGGGTACAGACCGATTTCTAGATACCAATGATATCAAGGGAGATGGTGGGGTGGTGTGAGTAGATAGTGTTGAGGTAGAATATCCGCCATGATCTTTTGCTATTCTTTCATGGGTTGTAGACGTCGCTGGCTAGGCCAGCATTTATTGCCGTTCCCTAATTGTCCTTGAGAAGGTGATAGTGAGCTTATTTAAATGGTGTGGTGTTCTTGTTAAATGGAGGAACAGGCTGGGGGCCAAATGGTCTACCCCTGCTCCTATGTTCCTATGGGGTGGGGGGGGGGGGGGGGGTGGCTGTGATTGGAGGTCAAAAGAACTCATAAAAACCACTATTTCCTGCAGTGCCTCACAATCCCAGGGGTTTGCAGGGGTGGAGAGACAAGACAACAATTCTCTTACTAAAAGTTACTCACTGAAATATTTAAATGCACAGCTTTCATTGTAAGTACTCTGATGGTAGCAGTTTTGGTGGAACATGTATTTGTGGTTTAATTTGTGTCCCCTTTTTTCAGCCTTGTGAACAGGGCCGTAAGTTAAAACGCATCCACTGGTTGAGCAACATTGGAACAGCCTTAAAATTCCTCGAGGGTAGACGGGTAAGTGTGAATAGCAGTGCTGTGTCCTCTGGCATCTCGCATCTCTGTGTGAAATCTTTCTCTTGAGGCAGTTTTTCAGCGATCCCAGGTTGGAACTCATTCAAACTGGAAGTATTACATAAAATGTAGCTAATTGGATTGGGTGTGATATTAGTGGCAATGGATAGGATTGCTGGTGTGTCAAACAATCTGAGTCTTTATCAGAAACTCTTTGATAGTCTGTGATCCGTGGGCATAGAGTCTTCTCACTGATGTCCATACCTCAGGCCTTTCATTTGTGTAAAGGTGGCGCAGTGGTGCCAAGATGTGGATAGAAAGGGCGATTGCTGATTTTCTCAATGTTCAGTTGGATATGAGTATTGCCCAGTTTTCCTGACAAGTTTTAGGGGGTCTGGCATTTTGCGTAGTGCCCTGCTGAGGGGTGGAAGGGGTGGCGGAGCGGAAGGTGGGCACGGGGGTCTACGGGTTAGACCAGTCTAGCCAAGTTGGTCAAAGAATTAATTTTGTTCCATTCTGCTTGTTCTTGACACAGTTGCCGATTTCCTGCTGTCGGTCTCTGTGATTGAGTTCCACAGGGAATAACATTGTGAGCCCCCTCCGACCTATTGCACACCTGCCTCGGAGTGTTCGCTCCAACTTGCTGGAACCCTGTCTCGGGAATTCTGTCTCTGACCCATTTTCCCACTTTTTGCATGCCCAGATTCTGACACCAGAGGAATTTTATTCCGTGTACTTCCACTGGTGTTGATGTACTGCCTCGCACAAAATTATCTTGAAGGCAGTTACCTTGGTAACATTATTGGTACTGACTGTACAGAATAAAATGGGCAAACATCAACAGATATAGAATTAAGAAAATTAGGTAATAATGTTAAAGCTCTTTTATTGCTGTTCAGAAATAAAGGAGGGTCTTAATAATTAATTACTTGTTAAAATTACATCAGGAATTTAAGATTTCATGACAAGCAAAATAAAACGGATGTCAGAAATGTGAAGCGAAAATAGAAAATGCTGATTTTTTTGACTTACATTGGGATGAATATTAACTCAGAAAGGGAGATGGAATTGGGGGCTGCTTGGAGGTTGGGAAACCGGAAGAATGGGTTTGCTGCTGAACTTAGTGATAGGATCTGACTCCTATTTTTTGTCCATGCTTCTTGGCCATAACTAGGGAGATTGAGAGGCTGGTTGGCTGCCTGGCTGGTGGGTGGGCTCCACTTTAGCTCCAGGCTGCAGCCGAGGAGCAGAGAGGAGCCTGAGAAAATGAATGGGCGTGTGTGTGTGTGTGGGTGTGTAGGGGAGGCCAAGACTGGTTTGTACAGAGGCTAGAGGCAGATTGGAGGCTGGAGAGATTGGAAGCTAGAGGCAGGTCGGAATCTGAGACCAAGGGGACTATCAGAGGCCTCGCGGAGGAGATTAAAATTTGAAGAGTCCGGGTGTATTGGAAGGGTGTGTGTGGTGGTTGGGGGGGGGGGGGGGGTTGAACGATGCAAAGTGTGTTGATGAAGCAGGTAAACTGGATGCTGCAGGCAAGTGGAAAGGAAGGTACCTCCTTGATCCAGCAGTCCCCACCCCTCTTTATCATCCGGATGTCCTACGGCTCAGACAATCTATCTAGTTGAGGATAAATTTTAAAAGATGGTTAAAACGTGGTCAAGGCCAAAACATGGTCTGTGGGAACTCCACATTTTATGTTTAAAGTCTTAACATTTTATCCAAAGGTTGGAATGCTACAGTGTTTTAAAGGGTTAAATGCTGAGGAGAGGTTGCCTAAGCATGGCTTCTATTCCCTTGTGTCAAGTAGATTGAAGGGTTGATTGAGGCGATTAAAATGATTTGAAAAGAAATGGAAGCTTAGATGCAGAGAAACTGTTTCATATGGTGGGGGAGTTCTGAACAAGTGAGCAATACCTTAAAAAGAGAGCTCGGCCTTTTGGAAGTAAATCCAAGAAGCACACATTGATGCAAAGGCCAAGGGGAATCTGGAACAGTCTCCACCAAAAAGCTGTGGATGCTGTGGGTGGATTCCGGTGGGAGGGGGTTCAGTTGAGGCTTTCAAGACTGAGATTGAAAGCTTCTCTGTTTGATAGGGGTATTGAGGGATAGGGAGCAAAGGTAAATGGAGTTGACATACAGATCAACTACGATCTATTTGAATGACAGAGCTGGCCTGAGGGATAGAATGGCCCACTCCTACATTCTGCAAAAAGCAAATTACTGCGGATGCTGGATTCTGAAACAAAAACAGAAACGACTGGACAATCTCAGCAGGTCTGACAGCATCTGTGGAGAGGGAAGGGAGCTAATGTTTTGAATCTGGACGACGTTTTGAGTCAGGGTTAAGGCCTGTCTTCAAATCACGGACATAGGAACATTATCAAAGAAACTGTTAAGTATTTGATATTGCTGACAGGAAGCTATAGACTAAAAATGCTGTAAAGTGAAAAGGCTTGCGTTGCAAACTGGCAGCAGTGAATTCGGGAGCGTGCTAATTCACTTGTGACAATTACATTCAAGGCATAGAACTTGTAAATAATTGGATGGAACAGCTGCCAATTTGTGCTTTGTTTTGCATGAAGTGGGAGTGGATGGAGCACTGTGACTAACCAAATGCAAAATTCTCCTTAATTCCTTTGTCATGCTGACACCTCCCAGTCCATATACAGAGGATCACCGGTCAGTAGTTTCTATATCAGTCAATCTGATTTTACAGCATGGTTGCGTTTCTGTTTATGCGCTGATTGCTTTTTTATACTCTCTATCTGTGGAACAGCATCAAAACAAAATACATCCTTTCTCTGCCCTTTGCCGGCTAGAATCTCCCATGTGTGGTGGTCTTTCCCTGTGCAAATATGTACACACTTTGAAATTCAGCATGAATCCTTTTCTATCTACACTCCACCCTCTGAAAATCCCTCCGCAAACACCTTCACCTTCCCCCTCATTTTCCTTCTTTCAAACACCCCTGAAAACCATCTCTTTGACCATATTTTGCTCATACCTCCATCACTGACTAAAATGTCCTTTTATTTTTTGACATTGTGCTTTGGGAATTGTTTCTATGTTAAAGTGCTGCATAAATGCATGGTCGTTTCACTGCGGAGTGCGATTCCAGATAGCGCTGCCATTTAACATCTCCCATCTGGTATCAGAACCTTGTCACCAGATTCCATTCGAAGAAACAGGCCTCCAAATCGCTGAAACCTTCCTCTTTTGAATGATGCCTTCAAACAATCTAGGGCTTTGGATTTGTTTTATATTGACATTTTCCCATATTGTTTTTAAAATTTAGAGTACCCAAGTCATTTTTTCCAATTAAGGGGCAATTTAGTGTGGCCAATCCACCTAGCCTGCACATCTTTGGGTTGTGGGGGCGAAACCCACACAAACACGGGGAGAATGTTAAAACTCCACATGGACAGTGACCCAGAGCCGGGATCGAACCTGGGAGCGCGGTGACGTGAGGCAGCAGTGCTAACCGCTGTGCCACCGTGCTGCCCTTACATTTTCCCATATTTTTATTCCGTTGATAGGAAACGGGCTAGAAGGCTGGATACTGTTGCGATGTGGGAAGAGAAGTGTTTTAAAAATAACTTCAGTTGGGGGATAAATAAAAAGAACTCATGCTTTTTCGAACTTTTGCTCACACCCATCACCTGCACATGGTGATGCATTGCGGAGGAAAGTGACAGAGGCATCCTACTGGTTGTGCACAAGGGCGTTTATTGTTCAATACAGGTCCCCACTCTCTCAATCTTGCCATCCCCCCAACCCCCATCCTCCACACGCCACCTCACCTCCCACCCCTCCCTTACCCCCTACCTACCACATCCCCCCCTCTCCTGGTGCCCTCAGTGATCCTCAATGTGCTTGGCCTTCCTAGCTCTACCGCTATGTTTAGGTGCCGCCTCAGGATGCACATCAGAGATGGAGGCAGCCAGCTGCTTACCTCATCCCGTGGCCTTCGATGCCCCTGGTGGGTGTCCTCTGGGGGCTCTGGGGCTTGAGGGCCACGGCTCACCTGTCGACAGCCCATGCCTCCCTGTCCCGTGTGCTGACTGCGAGACGCAGCATCATCAGAAGGGTGGAACTTGGTCCGCCGTGGGACAGAGGGGCAGCTGGTTTGAGCCCCGGCTGCCCCTGCAGCATCTAGCTGTGCCAGCCCTGACAGTTCCCCAATGTCTGCACCATCATTTCAACACCCTGGGCGATGCTTCTCAGTGACTGGGACAGCGCTTCGGCCATTCCATCCTGAGATTGGGACATGTCCCGCAGAACCTCATCGAGGTCGGTCTGGTACTGGGTCACGTCCCCCAGCGAGGCAGACATTCCGCTGAGACCCTCAGCCATGGGCAGCATGTTAGCATTGTGGATAGCACAAAGGCTGCACAGCTCCAGGGTCCCAGGTTCGATTCCGGCTTGGGTCACTGTCTGTGCGGAGTCTGCACGTCCTCCCCGTGTGTGCGTGGGTTTCCTCCGGGTGCTCCGGTTTCCTCCCACAGTCCAAAGATGTGCAGGTTAGGTGGATTGGCCATGCTAAATTGCCCTTAGTGTCCAAAATTGCCCTTAGTGTTGGGTGAGGTTACTGGGTTATTGGGATAGGGGGAGGTGTTGACCTTGGGTAGGGTGCTCTTTCCAAGAGCCGGTGCAGACTCGATGGGCCAAATGGCCTCCTTCTGCACTGTAAATTCTATGATATCTATGGCCGTCACTGACTGCGTGACGCCTTGCCACCTTCACTATTGGTGCCAACGTTGTGCACCAGACTCTCCCCTGCGGTCACCGCCCCAGCAGTGTTAGCCTCGGTGCCACTTATTGCTGGCGCGATCTCCTGCGCCCGTAGCCTCTGGTACTCCTCCAAGGTGCGATGGATCTGCTGGAGTGTGGCTGACATCTCCCTCTGAACGTCCCGGCCGCTCCCTATTGTCTCCATCAGCTCTGGGTAACCCTGTTCCAGAGGCTCAGCATCAGGTTGGGAACCCAATTGGTCCAGGGATCCAGCAGCCCTCTAACTGCTGTCTTGCCTGGGGGTTCCTGCCTCCACCAGATATGCATCATCAGCAGTGTGGTGATCACCAGATTGTGCTCCAGAGACTTGTCCACTAATATTTCCCATCGAGGTGTGCGTATCTGCGCTGGTGGAGAGTGGGGATGACAGCTGTGCCGTGACTCTAACTGTTGCATGCTCAGAGCTCTCCTCCGAGGTAGTTTCCTCAGGGTCTGGAGAGGGGGCTACCTGAGATGGGCTGCGCGATGTCAGCTGGAGGACCTGAGGAGAATGGACATGTGGTAATTTGAGTGATGGGTCAGTCAGTAAGGCAATCGCTACTCAAGTTTGACAGGCCCTCTGGGTGGAACTCGGTGGTTCCTCACCTTTGTGGCGTCCGCCAGCCACCACGTGGGTGACCGATCTGTCCTCGGCCACCCAGGTCACCGCCAGCGCCCGCTCCTTGAAGGAACTGAGGATTCTCAAATCCGACACCCCACTGTCTGTGCACTCTCCCGCCGTTTACGGGAAAGCTTTTCCTGAGGAGTCACAGAGAGGGCATCGTTAGCTGCACACGTGGTTCACAGTTGTGTGTGTGTGAAGGGAGGGTTGGGGTGGAGGGAGTGTTGAAGGGGATAAGGGCGGAGGGAGGGATGGGGGTCGCCTGCGGGAATTGGGGGGGTGGATGCTCCCTTGGTGGTGGTGGGGGGTGCATTGGTGTCTACTCGTGCTCCCGGTGTAGATAGTTGACCTTCTTTCGGCACTGAAGGCCAGTACTCCTGGTAGCACTCCCCGAGCTGACAGCTGATGAGCACTGGCTGCCTTGTGGCTCACCGTCCGGGACCCCCGGGGGAACAGGACATCCTTCCTGGCCTTCATGCGCCCAGGAACCTCCCCAAGTTCGCATCCCCGAATCTTGGGGCTGTTCTCCTCGGCACTATTGTTGCGAGCTGGCTGTGGTTGGCTGAGCAAGTGCAGCTTAAGTTTTGCTCGACCTTGTTAGCGGGGGGCCAAGTGCAGGGAAACCTGCAGAACTTCCTGCTCCCTAGCACACTTAGACATTTTTCCAGAGAATTGCGCCCTGTAACACAAGGGCTCGCAAGTGTGGAAAAGAGTTTGGTAAGATTTGATCTCTGCATCATACAGTGCGTTAACATTTCGGGGATTTGTAAAACGCTTCTAAATTTCTTCTTCCCCGATCACTCACTAACGAGTAAGATTGTCCACCTAAGAAACTCCGTGTTGCTGGTCATGGGTTCTGTGAGACCTTGCTTGGCTGATGCCGGATCCTAGAGCCTCACCTTCGACCGCACACTTGGCAGGTGTTTCTGGGAGGTGGGAACACACAATAGGATACTGAAAACAAGCTGTGCTTCTCTTACAGATTAAACTGGTCAACATCAATTCCACCGACATCGTTGATGGAAAACCGTCAATTGTGCTTGGCTTGATCTGGACTATCATTTTGTACTTCCAGGTTATACTTCCTATCTTTTTACACCATTTCACTTACAGTTATGCAGCTGATTGTGTGTTCCGCTACGGCCATCAGTTTCATTGGTATGCCCTCTAATCCGCAGATCGAAGAGCTGACCAGTAATCTGACGCTACTGTCCTCACTGTCCAGCAGCACCTCCTCGGTAGACAGTGTGGCGAACTCCGAAACCGGGAGCCCCCCGTCCAAGAGAAAGGTCATCACCAAGTTTAAGGGCAGTGCAAAGAAGGCTCTCCTGAAATGGGTGCATTACACTGTCGGGAAGTGAGTTCCACTTCAAATCTCCCACTAGCAAATGAGTGCAAGATGTGCTTGGGGTTTTCATTTGTTGTCCAACATTTGTTGCATTTATTTTGTGGTTGTGGCTGGGCTGGAGTTTTGGTTCCCACTGAGGATGGGCTCGAACACCATTCTTGGAATGACGGGAATAGGGGCTGCGAAAACTATCTGCCGGGTGGGTATTAAATTAAATGGCCACTTAAGGCCAACTGGGGTTTTACAGGTTCCTGCACCAGCATGAGCCAATTTAGGGGCCTGGAGATGGACACCCAACGGCAAACTTTGAGACCATTTCTCCAGGAGGGCCAGGAAGTGTGCCCTGCCTCCCTGGGGGCAGAAGCAGCCACAGGCCACCCTGTGGAGGATTTCTCACACCTGTAGGGGTGGCCTTGCTGCTGAGTCTAATTCCTCACTACTCATTAATCTTCCATCACACCTTGCTGCTCCTGTTATGCAGGAAGGCTTCTGATTGGTTCTTCTATTTTGAGAGCTAGCCCGCGGTCCTTAATTGGATGCAGAATCTGTCCCCATGCCAATTCAGGGGACCTTGCTGTGGATTGTGACTTGTGCAAGTGTCTTGCCCTCTGCCTTCCTACCCTGCCCCGCATTGTGGATAGCACAATGGCTTCACAGCTCCAGGGTCCCAGGTTCGATTCCGGCTTGGGTAACTGTCTGTGCGGAGTCTGCACATCCCCCCCGTGTGTGCGTGGGTTTCCTCCGGGTGCTCCGGTTTCCTCCCACAGTCCAAAGATGTGCAGGTTAGGTGGATTGGCCATGCTAAATTGCCCTTAGTGTCCAAAATTGCCCTTAGTGTTGGGTGGGGTTACTGGGTTATTGGGATAGGGGGAGGTGTTGACCTTGGGTAGTGTGCTCTTTCCAAGAGCCGGTGCAGACTCGATGGGCCGAATGGCCTCCTTCTGCACTGTAAATTCTATGAAATAATGTGGCCGCAGTTCTGGCTTCTCACAGGCACGTGCTGTCTCTTTGTAGGCGTATTGGCATCGAGGTGAAGGATTTTGGGCAGAGCTGGCGGACTGGACTCACCTTTCATTCCGTCATTCACGCCATCCGTCCGGACCTGACGGACCTGGAGATGGTCAAGAGCCGGTCCAACCGGGAAAATCTGGAGAGTGCTTTCGCCATTGCTGAAAATCAACTCGGAATTCCAAGAATCCTGGATCCTGAAGGTATCAGCTATTGATTGTGGGGCAGTTTTCAAGGCATGTTAAATGACAGTGTTATTGGTGTGGGATAGTCCTGACATTCCGTGGGGATTTAGGAAGGCTTTGATGAGGTTTACACCTGTAGGGTATGAAGTATTAAAGATATGTAGATAGACTGAAGAAACTGGGTGTTTTCTCCTTCCAGCAGTCAGCTCTGAGGAGATTTGATAAGGTATTTAAAATTACAGCCCATTTAGATATGGCAAGGAAAGAGAAACTGTCTCCATTAGATAATGGTTCAACAACATGAAAACACAGATTTAAAGTGATCTGCTAAAACAAAAGAAGCAACATGAGGCAAAATGTTGTCCCCAAATGAATGATTAGGATTTGGAATGCAAATTTGGATTTGGTAGATAGTGGATGAAGATTCAATAGTGGCCTTCACAGGCAATTGGGAGTAGACAAGAAATGTAGGGGTATGGGTAAAGCTGAGGAGTGGAACAAACTCGATCATTCCTTGAAAGGATCAAGGATCCCTCCCACCTGGCTTACTCACTTTTCCAACTTCTTCCATCGGGCAGGAGATACAGAAGTCTGAGAACACGCACGAACAGACTCAAAAACAGCTTCTTCCCCACTGTCACCAGACTCCTAAATGACCCTCTTATTGACTGACCTCATTAACACTACACCCTGTCTGCTTCATCCGATGCCAATGCTTATGTAGTTACATTGTATATCTTGTGTTGCCCTATTATGTATTCTCATGTATTTTCTTGTATTTTCTTGAATTTTGTTTAATTCCCTTTTCTTCCATGTACTGAATGATCTGTTGAGCTGCTTGCAGAAAAATACTTTTCACTGTACCTCGGTACACGTGACAATAAACAAATCCAATCCAATCCAATCCAAAGAGCCCATGCAGGTTTGACAGGACATATGACCTCAACTGTTCGACTTTTCCCTCTCACCCACTGTAAGTCCAGATTCACTCGAGGGAGCTTCCAGGCTGTGTCAGTGCAAGTAACTGAGAATGTTCCCTGCTGAATTTCAGGGTCCTTCATTTACTTCCAGTCAGTGTGCACAATACCAGCAGCAATACTGAGGGAGTGCTGTATTGTTGGAGAGGCTGTGTTTCAGATGAGGCATTAAATCAAGACCCCATCTTCCCTCTTGGGTGGATAGAAAAGATCCTGTGGCACTATCCAAAGAAGAGCAAAGAATGTCTCACAATGTCCTAGTTAACATTCTACCCTTAACCTACACCACCTCCAAAGGGTGACATGATCCCTCATTGCTGTGGCCATTGTGAAGTCCTGATGACGCCAATTATTTAAACAGTAATCGTCTGTGAAGTCATTTGGAGTAATGTGAGGGTCTGATAGGTACAGTAGAAATGCCCACCCTTTCTTAAGGTGTACTAAAGTGACATTCATTCAAGCCCATGCACTTTATTGAGCGCTCCAGCTAACCCATAGTATCCATCACATCTAAAGCTAGTAGATTAACATATGTCATCCCTCACAGCTATAAGGATCCCGTTTGAGGTGGATTTGAGCTCTCACTTTGAACCTGGGACTTCCCTGATGTGTATGGCTGACCCACAGATTCAGAGCCACCTGGATGCCTGCGGGAATTTGCACTGATAGACCTTTTCAAAATAAATTTAAAGTACCCAATTCATTTTTCCCCCAATTAAAGGGCAATTTAGCATGGCCAATCCACCTAGCCTGCACATCTTTGGGTTGCGGGAGTGAAACCCACGCAGACACGGGGAGAAGGTGCAAACTCCACACAGTGACCCGGGGCTGGATTCGGATCTGGGTCCTTGGCGTGTGAGGCAGCAGTGCTAACCACTGCACCACCGTGCTGCCCTTCACTGATAGACTTTCCAGAGAATTAAAAAAAAAAATTTAAAGTACCCAGTTCATTTTTCCAATTCAGGGGCAATTTAACATGGCCAATCCACCTAGCCTGCACATCTTTGGGTTGTGGGGGCGAAACCCACGCAAACACGGGGAGAATATGCAAACTGCACATGGACAGTGACCCAGAGCCGGGATCGAACCTGGGACCTTGGTGCCGTGAGGCAGCAGTGCTAACCACTGCGCCACCGTGTTGCCCAGACTTTACAGAGAATTATGTAGAATTTAGCAGCACACATTTCGCTCAGCTGGTCAATGGCGGTGTTTATGCCGAAATGGAAATATCTCTATGCCTGCCCTATCAAGTCCCCCTATAATTTTAAATACCACTATCAGGTCAGCCTTCTGATTTCTTAGCAAAAGAAATCCCAGCCTGACAGACTTCCCGGACAGGTAAAACCACTCCTGTTCCTGTATCAGGACTGTGTTCACAACTCTCAGGGAGGGGATGGTGCTGCCATGTCAATGCTCCCACCTCATCTGGCCAGTGCAGTATAACCTGAAGATAGGAAAGTACACAACGCTCTGGACCTGCCCTCACCCCACTTGAATCTGCACTGTAAATTCTATGATTCTATGAATCCCTCTGAAAAGAAGAAATCAGGCATGGCAATTAAATGCTGTCCCAGCCAGTGAAACCCACATCCCATGAATACATTTTTAAAAAAGATCCCTTACCCCATGAGCCTTAGTGTTGTTTATCCCTATTGCTCTTTTGTGGAGATATTGCTGTATATAATTAACCCTAAATTAAATTTTCAGAGCTAGGAAACGTTGAAACTCTGGCATTAACTCTTCATTCAATCAAGTCACGTCAATTAGATAATAAAACACAAACATTTACATGTAGTGTATCAGAGATATAAGCACAAATGCTCATATCACCAAGGACTCCTTCAGCTTGCCTCCGGGTGCTCCGGTTACCTCCTACATAGAACATAGAACAGTACAGCACAGAACAGGCCCTTCGGCCCTCGATGTTGTGCCGAGCCATGATCACCCTACTCAAACCCACGTATCCACCCTATACCCGTAACCCAACAACCCCCCCCCCCCCCCTTAACCTACATTTCAAAGATGTGCAGCTTAGGTGGATAGGCCATACTAAATTGCCCCTTAGTGTCCAAAGGTTACGGGCGGTTACGGGCATGCACGGTAGCACAAGTGGATAGCACTGTGGCTTCACAGCGCCAGAGTCCCAGGTTCGATTCCCCACTGGATCACTGTCTGCACAGAGTCTGCACGTTTTCTGCATGTCAGCGTGGGTTTCCTCCCACAGTCCAAAGACGTGCAGGTTAGGTGGATTGGCCATGATAAATTGCCCTTAGTGACCAAAATGGTTAGGTGGGGTTATTGGGTTACGGGGATAGGGTGGAAGTGAGGGCTTAAGTGGGTCGGTGCAGACTCGATGGGCCGAATGGCCTCCTTCTGCACTGTATGTTCTACGCTCCATATGTATGGGGATTGGGCAGGGGGAGTGGGCCTCGGTAGGGTGCTCTTTCAGAGGGCTGGTGCAGACCTGATGGGCCAAATGGCTTCTTTCTGCACTGTAGGATTCTATGTTTATGCCAGCCTCAGGAACACGAGGTTATAAGTCCCCAAGGAGTTCCAGCAGCTGTCCTTTTTAATTTAACTCCATTCTCTTCATGTAACGTGATTATATCAATACATTCTAACTGGAGCTGGTTAATCTCCCTTTAATGGGTTTGTGTAATAACATCCACATATTCAACAGGAGGAACGGTGAATTAAGAATGCCCTTCATTTGAACTCAACCCAATACATTCAGAATGAGGCCCATTCATCCCAGACAACCTGGCTAAATTCACTTGACTAATTTGCCAGGTACCAAGCACATTTTGTAATGCTCCAGGTCAGGCTTTTCACAGCCATTGCATGATTGGTACTAATATATAGATGTACTAATTTGAAAGCTGACTGTGGTTATTCCATCTGATACAATACATCCGCATGGAATCCCAAAATGTATGACCTGTTCAACATAGTCACGTTGACAGATTGACTGGGGTTGGTTCCATTCTCACCTTCCCACCCCCTGTATGCAGGGTCAGAATGGTTTCCTACACCCGCCCTGTCTGACCTTGGATGTTTCCCCAGCCAGACTTTCTGGTTTTGGCTGCTTTAGGATTTTGTTTTTTTAAAGTTTTAAAAACAAATTCCAATTAAGGTGCAATTTAACGTGGCCAATCCACTTATCCTGCATACCTTTGGGTTGTGGGGATGAGACCCACGCAGACACGGGGAGAATTTGCAAACTACACATGGAGAGTGACCCAGGGCCGGGATCAAACTCGGGTCCTTGGCGCTGTGAGGTAGCAGTGCTAACCACTGCACCATCGTGCCACCACTGCTTTGGGACTTATTGGGCCAGTGCCATGAATTGTCGCATGCTCCAAACTGGGGGTTGGTGGGAGTTGGCTTGGGGGAGGGGGGTCATTTAAAAAACAGCCGTTGCGGACATTCTGAGCCGAGTTCAGGGCCAGCAGCAGGAGTGGCAGTGCCGATGTCACCTACCCTGTACTGAATATTGGCCATTTAAGAGGGAATTGGCGGCCTATTATCTGTTACCAAATGGGAAAGGTGGCCCTGTGGGGAATCAATGGGGCTTTAAGTGCAACCACCCAATACAATTCCATGGGAGGTGGTGGAAGAAAGCCTCCCAGTGTCATTCCTACATCACCTACACACTATTTAGATATTTCTACCTGTTTAAGGCTGGAATTTCCTGCCCGTTCCAAAAAGGTGCCTCAGATTCGTGTCAAGACTCAGCTGCGTGGTCCACTGCCCCTGACCCTCTGTATAAAGCACCAACACAGGTCACTCTTCGAGGCTTTGAACCTCCCTAATCTCTGTATCCAGTCCTGCAACTCTCCAAGATCTCTACACTACTCGTACGCATCCTGATTCCCATTCTCTCACCACTGGCAGCTGTTCCTTTCGCTGCCTGGACTGAATCTCTGACCTTCCCTCCCTACAACAACAGCAACACCTTATATTTATATAGCAGGTTTAATGCGGTGAAACGCCCCAAGGCGCTTCACAGGAGCGTTACAAAATAAAGTATGACACTGAACCCCCCCCCATATGACCAAATGTTTGGTGAAGAGGAAGATTTTATGGAGTGTCTTATAGGAGGAAGAGGGGGTAGAGCGATGCAGGAGGGGATATCAGAGTATGGGGTCGAGGGAACTTCCAATAGTGGAAGCCTTTCCACCTCACCCCCTCTCTCTCCTCCTTTGAGACATTCTTTAAAACCTACCTCTTTGATCAAACTTCTGTTCAGCTGTCCTAATACCCCGTTTGGTGGTTTGGTGTCAGATCTTGCCTGACAGTAGTCCCATGAAACAACCAAGGACATACTACTTTGTTAAAGGTGCTATATAAAAGCAAGTTTCAATTGTCGTTAGGGATCTATATCAACTGCCATCAGATGGCACAAAGTACCAGCACACCAAGGAGCAGAGCTGGAATGCACAACATCATCACTGAGGCTCTCTACTCAAGCAGGACATGGTTTGTCAATAAAAGTGTATTAATAATTGTACAGCATTTGAGAAGAGGGTCAGAACCAGCTTTTCTAACAGCATGATGCTTTATGTACAGATGTGGATGTTGACAAACCTGATGAGAAATCAATCATGACCTACGTAGCTCAGTTCCTGAAACATTATCCACATCCACGGGAGACAGAAAGCGAACCTCTTGAGGAAGAGGTAAGTCATATCTACTGTCACCCTTATAGTTCACTGTTGATTCAAAAGAGCGAAGCAGTACAGAAGGAGGCCATTTAATCTGGCATTTTAGAAGAGCCATCCAAATAATCCCAATCGCCTGCTCTTTTCCTGTAGCCATTGTCAAGTTTTTTCACTTCAAGTCTTTATCCAATTCTCCCCTGAATGTGCTTCCACCATTCTTTCATCCAGCCTATTCCAAATCAGAGCAACTCACTGTGTAAATGCTTTTGTCCACATGTAGCCTCTGGTTCTTAAGCCAATGAGCCTAAATCTGTGCCCTCTGCTTACCAACCCTTCTGCCATTGGGAATATTTTCTACTTCTTAACTCTTTATCAAGATGATTCATGATTATGAATACCTCAGTTAAGTTACTTAACCTTCTCAGCCTCGGGGACTACAACCCCAGCTTCTCAACATAGCTGATGATTCTCATCCTTTGCGGCATTTTAATAAATCTTTTCTGAACCCTATCTGAGGCCCTGAAGCCCTGCTTAAAAGTGTAATTGAACAGAGTGCCCCAGCTGAGGTATAAACTGCGATTTGTAAAGGTTTAGCTTCACCTCCTCGCTTTTGTACTCTGTTTCAAATTGAAATGAAATTGGAAAGCCTCCTTGCTTTGAGAACTCCCTGGGTAAATGCAGTGCTTCCGCAATGGGAAAGAAAGAACTTGCATTTATGCAGCCCTTTTACAACCTCAAGACATTGCAACACACTTTTCATTGAAACATGCCACCTAATTCCACGCAGCAAGGTTCCAAAAGCAATAACGTGACAATGATCAGATAATCTGCATTAGGGGAGTGGTCTCCTGGCGCAGTGGGTAGGATCCCTACCTCTGGGCTGCAAGCTCCAGGTTCGTGTCCCACTTCAGAATTTGATGGTCATGGACAGTGTGTTCATAATGTGGCCAAACAGGTTAATTATCAACCTGCAAACCCTTCCGATTCTGACGGCAGGCAGGAAGAGCAGGAGAGTTTCCTGGTCAGCTAACTGCTGAAGGCAACAGCAAACCACTGCCAGTACTTGCCGAGCATAGTCATGGACCAATCCAATGGAAGTTCATGGGTCACCACACCCTCTTAGGCCCATGGGTACTGAAGGGAGGGAGGAATCTGTTTTTGTGTAGTTTGCTCAAGAATAAATATTGGCAGTACTTCCCTGATTTTCTTCGAAATGTGGCATCTCCCCAGTGCGGCTCTGCCTTGGTACTGCACTCGTGTATCTGCCTGGATTGTGTACTTAATGGTTGGGATTCTCCGAAATGGCAGCTAAGTGTTGACGCCGGCGTAAACATCGGAGCATTTCACGCTAGCTTCAATAGGCCCCTTGGCTCAGCGATTCACTTACCTGAAGGGGGCACCGGAGTGCTCCGCACAGCTCCGGCTGCCGAAACGGGGCCCTGCACATCCGGCCGTGGGTCAGCCCTGTGCAACAAGGCGGACCCACACAGCAAGCCGGCCCCCACATCTTCCAGTCCCGCCGAAGTCAATGGGGTTTTGAACGACTCGCTTCATTTTCTGTCCCGCCCCCACCACGTCAGGGCTGTGAAACTCTGCCCATTGCACCTACCGATCTCCACTACTTAACCTTATCTGAAGCTGATTACTGATGAGACAGTTTAGAGCATTGTCTCCCTGATGTCAGCTTTCAAATCAATGCAACTGTTCATAATCCTTGTCTCATGACTAAACAAAACTTGGGTTATTCAATTAATCTGTCCCGAGTTTTATATCTGGAGTCTATAACATTTTATTTATGTGGCATTTTACAAGAAGGAAGTTATAGCAGTAATTTTGATGGTTTGACTTGGAGCCTAAGTGGCTCATAAATAGTGCATTTTCCACAGTTAATCTACATCAGGGGTGGGCAAACTACGGCCCGCGGGCCGCATGCGGCCCGCCAAAGGTATTTATGCAGCCCACAAGGTCAAGTCATTTAAAAAAAAATTTTTTTTTTTAATTTATTTTTTTTATAAGGTTAATGGGGGGGGGGGGGGGGGGGGGGGGGGCTGTTGAGTTACTAGTATAGGGTGGATACGTTTCTATGTTCTATATGAGGCGCCCAGAATCATAACCGGGTGAAGCGCCATTTTTGAAAAGTAGAGAAAAAGAGGGCTAAATGCAGGATGCCGCCGGGGGAAGCGCTGAGGTATATGCCGCACGCTAATTGATTACAACCGGGACTATTAATTAATATACTATGCGGCCCTTTAAAATTGTGAATTTCTGAATGTGGCCCTTGCACGGAAAAGTTTGCCCACCCCTGATCTACATCCTGTAGCTTTGTACTCAGATAGTTAAACTTGTGTAAACTTGAGCTCATCCAAAACTCTGCTGCCTGGATCACAGCTTGCACCTTCATCCCATTCTCCTGGCACCCTCACGGTAATGTACTCCTGGTTTAGCAAAGCCTCAAAATAAAAATTTTCACCCTTGATGTCAAATTCCTCCAGAGCCTTGCCCCTCCCTAATGCAGCTACCTCCTCCAGCCCTACTCCGAGAAATCTTGCTCTTCTCCAATTCCCACCTAGATTTCCTTCATCTCACCATGGTTGTGTGTGCATTCAGGCCCAAAGCTCTCTCCCTCTCCTCTAGTGCTCTCCTTATAACCTACCAAGCTGTTTGTCATCCTGAAGTAGCTCGGTATTCCGATTTGCCTGATAAAGCTCCTGTGAAATACCTTTGGGACGTTTTACTGAACTGAAGCTGTATAATAATGCAAATGATAGAACATAGAACATAGAACAGTACAGCACAGAACAGGCCCTTCGGCCCGCGATGTTGTGCCGAGCAATGATCACCCTACTCAAACCCATGTATCCAACCTATACCCATAACCCAACAACCCTCTCCCCTTAACCTTACTTTTTTAAGGACACTACGGGCAATTTAGCATGGCCAATCCACCTAACCCGCACATCTTTGGACTGTGGGAGGAAACCGGAGCGCCCGGAGGAAACCCACGCACACACGGGGAGGACGTGCAGACTCCGCACAGACAGTGACCCAGCCGGGAACCGAACCTGGGCCCTGGAGCTGTGAAGCATTTATGCTAACCACCATGCTACCGTGCTGCCCCCGTTGCTTCAGTGTGCAATAGCTTGAGTTTATGAGACTTGTAGACGGCATCCTGTTCTTTGTATTATTCTCACACAGTTCATGCAGCTTTCCACACTTCCGTATTGTTTTAGTGTGCTTGCACTATAAGACTGAACACTTATAGTGATCCAATCAGAAAGCATTGATACCAAAGTGTATATTTTGAAAATTAGTTTTATCCTTGGGATATGGGCGTCGGGCTAGGCCCAGCATTTATTGCCCATCCCTTAATGCCCCTTGGGAAGGTGGTGGTGAGCCAACGCCTTGAACCACTGCAGGTCTTGCGGTGGATCTATACCCATTGTGCTGTTAGGGAGGGGGCTCCAGGATTTTGATCCAACAATAGTGAAGGATAGTTCCAAGACAGGAGGGGAGCCTGCAGGTGGTGGTGTTCCCATGCGTCTGCTGCCCTTGCCTTATAGATGTACATTTGTCAAGGCCTGGAGCCCAAGATCAGGTACTCTCGACGTGGACTGTTTTTTCTGCTTGCTGCACCACGTAGCCTTTGACTAACATCAAGTTGTCTTGATGTCTTTGATCATTCTCATTGGCAGCATTTCTGAAATCCTCTCGTGAAGTTGCGTCTGTCTGAGTCACAATAATCTGTCAGGTTATCTACGGTTCAACAAAAGGATTATGCAACATTGTGAACTTAGGTTTGAGTGAATGCAACTGGGCATAGAAAGTAACTGAAACAGAAAATGCCGGAACAAATATTCCGCAGATCTGGCAGCAACTGTGGAGAGAGAAGCAGAGATAATGGGCGTAATCTTACCATATTTCTTCAAAAGTGTCAGGCTCAGACTGAAAACTGGGGTGTAGTTCATCAGTTACACACACCCGTTTTCTCTCCCGACCTTGAGCCTCTTTAAAGTAAAAAATGAGTGGCCGTAGTTTACACCTTCGCTCTGGCGGGACGGGGCTTGATGGAGCTGGCGCCCGACTACACAGAGATCAGGGCGGCATCTTTAAAGGGGGCCCCAATTAGAATAGAAACTGGACGGCCCTTAGCTCCCAACATTGAGATATCGGGGTCCCTCCTGACAATCACTGGGGGCTTTCCCCCTCTCTGGCCCTCCCACCACTGCAGAGGTATTGCTGGTGTTTCCTCCCCCTCACAGTCTGCTCCCCTCCCTCTCTGCCAGCAAGCTCCTTTCCTCCCACAGCCCACTCTCTACCCATCCCTCCAACACACAATAATGGAAAAACAACACCCTCCCTCGCAAGGGGCACCCCCGCCCCGGCACTGCCCCGGCACAGGTTGTCGCTGCTTGTTGGTACTGCCAAGTTGGCACTGGGGGGCAACGCCAGTGGGCATTGCCAGGGCAATTCCCTCTCCTCCTTGCGGCTGTACTTTGGCCCCTGGACTGAATCCCGCATTTAAAAAGCTGTTGTAAACCTCCCCAACGTGACGTGACGTCGGCGAGGTATGAATCGTTAATAATATTAAAAATTGTTCGAATGCATTTAAATGAGGCGTGAATCTTGTGACGTCGGTGAGGGGGGAAAAATTGGGAAACGCAATTCTTGCCAGATCTTCCGCCCATGCCGCCATTCTCCGTGACAGCGATTGCATGCTGAAAATCCAATGTATCAGGCTGGTGACCCTTTTTCAGAACTGGGAGGGCCAAAAGATGTTCAAGCAATTCAGGAAAAGAGGGCAGGGAAGGAAAGAAAAGGGTGGAATTCCGAAGAGATTAAATGTCAAAAGGGTGCAAGACAAAAGGTGATAGGATAGGGACAAGTAAAGGAACAAATGATGTGTCTAGCGGGAGTGTAAATGGGAATAGCAGAATGACCACCATCACTGCCATCCGAAAAAAGGGCAGGGATTAGGATCTGAAATTATTGAACTCAATGTTGCCTCAGGAAGGCTTTCAAAAAAAAGTTAAAGATGAGTTGATGTGTCTTCAGCTCATGTTGGGCTTCATTTTAGCAGTGCAGCGTAAAGAAAGAGTAGGAGTGAAGCGGAGATTTCAAATGTCAGGTGGCCAGAAATCCGGGGTCACATATGAGAATTCAATAGCCATGCTCTACAAAGCTGTCACCCAGTCTATTCTGAGCTCCTCACTGCAGAGACCCCACTGTGAGCAGCTAGCACAGTATGTTAAATCGAAAGTAGAAACCAGTAAATTTCCTCTTCATCTGGAAGGAGTGTTGGGCAGTGAGAAAGAGAGGTAAAATGGCAACTGTATTGCCTCTGAGTGTGCCCAGAAAAGGTGCCATGGGAAGGGCAGGGGGTATGGGAGGGGGGGAGGGGGGGGGGGGGGGGGATTGAGGAATGGACCTGGAGGGAACAGTCCCTTTTGAAGGCTGAAAGGGGAGGGGAAGGTGTGTTGGCAGATGTTGAGGTAGAGAGTGAGAACTAAGGGAACTTTATCATAATCCTGGAAGGGATGGACAGTTTGCTTCTACCATTGTTCAGACTCTAATTACTCACAGCGCCACCTTATAACCAGTCTTTCACTTGTGCTTGTGTTCTGTCAGCGGGAGGACAGACTGATGCTGAGGGAGGCGAAAGCCTGGCTGGAGCAGTTTGAACGAGACATCACAAGGATGCAGATGGCTGAGGCAGGTTTGCAGGAGCGATATCAGGTGAGTTTGCAGCTTCCACCTCTTTTGCCATTTTTGAGGGGCGGTCCAATCGACCACTTTTAAATCTCGTCGGACAAGGTGGCGGGAAATGATCTTCTCTCGTGGGAGGAGAACCCTGAATGAGGGGGTATAATCTTAAAATTATAGCCAGGTCAGGTGTGAAACCAGGAAACACCTTTTCTTCCAACGGTAGAAATTTCCTACTCTCTCCCCCAAAAGGCTGTGATTTTAGGGTTCAAAGAATAAAGTTGGGTTCTGCGCCCTCCCCTCCCCTCCCCAGCCGCCCACATTGGATTTTCCGATAGCAGGAGCAACAAGCTTTTGCCGACTGGCTGGACCTTCCAATCCTGCTGAAGTCGATAACAATTTGCATGGCTCGCTAGCCCCACCGCTGGGGAGGGGTTTGACTTTGGCAGCACCGAAAGATCCTGCCCGTCAGAAGGGCCGGAAAATCCCGCCCTTAGGTCCACAGATTCTTGTTAAATCCTAGTATCACTAAATCGAGCTGAAGTATAAATCAGCCATGATCTAACTCCATTTCGGAGAAGGCTCAAGTGGCTAAGTGGCTTCATGTTCCTAGCATCTTCCCAGTTTTCTCTTCTTTCCTTTTGGAGGCTGTTGTCTCCTTGTTGGGCCATAGTGAATCTTCAACCCCTTCGTCCATATGGTCATTATTCATGTGTTTATCTCAGCATCGAGTGTCCTCTGGTTAATTGACCATGAGACGTTGACAGCTGAGTCGGTCTGCTGGAACTTTTAGCGAGGAGTGGGAATTGCCTATCTGAAATTTCACCTCCTCGACCCAGGGGACACTCAAGACAGATGTAACGTGGGCAGCACTGTGGCGCAGTGGTTAGCACTGCTGCTTCACGGCGCCGAGGTTCCAGGTTCGATCCCGGCCCTGGGTCACTGTCTGTGTGGAGTTTGCACATTCACTCCGTGTTTGTATAGGTTTCACCCCCACAGTCCAAAGATGTGCAGGTTAGGTGGATTGGCCACGCTAAATTGCACCTTAATTGAAAAAATGAATTGGGTACTCTAAATTTATTTTTAAAAAGACAGATTTAATGCAGCACCAGCAGTGATCAGTCAACTCAGGCCAGGGACTGAACCCATTTGATGAACCCTCGCTTGGAACCTCCTCTATTCTCTGATTTTATTTGTGATGACTACACTGCACGGGCGCGATTCTCCGCACCCCACGCCGGTTGGGAGAATCGCGGGAGGGCCGGGCGAATCACGCCACACCGCCCTGGCATCCCCTGCGATTCTCCCACCCCCCCCAAAATGGCATGTCGCGTTTGTCGACAGGCCGCTCGGAGAATCGCCGCTCGCCGTTTCTCACGGCGACCGGCGATTCTCCGGCCCGGATGGGCCGAGCGGCCTGCCGAACCCGACCGGTTCACGCCGGCGCCAACCACACCTGGTCGCTGCCGGCGTGAACAGCGCGCGACCGATGAGTGTGGGGCCTGCGGGGGGCGGAGGGAGGATCGAGCACCACTGGCATGCTCAGCAGATGTCTGGCCCGCGATCAGTGCCCACTGATCGTCGGGCCGGCATCTCTAAAAGATGCACTCTTTTCCCTCCGCCGCCCCGCAAGCGTCAAGGCCGGGCACTCGGAATTCATGCGCCGCATCTCCTAGCCTGGCGCAGAGATCATCAGCTCCAAGTTCCCCTCCATGTGACACATACCGTCCAACTAGGACATAAGCCGTTCTTGGTCAAAATCCTGGACTGCCCTGTCTACTATAGGCCACTGCAGTGGTTCAAGATGAAACATAGCCTCTTGCCAGTGAGAGGGTGGGGATTGTAGCCAGTGAGGAGCCCTGAAAAGGCGAGTGAAAAGTAGTTTATCAGGAAATACAGCAACTATGCAACATTCCAAGTCCCAGCCAGGACAATCCTGAGATGCCGGTTCCCTCTTGGGTCGGATTTTATCTTGGGGGAATTAATAAGCTTCGCTCTTGGGCCTCCGCCCCTTGGCGGGGGAGCTTGCGAAAGGTGGGCTTATATAGATGGTTGGTTGTTGCAGTTTCATTTTCACCCCTGCTCAACTGGTGGGGCTTCTTGCTGGTTAACAGACAAACCTTGAATAATGTCAAAACCTGCTCAAGCATGGCAGTTTGGCGGGAAGTCAGGCTGTGTGTTCTGAGCACCGTTTAACTCGAGCAGTGTATTTTCTAGTAAGGGTTCATTGATCTGCGTTTGCATGTAATTTATGCATCTATGTTTCCTCAGTGGTTTAAAAGTTTTCGAGGTCAGTATGAAGTTAAAAAGAAGCATGTTGAAGCTCTAATTCAGCCCATCCAGAAAGATGGGAAGCTATCGCTGGATCAGGTTACGATGAAGCAAATATGGGAGAGAGTGTCAGCCAGAGTAAGTTATCAAAGTGTGACTCTGTAAAAGTCGTACTTACATCAGTCTTTACCTGTCTCTGCTCCTTTTGTTTATTGTGATGGTTCCCCAGCAGGATAAGCGCAATGAACGTGACCTTTTTTTGAGATGGGTGTTATTTATGTAACACATCTCCTCACAAATTTTAATTCGGCCCTCACAAGGAGAGCTAGTGCCTGGATTTAGATGAATTGTTGAAATGACGAAAAAAGGATTTATATGTAAATAGAATTCTTCCCATCTCCAGAACCATTTCTTCTTGAAGTCACTGCTAATGTCAGCTCCTTTTTGTGGTCCCGTTGACTGAGGGATAAATATTGTCCAGGACGGAACCACCTGCCTTTCTTCAGAAGGCAGCAAAGGATCTCTTGCATCTGGCAAAACATCACATCAAATAGACAGAAGCCCCAACAGTACAGCACACTCTCAATACTGCACCGAAACGGCAGCTTAGATGTTATGCTCAAGTCTCGGGAATATACATTCGAATCTATGACTGAGATGTAGGAGAAGGCTAATCAGCCGGCTCCACCATTCAGTAAGACCATGGCTGATCACATTGTAGCCTCATCTCCACATTCTGCCATTCCTGGTACCTTTGGCCAGGATTTTATCCTCCCCGCAGCGAGTTTTCCCATGGTGGATGCGGTGAGCCATTGAACGTCGCTGGGATCTTTCCATCCCGCCAAAGTATACAAGCTTTTACATGGCACACCCGCTCCCACCCCTGCAAACCTACAGCGCGAAGGCCGACTTCAGTGATACCGGAATATCCCATTGGCGGGAAGGGCTGGAAAATCCTGCCCTTTGACTCTCTTTTTTAGTCAAAAATCTATCAAACTGAGCCTTAAAAATATTCAATGACCCAGCCTCTGTGGCTTCCGGGAAGGAAGTTTCACAGACTCACATTCCTCCGAGAGAAAAAAATGGGAGAGCCCGAATTTTTAAACAGTGTCCCCTGCTTCTAGCCTCTCCCAAAGGGGAGACATCTTCCGAGCGTCCACCCTGTTAAGTACTCTCAGAATCTCATGTTTCAATAAGATCGCCTCTCAATCTTCTTGAACCCATAACCTTCTGCCCAGAGTGCTACCCACTGAGCCAAGCTGATAGGAAATTACCCAACTCTCTCATGTTGACCAGGTTAGAATATATGTGACAACTGGGCGGCACATTGGCATGCACTGCTGCCTCACAGCGCCGAGGACCTGGGTTTGATCCTGGCTCCGGGTAACTGTTCATTTAAAAAAAAAATGTTTTATTGGATTTTTGCACAGAGTATATTTTGCCATTATTTACGCAGGATATGATATATCTATATATACGTACCGGGTAACTGTTCATGTGAAGTTTGCACATTCTCCACATGTCTGCGTGGGTCTCACCCCCACAACCCAAAGATGTGCAGGGTAAGGTGGCTTGGCCACACCTTGGAAACTGCCCCTTAATTGGAATATATTTCTAAAAAATAATATATGCAGCACCATATGGTGGGACCCCGGAAGTTCCGAGGGACCTTGGAGTGCATATTCACAGATCCTTGAAGGTGACAGGGAAGGTAGTAAATGTGGTTAAGAAAGCATACGGGATACTTTCCTTTATTAGTCGAGGTATAGAATGCGAAATGAGGGAGCTCATGCTGGGACTGTATAAAACGCTGGTGAGGCCACAACTGGAGTACTGTGTGCAGATCTGCTCACTACATTTTGGAAGGTTGTGATTGTACTCGAGAGGGTGCAGGGGATATTCACCAGGATGCTGCCTGGTCTGGATGATCTGGGCTGAGAGGGAAGATTGAATAGGCTGGGGCTGTTTTCCTTGGAACAGCAATGGTTCAGAGGGGACTGAATAGAGATTTACACGTTTATGAGGGGCATAGATTGGGTGGACAGGATGGCATTTTTGGCGGTAACACAGTGGTTAGCCGCTGCCTCATAGCGCCAGAGGCCTGGGTTCCATTCTGACCTTGGATGACTCTGTCTGTGTGGAGTTTGCACATTCTCCTCGTGTCTGAGTTTCCTCCGAGTGCTCTGGTTTCCTTGCACAGTCCAAAGATGTGCACGTTAGGTAGATTGGCCATGTTAAAATTGCCCCTTAGTGCCCAAAAGATGGGGTGGGGTTCCGGGGCTGGAATAGGGGCGTGGGCCTGGATGGGGAGCTAGGGTCGGTGCAAACTCGCTTGGCCCAATGACCTCCTTCTGCACTGTAGTGATTCTATGATTTGTAGAGGGGTCAATAGCCAGGGGGCATAGATTCAAGGTCAGAGGTAGAAGGTTAAAAGAGTAGTTGAGGGAAACATTCCCCCCCCCCCCCCCCCCCCCCCCCACTCTTGTTGGGAGGGCTGTAGTTTTCAAAATCCCCTCTAGTCCCCTTTTCACATCCTACAGCAGGTAACTTTACTCTCTGCAAAGCAGATACATCTTCTAAATATCACCATGAGCTTCGGACAAAGGATCCTAGTCAGGGACTAGGCCTGCTGCTCGTGGGCAATGAGGTTCTGCTACCTCCACAGCCAAGTCTCACTTTAGCTGATTGCGGGGATGCCATTTGGCATCTAACAGGAAGCAGGTCAAATGTTTGCTTTGTCTTCCTCAGCTTCTGGATTGGCACATCATCCTGGACAAGTCACTCCCTGGCCCCTTGGGCACCATTGGAGCCTGGCTGCACAGGGTGGAGGCTATCCTCGGGGAAGAAATTGTCATTCAGCAAGCGCATGATGAGACAGCCAACATCATCCACAGGAAACTCGAGCAACATAAGGTGAGATTGTGGTGGGGAAGGTCTGGGGGGAGCTGAGGTGTGCGATGGGGTTTGTCGCTGGGCAGCGCCAGGTTCTCTCCACTGGAGTCCCATCAGGTGACCTACAATCCCAATCCTCTGATGGCTCATTCCTGTTAATCATAAAATCTTATCCGGACCAGTCTTGCTCAGGATTTTAAGCTATGCATTGGCAGGCACTTCGACTAATGATTGTGGATTATTATACAGCATGGAATAATGAGAATATTATCAGAATGGCTGAGCCAGTCCTATTAGGTACAATAGGGATGACAGTCACTTCATTCTGACGAAGACCTGTTGATCAGAAATGTCGGGCCAGATTTAACCTTGGGGTTTCAGGGCCCCTCTGTCAGGCTCAAGTAGGGGTCAGGAGCCTGCACTGTTTGGGGAATAATTTCTCACCTTGTGATCTTCCT
Source organism: Scyliorhinus canicula (assembly GCF_902713615.1). Taxonomy (NCBI): domain Eukaryota; kingdom Metazoa; phylum Chordata; class Chondrichthyes; order Carcharhiniformes; family Scyliorhinidae; genus Scyliorhinus; species Scyliorhinus canicula. The sequence goes on along the minus strand of NC_052146.1, from coordinate 194,648,508 downwards.
CAAATTGGCCAGTCAATGGCCGAAGATAGGCTTGCCATCCAATTAAGGATGGTAGGGGGACTCTCGGAGATCGAGGTCCTCCAGCATTGAAGCAGCAGCTGCATGCTATTCAAGATAAGCGGGGAAACGGGTGCCCCAAAATGGAGGTGCAGCCTCTCCGTGTTTTAAATTCTAAACATAATGGAAGGGGAGCCGGAACGCAGCTGAGGGGGTCCCTTCCACAAAGTGGCCTGGGGTCGATGCAGAAGCCAGGCAGACAGGGGAGGGCTTCAATGCCTGCCTGAAGACCTGATCTCCTGTTCTACTTGCCTCGGAGACCTGCAGGTTGACTGGAAAATCCGAGCCGTGGTCAATAGGCCTCAAAATGCCTTTGCACACTTTAATTAGCAGTTAACCCTACTTATCTCCATCCCGCCTTGGGGAAAATTGACAATTGGACTTAAAAATCCAGACTTAAATTAATTAGTAAAAGAAACTAAAGTGATATGAGAAGAAAATGTTTCACACAGCGAAATGTTAGGGTCTGGAATGCACTATCTGAGAGTGTGGTGGATGCTGGTTCAATTGAAGCATTCAAAAGGGAATTAGACTGTTATCTGATGAGGAAGAACGTGCAGACTTACGGAGAGATGGCAGGAGACGGGAACTAGGTGAGTTGCTTATTCGGAGAGCTAGTACAGACATGATGGGCCAAGTGGCCTCCTTCTGCGCTGTAACGACTCTGTGAAAGCCCATGTTGCATAGAACCTAAAGCCCAGAATCAGGCCAATATGTCGAGGCTGATGTTAATCACATAAACAAAGGGAGGGAATTAACTTTATGTTGTTACCCCAAGCAAGCTAGCCTTCTAAAACATACCGAGAATGCATTTTTCTGGTGGGAAATATCACCTGATAGTCATCTAATTGAGTGGGAACAGTGCAGATAACTCTGGGCTCTCTCTAGTCAGGGCAGTTTCTATTGTAACTTTAGAGGCAGAATTGTGCTTATAGTGTCTTTCACACCATCAAAATGGTCCAAAATGCTTCATAGCCAGTGCGGTCACGTTAGTTCATAACCAAATGCAGTGGCAAATTTGTGCAGAATCTGCAGGTTCCAGAAGCCACAGTTAAACCTTTGGTTGAGAGATAAATATTGGCCAGCAGACCAGGGGAACTTCCTCTGTTCCTCTTCAACAGAGTGCCCTGGGACCTTTGTCAAGTGTGAGAGCAGACCAGGCCTCAGTTTAATGTCTCACCTCCGACAGTACAGTATTGCATTGGAGTGTCACCCTCGATTATGTGCTGGTGTGTGAGTTTCTGGTGTGGGGCTTGAACCCTCACAACTGCCTGACTCCGAGTATTCTCATTGTGTTACCACTGACTCTGTCTGGTGGAGCATGTTGGAACTTCTTCTGGTACCATTTGAAGTTAATATTCTAGCCAATATGGAGCCTGGGCCTAGTATTTCATCAAAGTGCAGTCACATTTAGAGTCACTCCTGGAGGCAAATCCTGAAGTGACATTGGCTGGGATTTTACTCCAGCAGACGGTGAGCAAAATCCCACAAGTGTCGGAAAACGAGAATCTCTCTGGTAATATCTCGTTTTAAGATTTTCTCCGCTCCCCCACCGCTGACCTGATGAGGTTCCCCGACATTAAATAAATGATATTGTTATTGAAGGGCTTCCCCACTGTACGTTCTTACATTGGGATCTTCCCCCTCGTCGAAGTCGGGGGGGCCTGGGGGCAGTTGACCATGTGCCTGGGGGGCTGTTCCTGATTTTTTTAAATTGGAGATTGCCAACCTTTTACAGCCCATCCTGTCAGCAGACATCTTGGGCCACGCCTCCAATTTCTTTTTGCACAGCGTGCTGCACAGTGTGATGTGAAAAGTCGGCTGCACAGCCAGGGAGCTGCACGCCGGTTTTCCTGCCTCAGCCAAAACTCTGTGCAGAAATGGGAAAATCCCACCCATAGTTAACTTGCAACTTTGGCAGCTGTTTTGTCCTATTGAGTGACTAGCCAGAGTAAACGTTTCCCTTGAGCATTAACGCATTGACTTGTATCTGTTTCCTCCCCAGGATGTGATAAAGGCTTTAGAAAGTCATAAACAAATATTCCACCAGATCCACAGGGCAGGATCTGTGAATGGGATTCTCATCCCGGCTGATCAGCTAGCAGATGCTGCAGAACGGTGAGCACAGGATCAATTTGGCACCTTAGGTAAACCCAGGTCAATCCGATGGCTGGAAGCCTGGTTAATTTCTGGGAATCTTAAACTTGTCTTTTCAGTGACTGTGACCTTTCGATGTGTAAATTTCTCACAACCTGGGTGGGCTGAAAATGAATGGATGTTATATGCTGAGGGCCTGATGCAATTCCTGGAGTGTCTTTGTGGAATTTGACATTTTGGCCCAGTTCTGTGGCTGAATTAGAGATTCTACAAATGGACACTGGGTGAATATGTGATGACAGCGAACTGAGGCTCTCTGAAGAAAGGAACGTGAGATCTTGTATAGCACCTTGTAGATCCTCAACGTGTCTCAAAGTCGGGCGACCACTGACACTCTTGAAGTGTCATCTCTGTTATAACATAGACAAACACAGCAGCCAATTTGTACACAGTAAGATCCCACAAACAGCAATGCAATAACAGGCTGATAACCTTTTTTAAAATTTAGAGTACCCAATTCATTTTTTCCAATTAAGGGGAAATTTAGCGTGGCCAATCCACCAACCCTGCATATGTTTGGGTTGTGGGGGTGAAACCCACGCAAACACGGGGAGAAGGTGCAAACTTCACACGGACAGTGACCCAGAGCTAGGATCGAACCTGGGACCTCGGTGCCGTGAGCCAGCTGTGCCAACCACAGTGCCACCGTGCTGCCCTCCAGGCTGATCACCTGAGGGATGAATGTTGACTCAACCAAACAATGTTGCGCCGAGATGATTGTCGGTTTTTAATTGGTTTTATCCTTTACGGTATCAGCACCAGTGTAAATTGGAAACCGCGGTACTCTCTGATGTAGACAGCCCACACTGCTTTCTGGTGGCAGCGTCCTAGCTCGAGAGCTGGGTAGATTTTCCTGTCGACTGGCTGCGCTCTCACCTCTCAACCTATAGTCTGTGGGCTCACACTCCAATCCAAAGACTTGAGGACAAAACCTAGACCGATCGTGATTATTATTATGATTTTCAAATGAAACATTAAACTGATTGGCTGTAAGGTCACAGAAGGCACGATATAAATGCAATGTTTCTTACTTTTTCCTTTCTTTAAAAAAAAATTTAGATTACCCAATTCATTTTTTCCAATTAAGGGGCAATTTAGCGTGGTCAATCCACCTAGCCTGCACATTTTTGGGTTGTGGGGGCGAAACCCACATAAATACGGGGAGAATGTGCAAACTCCACACGGACAGTGACCCAGAACTGGGATCGAACCTGGGACCTTGGCGCCGTGAGGCAGCAGTGCTAACCCACTGCACCATCGTGCTGCCCTTTTTTCCTTTGTTTAAGGGAACAGTGATGTGAATGGCTCACCTACATGCGCCTGTGCCATTGCCTGTGGTCAGTCAGTTCCTCGCATTAACCTCACGTTCAATTCCTCCTTCCAGGTTTGATTTCATTGCGTCTGCATCCAAGCTCCATTTAACAAGGTTGGACTTCCTTGAGTTGAAGTATCGTCTTCTGGCATTTCTGGTCCTCGCTGAAACCAAGCTTAAATCGTGGATCATCAAATATGGCAGGAAAGAAGCAGTTCAACATCTCCTCCAGAGTTATATTGTGAGGAACATTTCAGTGAAATTATGTAATCAGGAATATATCAGTGAAATTATGTTTTTAGAGACCATTGTGGGCATTTTTTTGTGGTTACTTGGAAAGAGTTACCTTACTTTAAAAACAGGATAAAGTGGTAACAGTGATTATAACCTCAAAACCAATAAAGTTTACAAAGTACTAATATAAAGTAGGCAGTACTTAAAAAAGTTAGACACTGTATCAAATATATGTCAGTAATTAGTATTTAAAACATGAGATAGTGCAGTCTTCTTACACAGTCATTTAATAGATAGTAAAAATCTAGAAGGATTATACAGTCACAAATCTAGTCACGCGCTATTGCAAAACTCAACTCCAATTTAAAAATTTTTTTTTAGTGTATCCAATTCATTTTTTCCAATTAAGGGGCAATTTAGTGTGTTCAATCCACCCACCCTGCACATCTTTGGGGTTGTGGGGGCAAAACCCACACAAACACGGGGAGAATGTGCAAACTCTACATGGACAGTGACCCGGAACCGGGATTGAACCTGGGATCTCAGCACCGTGAGACTGCAGTGCTAACCCACTGCACCACAGTGCTGCCCTCTGAACTCCACTATAACAAATGCATTGAACCAAATGCAATTGCTTTATTCCTCCAAAATACCACAGGTTAAAACTAATTTAACGACGAGCAGTCATTGTTATTCTCTCCTCCTTCCCCCTTATACATTCCTTCTAACTTTCCATTGCTTGATAACACACAATTGCGATAAGGTTTTATCGTGTACCAAGATGTAGGCTTGCGCACTCAATCTTGAAAGCTGAAGAATTAAGTATAACAGGGGTCTCTTTGGCAGTTGATCAGTAATTAACTCACTCGTATGTTACCTCTATGCTTGTCTAAAAATCCTATGATGCCTTTCTGTGCCAACATGAAGCTGAACAGTCACATGATAACAAATACTAAAATCCTCTATTGGTTATAGTTTAAAAATATAATATACTATTAGGTTGATCGATTAATATAAATTGATTATGTGTAGACTAAACTAAAGTTAATTATTAAACATCACTTTCGCGACAATATATCAGTGAAATTTTATAATTAGGAATATTCATGGAAATAATATAATCAGGAATATTTTAGTGAAATTATAAAATCAGGAATAGTTCAGTGAAATTATATAATAAGGAATATTTCTTTTTTTAAATAAATTTAGAGTGCCCAATTATTTTTTTCCAATTAAGGTGCAAATTAGCATAGCCAGTTCACCTGACCTGCACCTCTTTGGGTTGTGGGGGTGAGACCCACGCAGACACGGGGAGAAATTGCAAACTGCACACGGACAGTGACCTGGAGCCGGGATTGAACCGAGATTCTCAGTGGCGTGGAGCGGCAGTGCTAACCACTGCGCCACCTTGCCGCCTCGGTAATCAGGAATATTTTGGTGAAATTATAAAATCAGGAATAGTTCAGTGAAATTATATAATCAGGAATATTTCAGTTAGTTTATATAATCAGGAATAATTCAATGAGATTATATAGTCATGAATATTTCAATGCGATTATATGATCAGGAATATATCAGTGAAATTATATAATGAGGAATATTTCAGTTAAAGATAATTGTGTGGATCATATTTCATTGATATTATATTAAGGGAGGAGGTATTGTGATGCAATGGGTGCCATCCCTGTTTCTGAATCAGAGTCTCCAGGTTCGAGTTCCACTCGAACATACAATACCTACAATGCAGAAGGAGGCCATTCACCCCATCGAGTCTGCATTGACCCTTTGGATGAGTACTCTACACATATCACCCCCCCCCCCCCCCCCCCCCCCCCCCCCCCCCACACACACACACATTACCTGTCAGCCCATAACATAACCTGTACATCTCTGGACACTAAGTGACAATTTATCATGGCTAATCCACCTAATCCACACGTCTTTGGACTTTGGGAGGAAACCGGAGCAACCGAAGGTAACCCATATACAGACGGGGATAACGTACAGACTTCACACAGACAGTCACCCATGGCTAGAATTGAACCCGGGGCCCTGGCGCTGTGAGGCAGCAGTGCATGCCACTGTGCTGGCCTCCAGGACTTGATGGCCACCAAAGGTTCACGATGCAACCAAACAGGCCTCAAGCAACTTGTAAATACTTCAAACACACCTACAGAATAGGGGCAGAGTCTTCTGGTCAGCCATCCTTGGGGCCGAGTGGCGCCCCTGAAGCTATAGCCTCTGGCGACCATAGGCAACCTGTTATGGGACAAGAACAGAAAGGGAAAGGACGGGCAGCACGGTGGCCTAGTGGTTAGCACAACCGCCTCACGGCGCTGAGGTCCCAGGTTCGATCCCGGCTCTGGGTCACTGTCTGTGTGGAGTTTGCACATTCTCCCCGTGTCTGCGTGGGTTTCGCCCCCACAACCCAAAAATGTGCAGAGTAGGTGGATTGGCCATGCTAAATTGCCCCTTAATTGGAAAAAATAATTGGGCACTCTAAATTTTTTTTTTTAAAAAGAAAGGGAAAGGACATATGCACATACTTTGTCTGCCTCTTGTGCCACTAGGCATGGGAAGAGAAACGAAGAAGAAAACAAAGATTATGTTAAGGAATATTGCTGTTTTCCACACGTACTGTAACATTGGTAATGACTGTACCATTGTGTAAGCAATCAACAAGTTATATAAAGCTCAGATTAGATACTATCTGAAGAAATATGACCTACACCTCATGAATGATACATTGACCTCAAAGAGGGTGCAGTTTAGATTCATCAGATTGATATCGGGGCTAAAAAAAGTTGCATATCTTCGCTTGTATCCTTGAGTATTGAAGTTTGAGAGCTGGTCTATTCAATTCTTTTAAACTGGTCAAAGGATTTGATAGGGTAGATAGCGAGAAATGATTTCCTTTTGTGGGGGGGGGGGGGTTGTGGGGAGTCGAGAATAAGGGGCATAACCTTGATATTAGGGGTAGGCTGTTCAGGGGTGATGTCAGGCAACACTCGTTCATACAAACGGTAGTGGAAATCTAGATCACTCTCCCCCAAAAATCTATTGAGATTCTTCAGAACCGAAACCTAAACCTCACATCCTTCCCTTTATGTTCTCTCTTGAGATAAAGGCAACAAACTATTGGTTACTTTTATAATTACTTTTAGTTCCAACAAGCATGTAGTGATTTGTGTGCAGGACACCCAAATCTTGCTGACCTCTTTGTTCTTTCTCTGCAGGCATTTGTCGAGGGCAACAAATTTTTTGGACACTATGAAGTCACCTTTCAATCCCTGAAGCAGGCGGCTGACGCATACTTGAAAGTTGAGGACTCAGGTAACCAACTGCTTGTTAATGCCGACTCCCTTCCCATGCTGGATGAATGCCCTGATGACTGGCCCTCGCCCGACTTCCGTGCCCCACTGCTCGGGATCGTAACCTATTACTTCTGTTCCTGTAGCTGAAGAGAGAGAAAACGTCAACAAGTTCCTGACCGACTCGTTGGTGCAATGGCGCAATCTGTCTGTGGAGGTGCGCAGTGTCAGGAGCATGCTGGAAGAGGTGGTTACTAACTGGGACAAGTACAGCAATACAGTGACAGGCCTACAGGCCTGGCTGGAAGATGCGGAGAAGATGCTGAATCAACCAGAACTCGCCAAGAAGGTAACACTCGACTATAGGACGTTAGTAAAGTCTGCCAACCTCTAATTGAGACTGCCATTGTAGAATGTGGAGACTTCCAGTATAATTTTTATTTATTTTAAACAACCTAAAGATCAGGGCCATGAGAAAGTGAACTGGTAAAAAAGGGCATGAAAATAGAAAATTCCGGATAAACTCAGCATGTCTGGCACATCTATGGAGAGAAACAGGGTTGGTTTCAGATCTAATTGATCCTTCTACAGGGGTATAGGGACAATAATGAGCTGCAGGAGGGCAAATAGTGAGTCAGCGTGGGACAATTAGCTAGGGTGGAGCAATACTGAGTGGGAAGAGTCCATGGTGAGCTAGCATTGGGTAAGAGTTACCATCAGATCAGTCATGATCTTAGTGAATGGCGGAGCAAGTTCAAGGGTACGAGTGGCCTGTTTCTGCTCCAAATTCATAAGTAAAGTACATATAAGAGTGAGTCAATATGGTGTTAATAGTGAGTGAATGTAGGGAAAGGATGAATTGCTATTAGGAAAATAGTGATCAGATATAAAGCAATAATAAGCTTGTGTTGAAGTAACAGCAAGTTCATAAGAACATAAGAACTAGGAGCAGGAGTAGGCCACCTGGCCCCTCGAGCCTGCTCCACCATTCAATGAGTTAATGGCTGATCTTTTGTGGACTCAGCTCCACTTTCCGGCCTGAACACCATAACCCTTAATCCCTTTATTCTTCAAAAAACTATCTACCTTTACCTTAAAAACATGTAATGAAGGAGCCTCAACTGCTTCACTGGGCAAGGAATTCCATAGATTCACAACCCTTTGGGTGAAGAAGTTCCTTCTAAACTCAGTCCTAAATCTACTTCCCCTTATTTTGAGGCTATGCCCCCTAGTTCTGCTTTCACCCGCCAGTGGAAACAACCTGCCCGCATCTATCCTATCTATTCCCTTCATAATTTTATATGTTTCTATAAGATCCCCCCTCATCCTTCTAAATTCCAACGAGTACAGTCCCAGTCTACTCAACCTCTCCTCATAATCCAACCCCTTCAGCTCTGGGATTAACCTAGTGAATCTCCTTTGCACACCCTCCAGCACCTGTACGTCCTTTCTCAAGTAAGGAGACCAAAACTGAACACAATACTCCAGGTGTGGCCTCACTAACACCTTATACAATTGCAGCATAACCTCCCTAGTCTTAAACTCCATCCCTCTAGCATGAAGGACAAAATTCCATTTGCCTTCTTAATCACCTGTTGCACCTGTAAACCAACTTTCTGTGACTCATGCACTCGCACACCCAGGTCTCTCTGCACAGCAGCGTGCTTCAATATTTTATCATTTAAATAATAATCCCGTTTGCTGTTATTCCTACCAAAATGGATAACCTCACATTTGTCAACATTGTATTCCATCTGCCAGACCCTAGCCCATTCACTTAACCAATCCAAATCCCTCTGCAGACTTCCAGTATCCTCTGCACTTTTCGCTTTACCACTCATCTTAGTGTCATCTGCAAACTTGGACACATTGCCCTTGGTCTCCAACTCCAAATCATCTATGTAAATTGTGAACAATTGTGGGCCCAACACGGATCCCTGAGGGACACCACTAGCTACTGATTGCCAACTAGAGAAACACCCATTAATCCCCACTCTTTGCTTTCTATTAATTAACCAATCCTCTATCCATGCTACTACTTTACCCTTAATGCCATGCATCTTTATCTTATGCAGCAACCTTTTGTGTGGCACCTTGTCAAAGGCTTTCTGGAAATCCAGATATACCCCATCTATTGGCTCCCCGTTATCTACTGCACTGGTAATGTCCTCAAAAAATTCCACTAAATTAGTTAGGCACGACCTGCCCTTTATGAACCCATGCTGCGTCTGCCCAATGGGACAATTTCTATCCAGATGCCTCACTATTTCTTCCTTGGTGATAGATCCCAGCATCTTCCCTACTACCGAAGTTAAGCTCACTGGCCTATAATTACCCGCTTTCTGCCTACCTCCTTTTTTAAACAGTGGTGTCACGTTTGCTAATTTCCAATCTACCGGGAGCACCCCAGAGTCTAGTGAATTTTGGTAAATCATCATTAGTACATCTGCAATTTCCCTAGCCATCTCTTTTAGCACTCTGGGGTGCATTCCATCAGGGCCAGGAGACTTGTCTACCTTTAGCCCCATTAGCTTGCCCATCACTACCTCCTTAGTGATAACAATCTTCTCAAGGTCCTCACCCGTCATAGCCTCATTTCTATCAGTCACTGGCATGTTATTTGTGTCTTCCACTGAGAAGACTGACCCAAAAAACCTGTTCAGTTCCTCAGCCATTTCCTCATCTCCCATTATTAAAACTCCCTTCTCATCCTCTAAAGGACCAATATTTACCTTAGCCACTCTTTATAGTGTTATAGGGATCAGTAAAAATCAGTAAAGAATTGACCCGGTGGGCACATTGAAGTGCGTGTTAGATGTACCTCATGCTGGAATGTTCAAGGTGATGTCCGCAAGTGAAGAGTTGAGATGAGTTTGGCATTTGGGAGGAATTCAGGATCAGGTGGGGTAAGTCAACTCACAGCATACTTTGTATTTCGATTCAAATAGCAATTCGGCAAATAAATTAAGGACTTTATCTGAACAGGGATGGAGTTTAGTTAACCCAAAATTAGTCAAACCAACTCAAAAGATTGATTCAAATCCAAGTACGTTCAGTGCCAACTGAGTTTCACATTGGTTTGAAAAACACTGACGGGAAACTAACCACAGCCCACATTGAACAAATGCGCCCATTTGTGGGTCTTCAAGGAGCCTCTTCAAATTAAACTTCTTTTTAGATGCAGAGATACCGGCAGATGCTTTTAAAAACATTTCTGAATGTTAATAAATATTGAATTTCTCAAGAAATTGTTTAGAATGCAGCAGTGAAGCAAATAAATGTTTCTTTTTAAAGTCGTTTCACTTATTTAAAATCAGGGCCGGAGTCTCCCCTACCCGGCGGGGCGGGGGATCCCGGCGTAGCGGAGTGGCGCCAACCACTCCGGCGTCGGGCCTCCCCAAAGGTGCGGAATTCTCCACACCTTTAGGGGCTAGGCCCACGCCGGAGTGATTTCCGCTCCGCCGGCCGGCGCCAAAACTGGCACCAAAGGCCTTTGGCGCTACGCCGCCTGGCGTCGGGGCTGGCCGAAAGGCCTTCACCGCATGCGCCAGAGCGTCAACGGCCGCTGATGTCACCACCGGCGCATGCGCGGTAGGGGGGGGGTCTCTTCCGCCTCCGCCATGGTGGAGGCCGTGGCGGCGGCGGAAGAAAAAGCGTGCCCCAACGGCACTAGCCCATCTGCCGATCGGTGGGCCCCGATCGCAGGCCAGGCCCCGTGGGGGCACCCCCCGGGGTCCGATCGCCCCGTGCACCCCCCAGGACTAGGGAGGCCCGCCAATCCCGCCGGTACCAGAGGTGGTTTAAACTACGTCGGTGGGATTAGCCTGTCAGCGGCGGGATTTTGGCCCATCGCGGGCCAGAGAATCACCGCCGTGGGCACGCCGATTGGCACGGGGGGCACGCCAGTCGGCGGGGCGTGATTCCTGCTCCCGCCGATTCCCGGGTGGCGGAGAATTCTGGCCACGGCGGGGGTGGGATTTACGCCGGCCCTGGGCGATTCCCTGACCCTGTGGGGGGTCAGAGAATTCCACCCCAGACGTTAAGATCTGGGACCAGATCCCAACATTTGTTAGGATACCAGACAAGAACACCAAACAGTTTTTAAAACTTTATAACACTGTGAGGAAAGGATACTTTACCACAACAGTGAAGATTCTGACCAATTGGTATCTTTTATGTTGAAACAAACTTTAATTTAAATGCAGAATCAACCACATTAATATCAAAGAAATAACTTTACAATGAACAGTTACACAGTTCTTAAGCATAAGGAAAAACTTGCTTACTATCTATACCTGTTACTAACTCCAATTAAGCAACCTAATACAGTTCAAATGTCACTTATAAATAAAGTTAACGGGCAGCACGGTGGCGCAGTGGTTAGCATTGCTGCCTCACGGCACCGAGGTCCCAGGTTCGATCCCAGCTCTGGGTCACTGTCCGTGGGGATTTTGCACATTCTTCCCGAGTTTGAGTGAGTTTCGCCCCCACAGCCCAAAAAGATGTCCAGGTTAGGTGGATTGACCACACTAAATTGCCCCTTAATTGGAAAAAATGAATTGGATACACTAAAATTTAAAAGTAAATAAATAAATAAAGTTAACAAAACAGGTTTACTTGCTTATCTGTGTAGACCTTTGGAGAGATGGAGGAGATGTAAGCATGGGCTGTTTGAGTGGACTCACCAATGTGACACATGGGTTTCCCGGCAATAAGGGGTACTGTCACCGTGAAATCCCGTTGACATCGGCAGGGTCGGTAGATCCTGCTGGCGGGCTGTCTCCGTTATTGAAAAACACACGGCGGGGTGGGTGGTAAATCCCGCCCACAGTCTGGATACTTTAACCTAGTTCTTTAATAATATCATTGCAACAAATATATTCCTTAATTCAGGCTTTAAAAAAAGCCTTACTGCAACAGATGTAAGGTACAATATATATCCCAATCTCTTATACTCATTACACGGGTCACTCACAGGTTTATTGAAAATGCTAATTATGTGTGAAAAACTCACTTGCAGCCTAATAAATTAATGGCTCTAGGTTACCAATCAGGAATATACTGAGGGATATTTGTAGCGGCAAAACAAATAGACAATTACCTTCTGAAAAGCTGCTTGAATATGCTGCTTCTTGGTAGATTTTGTGTTTGTGGTTATGCAAATGAGTTAGATCAGAAACTTACACCATAGTTTATCTTTGAAAAATATTCGTAATTATCAGCGCAATTTACGCCGAATTGTCAGTTTGTGCCCAAAGCGGAAACTCAAGCCTGATTAAAGGAAACTGGAGCACTGTACGGATCACCAGCACCACCTCAATGCTCTTTAGATAGGGAATGTCTTTGGAGTGCAGTCACTGTTGTTATGCAGGCAGATTGCAGTGGCCATTTTATGCACAGTAAGATTCCACAAACGGTGTGTTGATGAAAGGTCGATTAATCTGCTTTTGGTGGTGGTTGATGATAGAATATTGGCCGAGGGCAAAGGTGAGAACTCTTTTTGCTTTTCTCCAAATGAGTACCTTGAGCTCTTTAACACCCTCCTCCATCATACTGACAGGAGCTCAGTGTGTTTCTTCAGGTGGAGTGTACCTATGCATATGCAGCACTTCCTCGGCCATCTGTGGCTGCATACAATTAAGGCCATTGGCTGGAGCACTGGAGTGGAACACTTTGACTCCCAAGTCCCAGCACCTTGAGCCAAGGTGACATTTAAAGAAGGTTACAAAGTGGATCAACCATTGTTGCCTGCGTTTTACACAAATGGTGAAGTTGTGTCGCGGGATAGTTTCCCCATCAAAAGCAGTTGTTGATATTTAACATTCAGTGTTCCATTCTTACATTACTTACATTTTGTGTTTGAAGGACTTCTTCCGACACCTCCCTCACTGGATCCAACAGCACTCTGTAATGAACGACGCGGGAAATTTCCTCATTGAGACATGCGATGAGTTGGTCTCTCGCGACCTAAAACAGCAGCTACTCTTACTCAACGGACGTTGGCGGGAGCTCTTCGTCAAAGTGAAACATGTAGGTTGTCCTGGGTCCCATCATTCCTTCTTATAAGGTTGAATATAATAGAGAATCCTGGCAGCTGCCAGTGCTCAGTGACCTGGATAAGAGCTGCGAAAAGTGTACACACCGGTGACAGGAGCAGATTACTGGCCATATAATAATAATAATCTTTATTGTCACAAGTAGGCTTATACTGCAATGAAGTTACTGTGAAAAGTACCTAGTTGCCACATTCTGGTCCCTGTTCGGGTACACAGGAAGAATTCAGAATGTCCAATTCACCTAACAGCACGTCTTTCAGGACTTGAACTAAGTCGCTGTGCACAGAATGGAGAGGTCACCATTATTCTTTTGTGGCTGCCATTGGGAAGGCCAACAATTATTCTCCATCCCCAGTTTGCCCTAGAAGATGAAAGTGGTTATCCTTCCTGCGACTATATTCCCTTTTACACCTTGATGGCTTGCTGGGTCACTTCCGTTCACAGGCGCGTTATGGAATCACTTGTATGGCTCCATTCCATGCTTGCGGCAAGTGGTCACAGTGGTTAGCACTGCTGCCTCACAGCTCCAGGGCCCCGGGTTCAATTCCGGCCTAGGGTGACGGTCTGTGTAGAGTTTGTACTTTCTCCCCATGTCTGGATTTCCTCCGGGTGCTCCGGTTTCCTCCCACAGTCCAAAGATGTGCACGTTTGGTGAACTGGCCGTGATTGCCCCTTAGTATCCAAAGATTAGGTGGGGTTACAGGGATAGGGCGGAGGAGTCGGCCAAGGTAGGATGCCCTTTCAGAGGGTCGATGTAGACTCGATGAGCCCAATGGCCTCCTTCTGCATTGTAGTAATTCTAATTCGATGTTCCCGAAAAAAGGTAGTTGGATTTTCATAACGGTCTTCAAGGGAGAAAATCATGTGCTTCCCACCAAACGGAGCTCTGCGAAATGATTAGATATTGCTGTTCAATCAGAATACTTCAGTGGCAACCATTTTGTTTTGCTTAATGGATGCCACTATTTAATTATACGCCAGGTAATCATTAAACACAATTCTTTATTGTATGTTAATACCCTCTGTGTCCACAATGCTTCCAGCAGCTTGTATTTAAGTAAAGACGCAGAGAAATTATTTCATAAATTTTTGCACATCAATGGGATTAAACGTCTTTAGAGCTACCAACCTACCTGGCTAGGAGGTGGTTCTGTATCCTGCAGCTGGGTTGTTTCAATCACTCAAGCTATTGCAACGATGTGTTCCTGTTTGCAGTATGCACGGGCCGATGAGATGGACAAACTAAAGAAGGAGTATCTGGATGGGGTATCTGCTTTGAAGAGCTTCGTGGAGACAGCCAACGAAAAACAAAATGCCCCGGTGGATGTGTCTTTCCTCAACGTCAAGACCTACGTGCAAGATATAGAGGTACCAGAATCTGTATGACCGAACGAGTGGGACAGATTTTCGACTTGGCATCTGAGTGTAAAACTGCATTCCAGCTGGCCTGTTGGGTGATTCCACGATGCTGGTTTTACACCCCGGGCCCCTCCTGAAAATCTAACACGCGTGGTGAGCGGAAGATTGTCAGGATGAGAGGCAGTGAGAGCCAGAGTAGGAGAAACAACTTTATACTGAGATAATTGTTCAATGCATTGTTATTTTGTGTGACAGGTTGCGTTGAGAAGATTGAGGTAACATTTTTTAAATGGGTGGTGGGTAAAGAGATATTGAGGAAGAATATCCCTCAAAAGCAATTTCTATGAAACAATTCTATGATCAACATATTCGTAGAGAATGTGTTGGTGTGTGTATGTATCCTTGTGTTGTGTGTATGCTCAAAATATCATGTATACATCAATGTATGTATATGTGGTGGTGGTACCTCAATGGTATAATACAGAGAGGGGCTTTCTGAATAGGTACAGAAAATCCCAGGGTGGGATTTTTCAGCCCTTCCCACTGGCAGGATCTGACAGTCCTGCTGAAGGTGATCCCCTCGCGGCAGGTTCCCGCATGAAGGGACGGGCGAGCCATACAAAAATGAAGTGGACGTTGGCAAAACCAGAAGATCCCACTGGCGGCCAATGGTGCATCGCTGAAAAACACGCCACAGGACACCGGAAAGTCCTGGCCCCAATGTTGACCATCTGGGTGCCTGTCCAATGCAAGTCATCAATGAAAGTTTGGGTTACTATTGTTGATGCATGGATATGAAGACCTTCCAAGTGGTGCTAATGGTGACACTGTTGTAATGTACAGTAAACTGAACCACAGCGATTCTTTGAAGCACACGGACTGGCCTCTGTCATAGGCCTAGCTTCAGTGGCTTTAGTTCCTGGATGACCTTGTTGGATTGTTACGTGCTGTTGTTTGTGTTTCTTTTGTGCTGTGCAGGTCATAAAGCAAAAGGTGCCAATAATGGAAGCTCAGTACAAACTGGTCTCCAAGATAGCCCAGCAGCTAACAAAGGACACGCCCCAGGATGAAGTAACACAGATGCTGGCCACAATGTCGACTGTTAAGGATCAGCTGATAAAAGTAAGAATCAGCCTTTGCACCAGGCAGGGGTCAGAAACCTGAGTTGGAATGATAATAGAATTGTTACAACACAGAAGAAGGCCATTCGGCCCATCACATCCATACTGACTCTCCAAAGGAGCAGTTCATGTCCTGCCACTCCCCATGTCCCTCCACATTCCTTCTCTTCTAGCTATTTAGAAAAATGTACATCACAGAAAGAAGCCACTCTGCCCATTGTGTCTGTGCCGCCCGAAATACGAGCCACTCAACCTCATCCTGCTTTCCAGCATTTGATGCGCAGCCCTGCAGGTTACAGCACTTGAGGTGCAAATTCAGATATCCTTTAAATGATGTGAGGGTTTCTGCCTCTACTACGCTTTCAGGCAGTGACTTCCAGACGCCCACAACCCTCAGATGCCCTTCTAATCTTTCCACCAATCGCTTTACATCTATGCCCCCGAGCCACTGACCTCTCTGCTGAACTAAACAGGCCCTTCCCATCCACCCAATCCAGGCCCCTCACGATCTTGTACAGCTCAATCAAATTTCCCCTCAGCCTCCTTTGTTCCAAGGAAGCCCACCAATCACTCCTCTTCGCTGCCTCGTTAACAGAGGGTTAGGTCAGCATGGTCAGAAGTATGTCCGCTCTTAGAGTTCTGTACCAGACTGGAAAATACCAATGTGTCTGTCTGACCAGTGTGGTCTTTGGGTCAGTGTGGACTGTCAGGCCTATGTGTCCATGTAAGCATGGACTGTTTGAGTGGATTCACCAATGTGACCTATCTGAAATATTGTGATCCCAATCTCAGGCGGCAGGTTAATCTCCTATTATTAAACTTTCCCAGTCACTCCAAGACACACCACTACCCACCCCCCACAGTGAATCCCAGACACTGCAGCACTTCCTAAGTACTGCCCTACCAACTGTGCAGCACTCCCTCAGTTGTACACCCCAACCAGTGCAACACTCCCTCAGTATTGACCCTCTGACAGAGCAGCACTCCCTCAGTACTGACCCTCTGACCGTGCAGCACCCCTCAGTACTGACCCTCTGACCATGCAGCACTCCCTCAGTACTGACCCCCTGACAGAGCTGCACTCCCTCAGCGCTGACCCTCTGACAGTGCAGCGCTCCCTCAGTACTGACCCTGACAGTGAAACACTCCCTCAGTACTGACTTCTGACAGTGCAGCACTCCCTCAGCGCTGACCCTCTGACAGTGCAGCACTCCC
This sequence comes from Scyliorhinus canicula, assembly GCF_902713615.1. NCBI lineage: Eukaryota > Metazoa > Chordata > Chondrichthyes > Carcharhiniformes > Scyliorhinidae > Scyliorhinus > Scyliorhinus canicula. Next base: position 194,631,686 of record NC_052146.1, on the reverse strand, counting down.
TCAGCGCTGACCCTCTGACAGTGCAGCACTCCCTCAGCGCTGACCCTCTGACAGTGCAGCACTCCCTCAGTACTGACCCTCTGACCATGCAGCACTCCCTCAGTACTGACAACCCTGACAGAGCAGCACTCCCTCAGCGCTGACCCTCTGACAGTGCAGCACTCCCTCAGCGCTGACCCTCTGACAGTGCAGCACTCCCTCAGTACTGACCCTCTGATCATACAGCACTCCCTCAGTACTGACCCTCTGACCATGCAGCACTCCCTCAGTACTGACCCCCTGACAGAGCAGCACTCCCTCAGTACTGACCCTCTGACCGTGCAGCACCCCTCAGTACTGACCCTCTGACCGTGCAGCACCCCTCAGTACTGACCCTCTGACCATGCAGCACTCCCTCAGTACTGACCCTCTGACAGTGCAGCACTCCCTCAGTGCTAACCCCCTGACAAAGCACCCCTCCCTCAGTACTGACCCCCTGACAGAGCAGCACTCCCTCAGTGCTGACCCTCTGACAGTGCAGCATTCCCTCAGTACTGACCCCCTGACAGAGCAGCACTCCCTCAGTGCTGACCCTCTGACAGTGCAGCATTCCCTCAGTACTGACCCCCTGACAGTGCAGCACTCCCTCAGTGCTAACCCTCTGACAAAGCACCCCTCCCTCAGTACTGACCCCCTGACAGAGCAGCACTCCCTCAGTACTGACCCCCTGACAGAGCAGCACTCCCTCAGTACTGACCCTCTGACCGTGCAGCACCCCTCAGTACTGACCCTCTGACCATGCAGCACTCCCTCAGTACTGACCCCCTGACAGAGCAGCACTCCCTCAGTGCTAACCCTCTGACAGTGCAGCACTGTCTCAGTACTGACCCTCTGACCATGCAGCACTCCCTCAGTACTGACCCCCTGACAGAGCAGCACTCCCTCAGTGCTAACCCTCTGACAGAGCAGCACTGTCTCAGTACTGACCCTCTGACCATGCAGCACTCCCTCAGTACTGACCCCCTGACAGAGCAGCACTCCCTCAGTGCTAACCCTCTGACAGAGCAGCACTGTCTCAGTACTGACCCTCTGACCGTGCAGCACCCCTCAGTACTGACCCTCTGACCGTGCAGCACCCCTCAGTACTGACCCCCTGACAGAGCAGCACTCCCTCAGTGCTAACCCTCTGACAGTGCAGCACTGTCTCAGTACTGACCCCCTGACAGAGCAGCACTCCCTCAGTACTGACCCCCTGACAGAGCAGCACTCCCTCAGTGCTAACCCTCTGACAAAGCACCCCTCCCTCAGTACTGACCCCCTGACAGAGCAGCACTCCCTCAGTACTGACCCCCTGACAGAGCAGCACTCCCTCAGTACTGACCCTCTGACCGTGCAGCACCCCTCAGTACTGACCCTCTGACCATGCAGCACTCCCTCAGTACTGACCCCCTGACAGAGCAGCACTCCCTCAGTGCTAACCCTCTGACAGTGCAGCACTGTCTCAGTACTGACCCTCTGACCATGCAGCACTCCCTCAGTACTGACCCCCTGACAGAGCAGCACTCCCTCAGTGCTAACCCTCTGACAGAGCAGCACTGTCTCAGTACTGACCCTCTGACCATGCAGCACTCCCTCAGTACTGACCCCCTGACAGAGCAGCACTCCCTCAGTGCTAACCCTCTGACAAAGCACCCCTCCCTCAGTACTATACTTGAGGGCTAGCCTACATTGTGCGTTTAAGTCTCTAGAGTGATGTTCACTCCAACAACCTTGAGAGTCTGAAGTACTGGTCCGTATTGATCACCAAACGAACATTTATGGCAAATAAAACAGAAAATGCTGGATAAATTCAGCAGATCTGGCAGCCTGTGCAGTGAGAGAAACAGGTGAAATGTCCTGATCTGAAATGTTAATTATGTTCCTCTCTCTGCAGAGGCTGCCTGAGGTTGGGTGGGGTTACGGGGATGGGGTGGTGGTGTGGGCTTGGGTGGGGTGCTCTTTCCAAGGGCCGGTGCAGACTCGATGGGCCGAATGGCCTCCTTCTGCACTGTAAATTCTAAAAAAAAAATCCCAGATGTGGAAGGGACAGTGTCCAAACTTACCCTACTAATAGAAATGTTCTGTAAGCTGTTTGATTTTGAAGCTTTGCCTGGCTGATGCCTGACTGTGTTTGCGCAGGTTCGAGAGCGCTGTCAGTGTCTGCTGCTGGAAGCTGAGCAGTTGTTGGCTCCGCTCGACGAGCTGGAGAAGCACATCACGGCATTCTTTGAACCACTGAGCAGAGCCAATCAGATCACCTCGCCTGCAGAAGCGGAGGGTCACTCTGTGGACAGTTTCAAGATGAGACATCAGGTTAGTCGAGATACTTCTTCAGCTCGGCAGAGTTTGATGGCAGAAACGTGGAACTAAAGCCTCTGTTCCTTTTATTCCCCCCCACCTCTGTAGGAATTGACAAATTGCCAAGACAAATGCAAGAAAGCCATGGCTGCGGCCGAGAGGGATATGCAGACAATTCAGAAACTGCTGACAGCCAGCAAAGTGCTGAGACACTTGGATTCCTCTGCCCTTCAGAAGAAACTCCTTCAGATTCAAACATCATTCCAGGTGGCTCCCCATTGTCTCTACCCCGAACCGTGTTCAAATCTTCACCTGCTCTGTACAGAGTGACACCGAGAGAGCGTGGGCAGGATCCTCCGTCCCTCCGCACCCGTTCTATGGGGCAGCCCCCCCCCCCCGCTGGCAGTGGGGTTCTCTGTCCCGGCAGCAGGCCAATAGGGTTTCCCATTGTGGACACCCCCACGCCGTCGGAAAATCCGCGAGCGCGAGTGCGCTGCCGGCGAAGTGGAGGATCCCGCCGATGGAGAATTCAGCCCCATGTCTTTATTTACCATGAATGCAAATTCCTGCAATCTTAAGAATGATAGCACCATGCAGCATTTGGGTAAGCCGTGACGTAGTGGTAATATCACTGGACTAGTAATCTATGTAAACCCAGGTTAATGCTCCGGGGACGCACGTTCATATCTCATCAAGGCAGCTGAATTTTAAATTCAGTTAATAAATTGGGAATATAAAGCTAACTTCAATCTCTGAAATGGTGACCATGACGACTATCATCGGTTGTCAGAAAAACCCAGCTGGTTCACTAATGTCCTTTAGAGAAGGAATCTGCTGTCCTTATCTGGTCTGGCCTATATGTGACCCCCAGACCCACAGCAATGTGGTTGACCCTCTGCCCTTTGCAATGGCCAGCAAGCTACTCAGTTCAAGGGCAATTAGGAATGGGCAGCAAATGTTGGCCTTGCCAGCGACGCTCACCTCTCAGAAAACATTTTTAAAATGACAGCCCGAACAGGCCATTTGTTTTATTGCTCCTGTGCCAGCTCTTTGTTCAAGCTATCAAATTACTTCTAATGTCCCATTCTCTCATCACAGACCCTCTATCGATCTGAAACTAATCCCATTGTTCCCTGCAGCCCTGTATTGGTCTCAAATCAATCCCTCTGCGTTCTTCTCTGCCCATTGATATCAAGTTAATCCCACTGCCCCATTCTCTCTTCAAGGCTGGTTTAGCACAGGGCTAAATGACAGGCTTTTAAAGCAGACCAAGGCAGGCCAGCAGCACGGTTCAATTCCCGTAACAGCCTCCCCGAACAGGCACCGGAATGTGGCGACTAGGGGCTTTTCACAGTAACTTCATTTGAAGCCTACTTGTGACAATAAGCGATTTTCATTTCATTTCATTTTATGAATCTAAAACCAATCCCACTGTCCAGTTCGGTCCCCATAGCCCAGCATTGATCTTAAAATAATCCCACTATTCCATACTCCCTGTATCAATTTCAAACCAATCCCACTGGTCTGCACTCTCCCCATATCCCTGTATCAATATAAAACCATACAAGCTGAATGTAGCGAAAAGTAAGGTATTCCCGGTGAATGAGCTGGGACAGTGGGCTAATTTAGTGTGGATGCCATTTACGGTAGCAAGGGATAGGTTTAGGTACTTGGGGATTCAGGTAGTGAAGGAATGGACAAGGCTCCATAAGTGCAACTTAACAAAGCTGGTGGAGGAGGCCAGGGAGCATCATAAGAGGTGGGATACACTGCCCTTAACACTGGCGGGGAGGGTCCAAGTGATGAAAATGAATATTCTGCCGAGGTTCTTGTTTATCTGTCAAGCTCTCCCGATCTTTATACCAAAGGCCTTTTTTCGGAAAGTGGACACGATCATTTCTGACTTTGTATGGGCGGGGAAGGTGCTGACGGTGGGCAGGACTCTGCTACAGAGGCAGAGGCAGCAGGGGGGATTGCCAAACTTGCTTCATTATTAGGCAGCGAATGTGGACAAGGTGCGGCAGTGGCGGGAAGGAGAAGCGGTAGAGTGGATTAGGGTGGAGGAGGAATCTTGTAAGGGTTCTAGTTTGAGGGTTATGGTGACGGCAGAGTTGCCAATGGCTCCGAGTAGGTATTCAGGGAGCCCGGTGGTGCGGTCCACGGTGAAGATATGGAATCAGCTGAGGAGGTATTTTAGGGTGGAAGGGATGTCGGTGCGAACACCGCTGTTTGAGATCCACCCCATTGCAGCGACTGCTGCTTCCGCATATGGAAGGGGAGGGGAGAATTGGGATTTATTCAAGTGCCTGGGGGAGCAGGCAGGCGAGCGGGTGGTGAAGATCAAGAAGAAATGGGAAGCAGAGTTGGGAGGGGAGATCAATTGAGGAGCATGGAGTGAGGCACTGCGGAGGGTAAACGGGACCTCCTCTTGGTAAATGTAGAACATAGAACATACAGTGCAGAAGGAGGCCATTCGGCCCATCGGGTCTGCACCGACCCACTTAAGCCCACACTTCCACCCTATCCCCGTAACCCAATAACCCCTCCTATCCTTTTTTGGACACTAAAGGCAATTTAGCATGGCCAATCCACCTAACCTGCACATCTTTGGAGTGTGGCAGGAAACTGGAGCACCCGGAGGAAACCCACGCAGACACTGGGAGAATGTGCAGACTCCGCACAGACAGTGGCCCAAGCCGGGAATCGAACCTGGGACCCTGGCGCTGTGAAGCCACAGTGCTAGCCACTTGTGCTACCATGCTGCCCACTAATTTTTTATTGTCACAAGTAGGCTTACATTAACACTGCAATGAAGTTACTGTGAAAAGCCCCTAATCGCCACATCCTGACACCTGTTTGGGTACACGGAGGGAGAATTCAGAATTCTCAGCTGGTACGGGAATTAAATCCATGCTGCTGGTCTTGTTCTGCATGACAAACCAGTTGTTGAGCCTACTGAGCTAAACCAGCCCCATCTTGTGCAAGGTTGAGCCTGATGCAGTTTAAGGTGGTGCACAGGGTGCATATGACTCAGGCAAGAATGAGTGAGTTCTTTCAGAGGGTAGCAGATGAGTGTGAGAGTTGTGGGCGTGGGCCAGCGAATCATGTGCACATGTTTCGGGGTTGCAAAAATTGGGAAGATTCTGGGTGGGAGTGTTCGCAGTCTTAGAGCCAGGATAGTGGAGGAGGGAGTGGGTAGGGACCCTTTGGTGGCGATATTTGGGGTCTCAGAGAAGCCAGAGCTCATGGAGAGGAGGAAGGCCGATGTCGTGGCTTTTGCCTGTCTGATTGCACGGCGACAAATTTTGCTGGAGTGGCGGTCGGCATCGCCACCGGGGGTAGCAGCTTGGTTGGGTGACCTGTACGACTTCCTGCGGTTAGAAAAGATAAAGTATGAGTTAAGGGGCTCAGCAGGGGAGTTTGCGAAAAGGGGATGTTTGTGACCGTGTTTGAGGAGCTGTTCGTCGCAGGGTGGTGGGGGGGGGGGGGGGGGGGGGGGGGGGGGTGAAAAAGGGGGAAAATCTGTACAGATTGTATAGTTGATTGTTGGGAAGTTTGTTCCCCGGGGTGTTTATTCGCTGTAGAATGTTGTAGCCATGCAAACTTGGGGAGAATGTGCAAACTCCACAGACAGTCACCCAGCTTGGAATTGAACCCGGGTCCCTGGTGCTGTGAGGCAGGAGTGGTAACCACTGTGCCAACAAGCCACCCGTCTGCATGGTTTCATGAAGGGGAAATCATGTCTGACAAATTTACAAGAGTTCTTTGAGGAGGTACCAGCCAGAGTAGACTATAGGAGAACCAATCTGAGGGACAGTTTTAAATTGACGAATCTTAATCACTGATGTTTCATCTAGAGGAAATAGTCATGCCTCTTGCTGTCAAGGGAATTAAAATGGACGGCTAGGTTGAAACGAGCTACACCCATATATAATTTATCGTAAAGCACTGAGACTGCAGCTCATTTCAAGGACATGATACACCCAGGGCTTAGACATTGTAGCTTATTATGTGGCCAAGCCCTTTGACGCTCTGTTGTTTTGTACCTAGACCACATTCCACGGCAGCACGGTAGCATGGTGGTTAGCACAATTGCTTCACAGCTCCAGGGTCCCAGGTTCGATTCCGGCTTGGGTCACTGTCTGTGCGGAGTCTGCACATCCTCCCCGTGTGTGCGTGGGTTTCCTCCGGGTGCTCCGGTTTCCTCCCACAGTCCAAAGATGTGCACGTTAGGTGGATTGTCAATGATAAATTGCCCTTAGTGTTGGATGGGGTTACGGGGATAGGGTGGAGGTGTTGACCTTGGGTAGGGTGCTCTTTCCAAGAGCCGGTGCAGACTCGATGGGCCGAATGGCCTCCTTCTGCGTTGTAAATTCTATGAAATATCACTACAGACAAAATGCATTTCTGCTCGTGAAACACTTGTAATATAGGTCAGATTTTAAAAATCAGTAAGTGCTCCACTCTGGCAGGGAGCTTCCGGGAACACTAATCAGAATATCGGACATGGAATCTGTCAGGTCATGGTGTTACCATGTCCTATATTTAGGTTACCACTCCCAGGGCAGGATATTCTATACAGGGAACTGCCAGTTTGCAGTATCTAGCCTCACATGTAACAGAGGGAAGGAAGAATGTTAAAACTTGTCACAAGGGTGAACCCTGGGGAGATGGTGGTGTGGTGGTAATGTCATTGGATTGATAATCCAGAGTGCCCAGGCTAATACCCTGGGGACACGGATTCAAATTCCACCACAGCAGCTGGTGGAATTTAAATTCAATTAATCAAATGTGGAATTAACAGCTTGTCTCAGTGACGACGAACATGAAACTATCATCAATTGTTATAAAAACCCTTCTGGTTCACCAATGTCCTTTCGGGAAGAAATCTGCCATCCTTATCTGATTTGGCCGACATGAGACTTCGGAGCCACAGCAATGTGGTTGACTCCTAAATGCCTTCTGAAATGGCCGTGCAAGCCACCTTTGATGCAGAGAAAAGGAAACGTAAAATGCCCCAAGGCATTCAAATGTGCATAAACGGCAAATCTGACACAGAAGGAAATAGTAGGCAGCAGACCCAATACCTTATTTTAAAATTAATTTTTACAGGATGTGGGCTTTGGGCCAGCATTTGTTGCCCATCCCTAATTGCCTTTGAGAAGGTGGTGGCCTGCAGCTTTCTTGAACCACTGCAGCCCTTGAGGTATAGGTACACCCATTGTGCTGTTAGGGAGGGAGTTCCAGGATTTGGACCCAGCAGCAGTGAAGGAAATGCAATATATTTACAAGTCAGGGTGGTGAGTGACTTGGAGGGGAAACTCCAGGCAGTGGGGTTCCCAGCTATCTGCTGCCCTTGTCCTAGATAGTAGTGGTCGTGCATTTGGAAGGTGCTGCCTAGTTCCTGGCGAGTTGGCGAGTTACTGCAGTGAATCTTGTAGATGGTGCACATGGCTATCACTGTGTGTCAGTGGTGGAGGGAGTGAAAAGTCAAAGAGGTAGGTGTGGTGGGCTATATTAGGGGTATCGCGGTACCTAGGTGGGATGTACCTTATACTGTAATATGAGTGGTAGAACCTGCCTGCTGGTTCCGCCCAGCAGGCGGAGCATAAGAGTCTGTGTTTCACCCACAGCAGTCATTCTGTACCGGAGCTGCAGTAGGTTTTAAGGATTGTCTCAAGGTGGGTAAGGGAGATACAGAGGTTTAGGGAGGGCTTTCATTGATGCTTAAAAGACCAGATTTGAAGGAATGCAGATATTGTGCAGGATTATAGAGCTGGAGAAAGCTGCAAAGATAGGAAGGGTAATGCCAAAGAGGGATTTGATCATTGAAAATTTAAAAATTGACGCATTGTTTGCTGCTGGCCAGGAGTTGTTTCTCTTGAGAAGGGTTCACGTTACCAAATCAAGGATACTCTTCAGGGTTTCTCATTGTGGTGCTCCCATTGGCTGAAGCTCCCCCCAAAGGGTACAGCCATGATATATCTTCCCTCCAACACACGCAGAGCAGCAGCTGTTTACAATTAGTCAAGAGAATTGAACACAAAGGTCAGAATTCTCCAGCCCCTCCCCCATGGTGTAGGTGGCTCATCATTGACCCCTGCCGTGTTTTCTAGTCCTGGTCCTGCTGAAGTCAGTGGCAATTTACATTCCTCACCTGTGCCACCAATCCCGGGAAGGGCTGGAGAATTCCCACCCAAAATCTGTGCCAACGCTCCACTGAGGCTGCACTGTCAGAGATGCAGTTTATTCGGATTGGATGTGAAACTGAGGCCCTGCCTGCCCCTTCAGGTGAGGGTAAAAGATCCCTGGCATTATTGGAAGTAGAACAGTCATGTCCTGGCATAGATTCATCACTCAACCAATATATAAAATGGGTGATTTGACCATTTATTTCTTGCTATTTGAAATGAAAAAGCTTGTATTATCCAGAGTCTTTGACAACTCGGAACATCTCAAGATGCTCTGTATAAATTAGGAGCAGGAGGAGGCCATTTGGCCCCTTGAGTTGCTCCGCCATTCAATAAGATCATAGATGATCTGATCGATTGCAACCTCAACCCCACATTCCTGCCTAACCCCCCAATATCCTTTCACCCCCTCGTTAATAATCCATCCACCGTTGCCTTAAAAATATTCAAAGACTCTGCTTCCACTGCCTTTTGAGGACGAGAGCTCCACAGACTCACAACCCTCTGAAGGAAAAAAAACCTCTCCTCATTTCGGGCAGCATGGTAGCTTTGTGGATAGCACAATTGCTTCACAGCTCCAGGGTCCCAGGTTCGATTCCGGCTTGGGGCACTGTCTGTGCGGAGTCTGCACATCCTCCCCGTGTGTGCGTGGGTTTCCTCCGGGTGCTCCGGTTTCCTCCCACAGTCCAAATATGTGCAGGTTAGGTGGATTGGCCATGATAAATTGCCCTTAGTGTCCAAAATTGCCCTTAGTGTTGGGTGGGGTTACTGGGTTATGGGGATAGGGTGGAGGTGTTGACCTTGGGTAGAGTGCTCTTTCCAAGAGCCGGTGCAGACTCGATGGGCCGAATGGCCTCCTTCTGCACTGTAAATTCTATGATAATTTCTGCCTTAAATGTGCGACCCCTTATTTTTAAACAGTGACAGTTAGTTCTAGATTCTTCCCCAAGAGGAAACATCCTTTCCACTTCCAGCCTGTCAATACCCCTCAGGATCTTAAAAGGTTTCCTTTAACTTGATATTAAAGATATATTCGTTGATATAATCTTTAATAATTAGAAATCTATCGATCTCTGTCTTGGAAATACTCAATGACTGAGCTCCACAGCCAATATAGTGAAAAGCGGATGTATAAAATCCCAACTCTATTGAAAGAAGGAATTCTCCTAATGTTCCTCATCTGATATTTGAAAAAGATGGTCAGGCAGTAATCACAATGCTATTTGTGGGAGCTTGCTGTGCAGTTTTTCCTGTGTTCCAACACTGGCTACACTTTAAACGTATCTCATTGGATGCAAAGCACTTTGCAACGTTTTGAGATCATTTGCGAGCAATGAGAAATTTTACTCCTTTCTAAACTTCCACCTTGCACTCTTGTTTCCCAACAGGACATGGTTGAACAAGGAGCTGAGTGGAGGAAGTGCATGGAAACAAATAACAGTCTGCTGAAAAGGTTTGAGGATTGCAGGAAGGAGCTGGAAGTGATCCTGCAGTCAGCCCAGACGGCCATGATGGAGGAGGGAAACCCTGAGCGGCTTTTGGCGAGACACACGGTGAGAGTAGGACACCTCGGATGAAGCTGACCATAAGGGCGGGCGGGCGAGCCCTTTCTTTCCCCCTTCACCGCCTCAACCGAGACACAAAGTGTGCTCAAATACCCTGAAGCTGGGAGAGCATTGCGACAGTAGGGCGGGGGTGGTCATTGACCTGAAATGCTAACCTTACCTCCCTTTTTACTCACAGTTCTGCTTGTTTCACTGAGCTCTTCAAGCACTTTTTGCTCCTATTTAAGATTCCCAGCTTTGACAATACTTTACTTTCAAGACTGGGAGCTCCACCCATCAGGACCCCACCTCAAGAGCAAACACTGATTTGTTTTGCCCCACAAAACTTTGGGTTCTTGCATGTTTATTTCTATATATGTCTGGTTGATGAGACTCCACGTTGGGAGTTTTCCAATTGGAAAATTTATCCAACAATTTTCCCACCTGGTTTTGTTCTGTGTCCTGCTAATCAGACTTCGCTTGACCCAGTTATTAATTACCAAGGACAGAGGATCAGCAACTGAAAAGAACTCCTAAACGTCTCGTTAGCAGCTGAGCTCAGCAAAACACTACTACTGTAGTGACTTGTTGCTGAGTATCCATTATACAAATGTCAGTTAAGCCGTTGAACAAAATCATTAACTGGATATAAATACTGATAGCAATAATGGTACACGATCATTTGGTCTATCAGAGCTGCCTGGGTTTTTATCTGCTGCACACACACACATAATGTGGAAATGCCAGCGTTGGACTGGGGTGAGCACAGTAAGAAGTCTTACAACACCAGGTTAAAGTCCAACAGGTTTGTTTCAAACACGAGCTTTCGGAGCGCAGCTCCTTCACCTGAGGAAGGAGCAGTGCTCCGAAAGCTCGTGTTTGAAACAAACGTGTTGGACTTTAACCTGGTGTTGTAAGACTTCTTACTGTGCACACACACATAGACACTCATTCACACTCCCACTCATTCATTCATACATACACACACAAACTCACTCATTCATATCCACATTCACGAAGACTTACTTTCATTTTCTGTTACACACACACTTTAATTCTCAATAATTCACTCACACATGCATGTTCATACACGCTCACTCTTTCAGTCACGCACACATCGCACAGACTCACACTCATGCTGTCACACACATGCACTCGAACGCTCACTCGTTCACTTACACATACACACACGCTCATGAACTCACACTTTGTTGCACACAAACTTTGCCCCTCTGTTGTTCTTTCTCTCTCATTCCTGCTCTATCTCTCCCTGACGATTTTTATTGTCGCCTCCTATTCTTTCGAATGCGGAGGTGAATTGCAGGGCATCCCCCAGTGCCCTGGCTGAAACTACTAACCCAATCCCCCATTCCTGGTGGCTGGGGGCAGTTTGTGGTGCCCCTACCACCTCTCACCCCTCTGGTCAGCTTACACAGCACAGGCCTGTAAACTCACACACAGCTGTTATGGAAGAGATATTCAAGTTTAAAATAAAATATTTCATGGGATGTGACCATTGCTGGCAAGGGCAGCCTTTGTTGCTGATCCCTTACTGTCCTTGCAAAGGCGATGGTGATCCGGTGGAGGGTTACGTTTTATTCCATGAAAAAATAACTCCTCTACCCTTGCCGATAATAACTGATTGAGAATTGAAGTGTGTGCACAACATGGGTACAGTCAGTAAGTACGTTTACAATGTTGTGTTTGAGATGGAGGCTGATGGGTGTTGGTCACTATTATTCACGGCTCAATTCCTCTCCCACCAGGATTTCTTCGGCCAGTTGGATCAAAGAACGCTGAATGCCTTTTTGAAGGCCTGTGATGAACTGACTGACATCCTCCCTGAACAGGAACAGCAAGGCCTCCAGGAGACTGTCCGCAGTCTGCACAAACAGTGGAAGGTTGGTGCAAATAACACTTGGGGGTTGGTGAGAGTGAGGGAGGGGACTCATAGTTAACATAGGACAGGAACAAGAGCAGGTCATTCAATCCCTTCACGTCTGCTCCATCATTGAATTTGACGAAAGCTAACCTGCCAGGGTCCATTAACCATCAATATATTACCTTTCAAAAATCCTATCAATCTCGGTTTTAAGCTTTTCTATTATTGAGCCTTGGCATTCACAGTTTTATTAGGGGAGAGACAGAAAATAAATTAAACTATGCATTTATATAGTATTTGTATTGACAAGAAAGTGGATTGTTATTTCAAAATTCTTTGACAAATAACTTGAACTTTAGCATTTTGTAATTATCTCCTGAAACGGAAATAAAAACTTGCGTTTAGATAGCGCCGTTTGTTACCACAGGGCAACTTGAAGTGTTAACAGCCAATTAAGTGTTTTTGAAGTCTAGCCACTGTAGAAGCTCCACTACCCTTTATGTAAATAAATTGTTTCTGCATCACGCTTCAACAGCCTTAGTTCCAGTTTTATTTGTTCTGTACTCCCCCACAAGTGGTAATAGTTTCTCTCTGTTTACCCTATTCAATTTCTTGATCATCTCAATTAGTTTGCCATTTAATCTTCTCCACTCGAGGGAATTCAAGGTTAGTCGATGGAACTCTGGTCTGATTATTTAACCCTTGAGGCCTATTATCATGTGGAGAATTTGTGTCACACTCTCTTCACGACTAGTACATCAGAGTGAGGCCCAGAACTGAACACTGTACTCCAGACTGAGCTGACTGAGGCTCGATGCAGTGGAAAGATCATTTACCTCCCTTTTGTAATCCGCCTCCTTGAAATAAGGACCAGCATTCCATTAGGCTTCTTTTTATTTTGTCAATGAATGCACACAGGGTTCATGATTTGGATCCAAGGCTACGAGTCTTGGCTTTGATTTGTATAATAGTCCTTGGCTCATTTCAGGACCTTCAGGCCGAAGCTCCCTACCATTTGCTCCGTCTTCAGATTGAAGCAGCAAGAAATAAACTGGTAGAAAAGGTTGAGGAGTGCAAGTTGGAACTGACTCGGGAGAACAAGCTGCTAACTAGCACGAACAGTGAAGAGCTTATTGCACAACACAAGGTAAGTGAAGTGAAAGTTAGCAGATTTCTATTTGTACGTGACCTGACGTAGCAACCGAGCTTCTTCCTTTTGTTTAATTTATTCTTGGGGCGCTGGCATTGCAGACAAGATCACTATTTGTGGCCATCCGTAATTGCACTTGAGAAGGTGGTGGTAAGCCATCATCTTGAACCCCTGCAGTCCATCTTGCGTAGGTACATCCACAGTGCTGTTAGAAAGGGAATTCTAGATGTGTGACAGTGATGGAACAGTTATAAATTTTAAAGACAGGATGGTGTATGGCATGGAGAGGAATCTGAAGGTAGTTGTGTTCTCATGCATCAATTGTCCTGCGTCTACTGCCCTGATCCTTGTAGGTGGCAGAGGTTATGGGTTTGGAAGGTGCTGACAAAGAAGTCATGGTGAGTTGTTGCAGGGCATCTTGTAGATGGTACACACCGCTGCCACTGTGCGATGGTGGTGGAGGGGAGTGACCTTTTACTGTGGTGAATTGTCTGCTGATCAAGTGGGCTGCTTTGTCTTGGATGGTTTCGAGCTTCTTGAGTGCTGTTGGAGATGCAATCATCCAGGCAAGTGGAGAATACTTAATAACATTCCTGACTTATGCCTTGTGGATGGTTTGTGGCCACAGTATTTATATGGCTGGTCCAGTTTAGTTTCCACATCAATGGTAACCCCGAGGATATTGATAGTGGAAGATTCAGTGGTACAGTAGTAATACGGTTTAACACCATGGGTTAGATTTTCCCTTATCGGAGATGACCATTGCTTGGCACTTGAGCGGTATGAATTTACGTGCCACTTACCAGCCCAAGCTTGAATGTCAGACACGTCTTGCTGCATATGGAATTGGATGGTTCAGTGACACTTAGGGCACTTGAGAGTTACAAGTTAGCCAGGAAGGACCTAAAGGGAGAGTTAAGAAGAGCGAGGAGAAGACACGAAAAGTAGTTGGCGGATAGGATCAAGGAAAACCCTAAGGCTTTCTATAGGTATATCAGGAACAAAAGAATGACTAGAGTAAGATTAGGGCCAATCAAGGATAGTAGTGGAAAGTTGTGTGTGGAATCAGAGGAGATAGTGGAAGCGTTAAATGGATATTTTTCATCAGTGTTTACACTGGAGAAAGACAATGTTGTCGAGGAGAATACTCAGGTTCAGTCGACTAGGCTAGATGGAATTGAGGTTCAAAAGGAGGAGGTGTTATCAATTTTGGAAAATGTCAAAATTGATAAGTCCCCTGGGCCAGATGGGATTTATCCTAGGATTCTCTGGGAAGCCAGGGAGAAGATTGCAGAACCTTTGTCCTTGATCTTTATGTCGTCTTTGTCGACAGGAATAGTGCCGGAAGACTGGAGGATAGCAAATGTTGTCCCCTTGTTCAAGAAGGGGAGTAGAGACAACCCTGATAATTATAGACCTGTGAGCCTTACTTCGGTTGTGGGTAAAATGTTGGAAAAGGTTATAAGAGATAGGGTTTATAATCATCTTGAAAAGAACAAGTTGATTAGCGATAGTCAACACGGTTTTGTGAAGGGTAGGTCATGCCTCACAAACCTTATTGAGGTTTTTGAGAAGGTGACCAAACAGGTGGATGAGGGTAAAGCGGTTGATGTGGTGTATATGGATTTCAGTAAGTCGTTTGATAAGTTTCCCCACGGTAGGCTATTGCAGAAAATAAGGAAGTTATGGGATTGAAGGTGATTTGGATCAGTAATTGGCTAGCTGAAAGAAGACAGAGGGTGGTGGTTGATGGCAAATGTTCATCCTGGAGTTCAGTTACTAGTGGTGTACCGCAAGGATCTGTTTTGGGGCCACTGCTGTTTGTCATTTTTATAAATGACCTGGAAGAGGGTGTAGAAGGATGGGTTAGTAAATTTGCAGATGACACGAAGGTCGGTGGAGTTGTGGATAGTGCTGAAGGATGTTATAGGATACAGAGGGACATAGATAAGCTGCAGAGCTGGGCTGAGAGGTGGCAGATGGAGTTTAATGCGGAAAAGTGTGAGGTGGTTCACTTTGGAAGGAGTAACAGGAATGCAGAGTACTGGGCTAATGGCAAGATTCTTGGTAGTGTAGATGAACAGAGAGATCTCGGCATCCAGGTACATAAATCCCTGAAAGTTGCCACCCAGGTTAATAGGGCTGTTAAGAAGGCATATGGTGTGCTAGCCTTTATAAGCAGGGGGATTGAGTTTCGGAACCACAAGGTCATGCTGCAGCTGTACATAACTCTGGTGCGGCTGCACCTGGAGTACTGCGTGCAGTTCTGGTCACCACATTATAGGAAGGATGTGGAAGCTTTGGAAAGGGTTCAGAGGAGATTTACTAGGATGTTGCCTGGTATGGAGGGAAGGTCGTACGAGGAAAGGCTCAGGGACTTGAGGTTGTTTTCGTTAGAGAGGAGAAGGCTGAGAGGTGACTTAATAGAGACATATAAGATAGTCAGAGGGTTAGATAGGGTGGACAGTGAGAGTCTTTTTCCTCGGATGGTGATGACCAACACGAGGGGACATAGCTTTAAATTGAGGGGTGGTAGATATAGGACAGATGTCAGAGGCAGTTTCTTTACTCAGAGAGTAGTAGGGGTGTGGAACGCCCTGCCTGCAACAGTAGTAGACTCGCCAACTTTAAGGGCATTTAAGTGGTCACTGGATAGGCATATGGATGAAAATGGAATAGTGTAGGTCAGATAGGCTTCAGATGGTTTCACAGGTCGGCGCAACATCGAGGGCTGAAGGGCCCGTACTGCGCTGTAATGTTCTATGTTCTATGTTCTACATGTTGTAAGAATTGAATTAGGATCTCTGGCGGAATCTCGAGAAAACAGTAAGAAATAAACCTACGTTTTTGAAAGACTACATTGAAATAACCATAAAAACTACATAGCATAATATTTACCTGAATTTTAAGGATGGTGAAAACTCGGCGCCCCTCATCCTGAGAGTCCCTGCCAACTCTGACAGGCTTGCTGCTATTTTGCACTCAGTTGAGCTTTTGATCAGGACAGCACAATGGTGCAGTGGGTTAACACTGCTGCCTCACGGCGCCGAGGACCCGGGTTCGATCCCGGCTCTGGGTCACTGTCCGTGTGGAGTTTGCACATTTTCCCTGTGTTTGCGTGGGTTTCGCCCCCACAAGCCAAAGATGTACAGGATAGGTGGATTGACCACGCTAAATTACCCCTTAATTAGAAAAAATGAATTAGGTACTCTAAAAAATTTTTTTTTTTTTTAAAATGAGCGTTTGATTAGCCGCCAAAGTCCCACCTTGGAGCGCTGTCGGCTAATCAGAGCCAGAGCTCCCAGCTCCCTGAGAGGAGGTTCCCCCGGTCTGAATGGACCTCCCGATTGAGGTGCTGACTCCCCTCCTTCCCACCCAAGATCAAAGGTGAAAGCTTTATCAGTTTTTCACCCTCAGTCATCGGGTGCCTGCCAGCCTAAAAATTGAGGCGCTGTGGGATAATTCTGGTGGAATTAAAATTAAATTTTTTAATTTAGTTTATCAAAAAAAATCTAAAATTTAAAAGAGAGTCTCAGTGATAGTGGCCATGAAACTATTGTCGATTGTCATAAAAACTCATCTGATTCACTGATGTCCTTTGGCGACGAAGGAAATCTCCCATCTTTACTTGGTCTGGCCGACATGTGACTCCAGATCCACTGCCATGTGGTTGACTCATAACTGTTCCTAAATTGTGTCCGTAGGGCAGCACGGTGGCCTAGTGGTTAGCACAACCGCCTCACGGCGCTGAGGTCCCAGGTTCGAATCCCGGCCCTGGGTCACTGTCTGTGTGGAGTTTGCACATTCTCCCCGTGTCTGCGTGGGTTTCGCCCCCACAACCCAAAAATGTGCAGAGTAGGTGGATTGGCCACGCTAAATTGCCCCTTAATTGGAAAAAATAATTGGGTAATCTAAATTTTAAAAAATAAATAAATAAATAAATTGTGTCCGTAAAGCCCGAATCCCATGAGCAAACTTAAAAAAAATGTTCATCAGTGGTTACCCTATGCTCTTAAGTGTTGTTGAAGTTACATCCATCTAGTTGGTTGGAGAACATTCCATCTTGTGCGTGTAGGCAGCGGAGACGTTTTGGGGCGCCCATTCGCCACAGAATATCTAGATTGAATTCTGTATGGCTAGTCAAGTGTGTAAGCCTCACGTGGCACCTCCGTTCTCTCATCAAATCCGATTAATCAGCTCAGCGAACGACTGATTTCTTTCAGGATTTTTTCTCGGAGAAAGGAAAGTTCGAGTGGTGCAGGAAACGGGGTAAGGTGATCGGAGATCTCTGCCAGAAACTTCCGGAAACTCGAAAGTTTGAAGGGATCAGGGCAAAACACGAAATGGACAAAAAAACTCTCAGAGACGTGCAAGGACTTATTGACGCCACCTATCAGAAATTATTGGATCATCCAGACAAGTGGAAGGAGTACACGACCAGGTAACAGTTACACACAACACAATTACCTCGAATGTATAGCTCAGGAGCAGGCTACTTGGACAAACTTGTTTGTGCTGATATGTATGCTTGATCTAACCTTATCTGACTGTTGGTCTTCTTGATTAACTCATGGTGGGTCTTTTATGGCTTTGCCCCACGCTAGCATAACAAAACTTAAGCCTATTGGGGTCCTTACATGGCCACTACCTCACTCATTCTGCTTCTACCTCTGTAATACATTTGGCTGGAGAAGATGCATGGGTGGTGACCAACTTGGCAGGTTTATTGCAAGGGCAAGAGGCCGGCAGGAATGTTGTGGGGTACCTCCTTTGCAGTATTCACCGGGCCCAATGGGGTCACGCCACCTGAAAGACGATATCCTCCCAACTTTCTACCCCCCCACCCGTGGTCTGTAAAATCCGACACCCCCAACCCCTACCCTGTCTCTGGGGTCTCCAATCCCTGCCTGACCAAGATACTAAAATGCCTGGACTTGCTTTCAACTCTGGCACCCGTCTTCTTCCTTCTTGGGGGCTGCCTGTAGTACAAGCAGTAGTCACCACTGTCCTGTGGCGCTACTGTGACTACAGAGCTGCCAGCCAATCGGATTGGCTAACAGCTCATGAGGGTGGGACATTCTGTCCCTCAGGGGCAGAAGTCGTCCTCTCATCTACTAATGGCATATTATCAATGTGGAGCAGGATTTAAAGTTGGTGAGGGGCTGACCGACATTTTACCGTGGGGCGATGGGGAAGGTTCATGCCCCCCTCCTCCCACTGTATTCACCCACTGACATATTGTTGGTCTTATCCTATACTTATTTTGCAATTGTGCTTCCTGACGACATAGGTCCACTATTTCAGAATAGGGGTATGGAGTTTGTGTCAGGAAACGTGGAAGTTCACTGGATTTCCTGAGACCTGGGAAATCTAAGCAGCCAGGATTAAACATGTAAAACAGGTTGAGCACATATAAATAAAGACTGCTGGGACACTGGGTGTTGGCTAGGAAGGAGGCTGACATTTTCATGTTACATTCTGGAAATAAATCTAGTATTAAGTAAACGATTTCCTACGTCAGCAACCGACTGAACCTGGAAGTGGGCAGTTTGAGGGCTAGGTTTGAGGACTGGACTCCAACCCACCCTGGAGTGAAAATTATTTCCATAGGCTCAAAAAAAACATCAACTTAAATATCGGGCATGAAATTTTGGGACTTTGGGGATTTCCCCAGTCTCCCAGTGCAAC
This sequence comes from Scyliorhinus canicula, assembly GCF_902713615.1. Lineage (NCBI taxonomy): Eukaryota > Metazoa > Chordata > Chondrichthyes > Carcharhiniformes > Scyliorhinidae > Scyliorhinus > Scyliorhinus canicula. The sequence continues at coordinate 194,612,915 of NC_052146.1, read as the reverse complement.
TACCTCTCAAGAACAATGTTGGGAATCTGGGTGAGCTATTGATTTTGATGTTGGAGGTCACTGAACTACTCAAACCTGATGTGGAAGAAATGGTAAAGGTCGAAGATTGTAACTTGTGGTGGAGAACTTGGCTGTATGCCTTCCTGGGTGAGAGGATTTGGTGACATATTGTTCGGGATGGTCACACCAGGCCTGCTGATGGAGTACTAAGCCAGTTGCCTACCAAGTCTGACGATCATGAGGGGAAGATCGTGGTTGGGGTCTGTTCTGACGAGGAGTGAGGTGGCAAAAGTGGAAATGGGCCAGCTGTGGAACGGCTGAGAGAGGTAAGGATGTGATGGGTGGAAAACGAAAGATGGAAAAGATGGAAAATGACTCTTCAATTAGGAAACTGTGTTTAACGAGCATCTGGTCAGAGAATGGCGTTGCAGTATTTTAATCCTTCCACCGAGTCCTTTGAGTTTGGGGGGGATCCTTCCAAGGGTGAGGGTAAGGGTGAGGAGATTCCTAAAGCCTCAAGTGGATCGTGAAGGGCCATCCTAGTTGTTGATTGGGATCTGAGACATGGTGAAGCCTTGTGTCAAGACAGGTTTGAAGCTGTGGGCGGGTAAGGGAGTTAATGTGGACGTAAGGTTGAGTGACAATAGGAGGTTAAAGGATTTGAACAAGAGAGGGTAAGAGGAATGAAGGAATGGATGGAATAATGAAGCATGGGGTGAAGGTGAAGTGGGGAGAATGATGAAACAATTTCAGCCAGGAACTAACCAAAGGCTTGAGAAGATGCTGAAACATTGCAACTGGGAAGGAGACCATCGGGCCATTGTAGCTGTGGTAGATCCCCCACTGGAGCTGCCGACTCAAATCCCATTCCTTGACATTTCCATATATCCTTTCCTACTCACTTTGCAATACTCATTCAATATTGTTGAAAATCATATTGTTAAATGTCTATCCCAGTATGGGGATATTCATGAGTTTGTTGCAGAGGTTTGGGGCCTTTTCGGGCTACAAGTTAAATGTAGGGGAATGCGAGGTGTTCCTGATGAATTCTGCACGGGGCGTACCTGGGGGCACTGCCATTTAAGGTGGCAAGGGAGCGGTTTTGGTACCTGGGGATCCAGGTAACGCATGAGAAGGCCACAATTCATAAGTAGAACCTGAAGGGGTTGGTGGAGGAGATCACGGGGGATCTTAAGAGATGGGATACGCTGCACTTGGCAGGCAGGGTTCAGGTGGTGAAGAATAACGTGCTGCCAAGGGTTCTGTTTGTGTCTCAGTCCCTCCTGATCTTTCTTCACAAAGTCTTTTTCCGGAAGGTTGATGGGCTACATGGGAGGAGGAGCTTGGGAGGGAGATGGAATGTAGACTCTGGTGTGAGGTGATGCAAAGTGTCAACTCATCTCTTCCTGTGCAAGAATGAGTTTAATACAATTTAAAGTGGTGCACAGGGTCCACATGACTGCGGCTCGGATGAGTGTTTTTTTTCTAGGGGGAGCAGATGAATGTGAAAAGTGTGGGTGGGTACCGGCAAATCATGCTCACATGTCCTGGGGGTGCGGGGGGGTTAGAGAGCTATTGGGAGGCAGTGTTCGGGACCCTCTCAAAGGTAGTAGGGTTTGAGGCTATGGTAGCGATCTTTGGGATGTCGGAGGTGACGGGGCTGCTGAAGGGGGAGGGGGTCAATGTCATGCCCTTGACCTCACTGATTGCCCGGTGACGGATTCGTTTGAATTGAGGTCAGCTACGCCACAGGGGGTTGCAGCTTGACTGGGGGATTTATATGAGTTTCTCTGGTTGGAGAAGATTAAATTCACCTTAAGGGGGTCAGAGAAGGACTTTGAGGTACAGTGGAGACCGTTCATAGCAATATTTGAGGAGCTGCTCATCACATATTGGGGTGGAGGGGGGGGGGGGGGGGGGGTGGGTGGGGGGGGGGGGGGACCAACAGTGGAAAAATGTACAAAATGTTTACTTTGTTTTGATTGGATGTAAAATTGATGTCTACTATTGGAATAAAATATCTTTTATGTCTGCCCCAGTGACCACTTTGCATTTTCAATGTATGCGTCGACAGATTCTTTCTCCTTAAAATTTCCTCGCTTTCTTGCAGATATTCCCAACTGTCAAAATGGCTTCTGACAAAGAACAAACAACTAACAGAAATCAAACGTGCATCATCTAATCCCAAGAAATATGGAGATTTGAAATCTGCAGTGGAGGTTCGTTGACTTCAATAGGCTAAAGACTCAAAGAATAGGAAGTACCAAAATTGGAAAATTCCTTGTCCCTCCATCATTGGCGGCATGGTAGTACAGTGGTTTGCACTGCTGCCTCACAGCGCCAGGGACCCGGGTTCAATTCTGTCCTTGGGTGACTGGCTATGTGGAGTTTGCACATTCTCCCGTGTTTACGTTGATTTCCTCTGGGTGCTCCAGTTTCCTCCTACAGTCAAAAGATGTACCGGTTCGGTGTAGGTAGATTGGCCATGATAAATTGCCCCTTGGTGTCAAAAGATGTGCAGGTTAGGTTACGGGGTTAGGGTGCTCTTTCAGAGGGCTGGTGCAGACTCGTTGGGCTGAATGGCCTCCTTCTGCACTGTAGGGATTCTATGATCTTTGATTGAAAGTATGATCAGAAGAGTCACAGACAAAGATACAGGCTGACTAGTACAGGCTGGAAGGAGCCTGTCTGACACAGTGGCAATAGATGTCCCTCAATGATGGAGGGTCAGGGGAAATTCGGCATTCCTCCCATGCAGCTTTGCACCTAGCGCAGTACAGTGTGGTAGGCATTCCACGGAGTGCGGCTCCCCATTTTATGGTTCCAAGTATCTCAGTGGTAGCATTCTTGCTTCGGAGGTAGTTGGTTGCAGGCATAATCCCTCTCAGCGAGTAATGTAGCCCAATGATAACTGTAGTGATGTCATGGTTGTGTTATAATTCATGGACTGACCACTAGGAGTCTCATTAGTATATGAGTGAATGTTTGAGTCAGGTGACCTCAGACTGACTAGGGAGTTGGGAGGGAGACAGAGGTTTGTGCATTTTCATACTGTCATTCATCGGTTGTTTTGTATATAGTTGACTCACAGTCAATGTTAATAAATCATTTAAAGTTTTAGCCATCTGACAAGAACATTACACTAACAGCAATGGGCGCGATTCTCTGGTCTCGTTGTGCACTCGCTCGAGCGAAACGAGGCCGGTGAATAGCGGGAGAGGCAGAAAGCAAGAACTGGGGCAGGCACCAAACAGATTGCAACGCAATCGGACCGCTCCCGTAGGCGAAATCGGGATCTCACTGCAGTGCGGCAAGAAACCAATTGTCACAAATTGAGCTACCCCTCATCCAACAGCCTCCCGCCTTCCATCGGCTTCCCCAGCAAGTGCTCACGTTGGCACCGATTAGTGCTCCTTTTTAAAAACGTCAACCTGGCAGAAGGGCTTCTGTGGAGAGCCGGGGATGTGAGTAGAAGACTGCGGGGGTGACACCACACACGCAGCAGCCAACAACCAAACACCTGATGACATAAGGCGATATGAGGATTATTGATCAAACTCTTGATCATAGAGAGAGGTTTTAAGGAGCATCATAAGAGAGGAGGAGTGAGAGAGACGGAGTGGTTTAAGAAAGAAATTCCAGAGCTCAGGGTGCCACTGGTGGAGAGAATGAAATTGCTAAAGCTCCAGAGGCCAGAATTAGAGGGGCGCAGCGATCATGAGGATGTGTGGGCGAGGCTGGGTGGGGTTACACAAATCGGGAGCGGGGCACGTCGGGGAGGAGCCCACGAGGAGATTTGGAAATGAACTTAAGACCAGGAATGTACATTTCTTTTCTCGTATTTAGGGAATTAAGAAAGAGGCAAGCCAAGAGGAGCCAAACCTGTCGTGGTTGAGATCGAGACTCGCTGCACTGAGGGAGATCTCTTCGGAGAGTGAATCAAAAAGGAAAGATCATGAACTGTCCAAACTAACGGCCGAATTCAACCGGCACCAGACACAGACGGCTGAGGTAGGAGAAAGGTCTGAGAATGGCGACATGGTGTTGAAATGCACTTGAAACATTTATTACCTCTTGAAACTGAGCGGGAGAGGCTTATGTTTAATTACCGGCTTCATGTACACATTCATTAATATCTCCTTGGCTCTGTGACCCTCCTATTGCAGCATGTCCCATGGGAGGTTCAGTGAGGTCAATTTGAGGCTGAAGTGGCTCCAAGATGCCCAGCTTTGGTTATCTAAGTCCACAGTTCTTCAGGTCTCCAGCCAGTCAGTCTGATTCAGAAAGAGAGAAGCTGGAGTGGGGAGATCTGTCACCTGGGCCAGGATTCCTCCCTGAGTCAACTGCGGGTAATCCTGCAGACTAAGGTCCTAATGGGCAGCATTATTGTATCTGAAGATATGAAATAGGGCAAGGGTTAGGCCATTCAGCCCCTCAGGCCTGCTTCGCCATTTAATAAGACCATGGCTGATCTGATAGTAATTTCAAATCTGCATCCCTCCTACAATGAAAGAGAAAATTTCTCCTCATCTCCATCGTACTACTCGTCGGCGTGATGATTCTTGTTGGCCCAGAACAAATGGACATAAAGCTCAATTTTTGGATGTTAAGATTCAGCTCTTCATGTACAGAAGCAAGAAAGTTTTGCTCAACCTTAATAATTCACTAGAACAGCACTGGGGCTGCAAGATGGCACAGTGGTTAGCCCTGCTGCATCACAGTGCCAGAGATCTGGGTTCAACTCTAGCCTTGGGGACTGTCTGTGTGGAGTTTGCACCTTCTCCCCGTGTGTGTGTGGGTTTCCTCCGGGTGCTCTGGTTTCCTCCCACAGTCCAAAGATGTGTAGTTTAGGTGCATTGGCCATGCTGAATTGCACCTTAGGTTTGGTTACAGGGATAGGTCAGGGGAGTGGGCCTTGATAGGATGCTCTTTAGCAATCGGTGCAGACCTGATGAGCCAAATGACCTCCATCTGCACTGTATGGATTGTGTATGTGTGTGTTGGGGGGCGGGGGTCAGAGAGAGTTTGCATTGAAAAAAATGTTTAGGCTATAAAAAGAGGGCTTAAGGTGGAGGAGAAAGTCTAACCTTGTTGACTCAATGCTGAGTCCTGAGGGCTGGAACGTGCCCAGTTGGAAAATGAGATGCTGCTCCTCCGGTGTGCAATGGGCTTCACTGGAGCATTGCAGCAGGCCAAGGACGGACGGACACTTGGGCATGAGAGTAATATACTCCTTTGCCTAAAATGGGTGTCTCTCTCATAAAGAGATGCAAATTGTAAATGAACAGGCATTGTTTGTAGATATGATGTCCAATAAAATGTTTCCCAATCACAGCATCTGAATCCATCCAATACGACTCGGGTTTACGCTTACCGTCATGCAAGCAGTGAGTGGAACAGCTGTCTGTCTTGTATTTCACCCTATGGTTAACTTGCCCACTGTTTCCCCCCCCTCAGATGGATAAATTGCTGTCCACTGTTGGTGAATGTATCCAGCACAGGGGGGAGGTGAAGAGTTCCCTGGAGCAGCTCATTGACTCGCAGAAGCAGCTGCAGGCGGAGAGGGAACAGATCCTGGACTCTGTGAATCTGCAAGAAGCACAGAAGCTCCACCTGCATCACCAGGTATGGACCCCACATGGAAAGAAAGATCAAAATATTTGGCTGAAGAGTCCTGTGGGGAAGTACAAATAGTTGTTTTTAAAAAAAGAACTTTGGGTGGTATGGCGGCACAATGGTTAGCACTGCTGCATCACAGCGCCTGGGACCTCGGTTCGATTCCTTCCTTGGGTGACTATGTGGAGTTTGCACCTTCTGCCGTGTCTGCGTGGGTTTCCTCCGGGTGCTCCGGTTTCCTCCCACAGTCCAAAGCTGTGCTGGTTAGATGGTTTAGCCATCCTAAATTGCCCCTTAGTGTCCAAAGGTGAGCAGGTTAGGTGGGGTTACAGGCATAGGGTGGGGGCGTGGGCCTAGGGAGGATGCTCATTTGCCCCCCCCCACACAGCACCCAACTATCCTCCACCTCCTCAAAGAACCTGCTCATCCGGCCCACAGTCATGTGTGCCCTGTGGACCACCTTAAACTGTATCAGGCTGAGCCTGGCGCATGACGAGGATGCATTAACTCTCTTCAGGGCCTCTTCCCATAACCTGGCCTCCAACTCCCCGCCCAGCTCTTTTTCCCACTTCCTCTTCACCTCCTCTATTGGGGCTCCCTCCCACTCCATTAGCTCCATATAAATCTCTGAGACCTTCCCCTCTCCTACTCCTGTTCTCGACACCACCTTATCCTGCAGTCTCCGATGGGACAGGTACGAGAAGGTCGAAACCTGCCTCCCCACAAAATTCCTCACCTGCCGATACCGGAACCAATTCCCACATGGCAACTCAAACTCCTCCTCCAAGCTCGGGAAACCCTCCTCAACAAGCAGATCCCCAAATCTCTCCATCTCTGGCCGCTGCTGCCTTCACTGTCCCCACACCCTCAGGGCTGCCGCAATTATCCAAACAAATCCCGAGATCACTGCATTCACTTTTTTAAAGAACACCTTGGGGAGAAAAATTGGGAGGTTCTGAAAAACTAACGAAAACCTCAGGAGGACCGTCATTTTAACCATTTGTACCCGCCAATGACAACGGGTGTGTGTCCCACCTCTGAAAGTCACCCATATCTGATCTATCAACCGACCTGGATACCCAAATATCGAAAGCTCCCTCCCACCACCTTGAACGGCATCTCACTCAATCTCTTCTCCTGCTCCCTTGCCTGGATCGCAAAGACCTCGCTTTTACCCATATTCAATTTGTATCCCGAAAGCCGGCAGAATTCCTCTCATATCCCCATAATCCCGCCAATACCCCCCAGGGGGTCCAATGTGCACAGAAGTAGATCGTCCGCGTAAAGCCCTCCCCCCGCCTCCCCGTACTCTCCCCCGCCAGACTCTTGACGTTCTCAATGTCATTGCTAACGGCTCTATAGCCAAGGCAAACAACAGTGGGGAAAGTGGACATCCCTGCCTTGTCCCCCGGCAACCTGAAATAATCTGATCTCACCCGATTCATCCACACACTTGCCACCGGTGCCTGGTATAGCACCCAGATCCCTGCTCAAACCCAAACTGGCTTTCCTTTAACAACCTTTCCTCCAGGGCCTCTGCATATCTCCTGTCCACCTGCAGGATTTCTTCCACTAGCCTTTCTGTCTCCAACTGTTCTGCCTTCTCCCCGTGTGCCCGAATCAAAATAAACTCCCCTCTGACCACCGCCTTCAGTGCCCCCCAAACCGTACCTGCCGCCACCTCCCCGTATCATTAATTTCTACATACCCCAGGATGGCCTTCCTCACCCACTCACACATCTCTTCCTCCACTAGCAGTCCCACATCCAGCCTCTATTGCAGGCGTGGCCCCCCCACCTTTGCTCACTCGTAAATCCACCGAGTGCGAGGCATGATCCGTCACCACTATTGCCGAATACTCAACATCTACCACCCCTGCCAACAAAGTCTTATCCAACACGACAAAATCTATTCGGGAGTACACCTTGTGGAGGTTTGACATTGTTAACCATTGTGATGTGAGCGGAACCCGTCCTATTGTCTTGCACATGCCTGGTAACCATTCATTAATCAGCGAATCTGCTCATTTTCGGAACAAATTCGGAACGTGGTTTAAGTATTGCCTGCCTCTACTCCTGCCTCAGGTCCACCTATTATTGAAACCCTCAACCATGTTTTTGTTACCTCCAGCCTTGGCTATTCCAGTGCAATCCTGCTAGACATATTTCATCCTCTGTAAACTCATCCGATGCTCTGCTGACTCTTGCCAAATCCTGTTCGGCCATCACTCCTGTGACCACTGGCCTACACTGACTCTGGGTCCAGCAGTGCTTCAATACCAACCTTCTGATCCTTGTTTTCAAATCTCGTGATATCCTCCCGAAACCTGTGATCTTTTCCATTCTTACCAATTCCCGCAGCTGCCCACCCCATCCTGAGACCTCTGTGTCCCTTAAATTCGGCATCTTGTCCAAACTCCACATCCTCACCCCACCGCTGGCAGCCCTTCTTTCAGATTCCTGGGTCCAAAAGTCTGTAATTCCCTCCCTGAACCCCTCCGCCTCTTCACCACTCTCTCCTTCCCTCAGACCCTGTTTAAAACTGACCTCTCCCCCTCCCCTGAGATAGCTTGGTGTCAGATTTGGAATGATTACGTTCCTGAACCTTGGAAAGTTTGACTGTGTTTAAAGGCACGATACAAATGCTATAAAATTGTTTCGAATCTATGAATATGCAGCAACAAGTGAAGCAGCTGGCGGCACAGAGATGCAATGTGCAAGAACAGTTAGCTCGAGGGAGGGAGTTACAGGCAGCTGCTGAGCTGGTGAAGTCCTCGCAGGAGGTACTGCAAAGCCAGGAGGCGGCTCTCATCACAGTGGAGAAGACAATGGATGAACAGGAGAAAGAACTGGAGGTAAAGTCCAGCCCTTGTCACGGATTACTGTTAATAATAATAATAATGGTCAGGATGGTGTGTGATTTGGAGGCGGCACAGTGACACAGTGGTTGGCACTGCTGCCTCACAGCACCAGGGACCTGGGTCCAATTCTGACCTTGGGTAACTGTTTGTGTGGAGTTTGCACGGTCTCTCTGGGCGCGATTCTCCCATAGGGGGAGAAATCGTAAGGCTGGCGTCAAATCCGGGCGGGTTTGACGCCAGCCCCCCCCCCCCTCCCCGACCGGGAACCGATTCTGGTCCCCGGTCGGGGCTAGCATGCCACCGCCGTAAACTCCGGCATCGCGGGCTTAACGAATTTCGTTAAGCCCGCTTGCCAGAGTTTGCGCCGGCTGACGCGTCATATGACGTCAGCCGCGCATGCGCGGATTGGAAGACTCCAACCCGCGCATGCGCGGATGACGTCATCGCACATTTGCGCGAAACCCGCGCATGCGCAGGCCGGGATGCCCCTCAGCCGCCCCGCGAAGTGATACAGCGGGGCGGCGGAAGGACAAAGAGTGCGCGGGCATCGGACCCGCTGCCCGCGATCGGTGCCCACCGATCGCGGGCCCATGGCACCCTTGGCACGGCCGTGGTACTGCCGTGCCAATCGGTGCCATGGTTTTAAAAATCGGGACTTTACGGCCGTTTTTACGAACGGCCAGACCAGGTGTGTTTGCCGTTCGTAAAAACAGCCGTAAAGGGCTAGGAACTCAGCCCATCGAACAGCTGAGAATCGCTGCTGGCCGTAAAAAAACGGCGGCAGCGATTCGTATCGGGAGTTGGGCGTGGGGGGGGGGGGAGAATAGTGGGAGGGCGTCGGGCCAGCGTGGCCGTAAAATTTTACGAGCCACGCTATTCTCCGCACCGTCCTGAGTGCGGAGAATTGCGCCCACTGTGTCTGTATGGGTTTCCTCCGGGTGCTCAGGTTTCCTCCCGCAGTCCAAAGATGTGCAGGTTAGGTGGATTGGCCATGCTGAATTGCTCTTTAGTGTCGAAAGATGAACTGGTTAGTTGGAGATACATAGAAACATAGAAAATAGTAGCAGGAGGATGCCATTCAGCCCTTCGAGACTGCTCCACCATTCATTATGACATTATGATCATGGCTGATCATCCAACTCAATAACCTAATCCTGCCTTCCCCCCCTAACCTTTGATCCCCTTCGCCGCAAGTGCTATGTTTAACTGCTTCTTGAAAACATATAGGGCCGGATTCTCCGCCGGCGAGATTCTCCCTTGTGCCAGCAGCGCATCGATGCCCGCGGGTTTCCCGGCGGTGTGGAGTGGCCACAATGGGAAATCCCATTGGCAGGTGGCGGGATCAGAGAATCCAGCTGCCAGCGAGGGTGTTCCGCCCAGGAACACGCGGCTGGCGGACTGGAGAATCAGAGCCACAAAGTTTTGGCGGCAACTATTTCCTGTGGTAACAAATTCTGCAGGCTCACTACTCTCTGGGTGAAGAAATTTCTCCTCATCTCTGTCCTAAATGGTCTAAACCCATATCCTCAGACTGTGACCCCTTTCTGGGCACCCCCACCTTTGGTTACATCCTTTGTGCATCTACCTGTCTAGTTCTGTTAGAATTTTATAGGTTGATATGAGATTCCCCCTCATTCTTCGGAACTCCAGTCTACAAACCTAACCGACATAATCTCTCCTCATACATCAGTCCCGTCATCCCAGGACCTAGTCTGGTAAACTTTGTTGCACTCCCCCTATAGCAAGAACACAGATAGGGTGAGGGACTGGGCCTAGGTGGGGTGCTCTTTCTGAGGCTCAGTACAGACTCGATGGATCAAATAGCCTCCTTCTGCATTCTAGGGATTTTATGGATTCTCCTATGGAGAACTTCGAGGCAGTGGTTATCCCATGCAACTGTTGCCCTTGTCCTTCTGAGTGGTGAGTTAGGTACATGGGAACAGGAATGAGCCATTCAGCCCATCAAGACGGTTCCGCCATTCAATACGATCATTGCTGATTGGACACTTCAATGTCCAATCTTGTATTTTCTTGAATTTTGTTTAATTCCCTTTTCTTCCATGTACTGAATGATCTGTTGGGCTGCTTGCAGAAAAATACTTTTCACTGTACCTCGGTACACGTGACAATAAACAAATCCAATCCAATCCAATGCCTTTTACACCCACTATTCCCATAGCCCTTTACGTTATTGTTAATCAGAAATCTATCAATCTCAGCTTTAAACATACACAATGACTGAGCTTCCACAGCCCTCTGGGGTAGAGAATTCCCAAGATTCACCACCCTCTGTGTGAAGAAACTTCTCCTCATCTTGGTCCAAAGTTGCATCCCCCTTATTTTGAAATTGTGCCTCAGGTTATAGATTCCCCAACTAAGGGAAATATCTTACTTGCATCAACCCTGTCTCTTCCTTTAAGTATGTCATAGGTTTCAATGGGATCACCTCTCATTGAGATATGAAACTTGAGAGACTACAGATCCGGTTTGCACAATCGCTCTTCATAATGCAGTCCCACCATCCCCGGAAAAAATCAGGTGAACCCTTATTGCACTCCCTTTATGTAAATAATATCCTCTCTGAGTTAAGAAGCCTTCAGTGACTTATGGTCTTCGGAAAGATGCTACATCTCATGATAGTATGCATCGCAAGCATGATGCGCTGGTGGTGGAAGGAATTAATGTTTACGCCATTGAATAGTGCTAATCAAGCAGATTGTGTTATCCTGGATGATGTTCAGCTTCTTCAGAACTTTGGCAATTGCACCCGTCCATCACACTTGTGCCTTGTAGGTGATCAATCGCCTTTGGGGAGCCAGGCTGTGAATCGCTTGTGGAGAATCCCCAGCTTCTGACCTGTTCTTGCAATGAATGACATTCCTGTGGCTGGATCAGCCGGGTTTTTGGTCAATAGTGACCTGCCCCAGGATGTCGGAGATTTGACAACAGTATTGCTGTTGAACATGAAGGGGAGGAGGTGGGGACGTGCCTGATGGTGAGGCGGTTAGACGTGCTTGGCACCCAGATGTCGTGAATGGTACTTTTGCAATTAAAAGAGTTAGCAATGCCATCATAGCATCGGATGGCTATTATAGTGAGCAGAGTTGACATCTAGCTTTGCCTTATGCTGAAGGAGTCTCTAAATCAATGGCAGCGTTTTGAAGAGGAGAAGGGGGCAGTGATAGAGTTCCTGACTCGTGCCGGAATGGTCATGGATCGCAATCGTCCCTTCAGCAGCCTGGAGAGCCTTCGGTCGGACCTGGAACAAACAAAGGTGAGAGCTGGCAGATTGGGGGTTTTGTGTCATGGTAGATGAGCAGTAAAAATCTATAGGCCCAGCTTAAATAAATAAATGGCTTTGTGGATTCCTTTTCCTCAAAACGGAAAACTGTAAAGAATCTCAACATTTCTAAGATGCTTGGGAATTCTTTCCATGGCGGTAATATATCTTGAAATTATGACAATCTTAAACAATTTAATTTCCGCTGTCTTGAGGTTATGATTATCATCTCAAATTCCCAATGTGTTATTGTCTTGAAGCACATTCCATATGTTGCAGCCATCAGTGTCTGCTGATTCCTGACAGCTCTTGCATTGCTTCTACACGCAGGCCTTTCACAGAGACAGTGAAGTCAAAGCAGGACTGTCTGAGAGCTTGTTAGAGAAGTTGGAAGGCATGAAGATTGGTCCAAAGAGTAAGCGCACCCTACAGCAACAAACCAGACTGATGAGAGAGAAGGCTGAAGACGTACGGAAAAACCTGGACAGCGAGTATGTGATCCCGCTTTTTTTTTTGTTAAACCAGCAGTCTTCCTTGCTGCAAGTTCCAGTCCATATAGTTTTATTCCCTTTCTCCTTCAACCAGCCATTCTTATGATCCAGCAAGCGGTAAGTGCAGTGCGATCAAATCCCAAAATGGGAAGCTTGTCAATCAATCACAACAATTTTCTGTTTGTACTTTACCAGAAGAAAATTCACGTACTGCAGTCAGGAGCCACACAGTCCAGTAACACTATTGGAGATTTAAAATCTGAAATGAAAACATTTATTGACAAAAGAAATCTTAAACATACTAAATTACATTTGTGGGCGGCACGTTGGCGCAGTGGTTAGCACAGCTGCCTACGACGCTGAGGACCCGGGTTAGATCCCGGCTCTGGATCACTGTCTGTGCGGAGTTTGCACATTGTCCCCTGAGTGGGTTTCACCCCCACAGCCCAAAGATGTGCAGGTTAGATGGATTGGCCATGCTAGATTGCCTCTTAATTGGGAAAAAATATAATTGGGTACTCTAAATGTATTTTAAAAATTAAATTAAATTACATTTGCACTGTTGAAATTAGTCTTGCAGAACATTCCCCCAAAAAGATTCTTACTTGGATAGACTCACACATAAATACCCCTTTAGGTAACAGTCCTTATAGATATTTAATCTATAAAATTTCAATAATATTACCACAAGGTAGAACCCACTGTTGCTGTAGGGGAAGTATTTTGCATGGCTTCCCTCTCCCTCCTACTCGCCTGTGGCAATTGAAGACTTTACAGAAGGTTCACAGGAGAGGTGAAAAAAGAACATTAGAGATACGGAGAGGGATTATTAGAAAAGACTGCCAGCCAACATAAAGGGGAATCCCAAAGTTTTCTATCGGCATATACACCCTAAAATGAGTAGTGGGGCTGATTAGGGACCTAAAAAGGAATTTACACTTGGAGTCTGGGGGCATGGCTGAGGTATTAAATGAACATTTTGCATCCATACTTACCAACAAGGTAGATGCTACCCAGGCCATGGCGGCAGATGATAAAACTTTCCCTAGGAGGGTTCAAAATTGAGATGGTGGAAGAGTTGAATAGTCTGTCGAAACTTAAAATTGACAGGGCACCAGGACCAGATGAGATGCATCCAAGGATATTGTAGGAAGTGAGAATGGAAATTGCAGCGATGCTATCCATAAACTTTCAGCCTCCTCTTGACTCATGGGAGGCTCCAGAGGACTGGAGAATTGCAAATATTACACCCTTGCTCAGTTTAAGATCAGTGATGGGAAAACTTTGAGAAACAATTATTTGGTAATAGAATTGGTCATCACATAGAAAAATGTGGGCTGATTAGAAAGTGCCTGCATGCATTTCTAAAGGGGAAATCATATTTAACTAACGTAGGATTTTTTTGAAGCAGTAACAGAAAGGGTCAATGAGAGTAATGCTGTTGATGTGCTGTACATGGACTTTCAGAAGGCATTCGGTACAGTGCCACACAACAAACATGCAATAAAAGTTCTCGCTCTTGGAATAAAAGAGTCAATAGCAACGTGGATACAAAATTGGCTAAAAACTAGGAAGCAGAGAGTAATGGTCAGTGGATACTTTTTGGGCTGGAGGAAGGTTTGTAGTGATGTTCCCCAGAGGCTGTTACTGGGACCCTTGCTTTTCCTGATATATATTCATTTTCTAGATCTTAGTGTGCAGGGGACAATTTCAAAGTTTGCAAATGGTACAAAACTTGTAAGTATTGTAAACTGTGAAGAATGGCAGCACGGTAGTATGGTGGTTAGCATAAATGCTTCACAGCTCCAGGGTCCCAGGTTCGATTCCCGGCTGGGTCACTGTCTGTGTGGAGTCTGCACATCCTCCCCGTGTGTGCGTGGGTTTCCTCCGGGTGCTCCGGTTTCCTCCCACAGTCCAAAGATGTGCGGGTTAGGTGGATTGGCCATGCTAAATTGCCCGTAGTGTCCTAAAAAGTAAGGTTAAGGGGGGGTTGTATGGTATAGGGTGGATACGTGGGTTTGAGTAGGGTGATCATTGCTCGGCACAACATCGAGGGCTGAAGGGCCTGTTCTGTGCTGTACTGTTCTATGTTAAGACAGTGTAGAACTTCAATAGGACATAGACAAGTTAGTGGAGTGGGCAGATAGGTGGCAGATGCAGTTCAATGTGGAGAAGTGTGAGGTGATGCGTTTTGGTAGGAAGAACATGGAGACAATATAAAATAAGGGTGCAGGAGCATAGATCTTGAAGGTGGCAGGACAGTAGGACTGCAGTTAATAAAGCATACAGTATAAGGGTTTTATTAATATGGGTATAGACTACCTAGGAAGTTATGTTGAACTTATACAGGGCACTAGTTTGACCTCAGCTGGAGTATTGTGTACAGTTCTGGGTGCCATTATAGGAAGGATGGGAACACATTTGGGAAAGTGCAGAAGAGGTTTACAAGAATGTTTCCACGGATGAGGAACTTCTGTTATGAGGATAGAATAGAGAAGTTGGGACTATTCTTCTTGAAGAGAAGGCGGCTAAGAGAAGATCTGATAGAGATGTTCAAAATCATGAGCGGGTTGGACAGATTAGGGAGAAACTGTTCCTGCTCGTAAAATGATGAAGAACGAGAGGGCACAGATTTAAAGTGATTTACAAAAGAAGCAAATGTAATGTGAGAAAAAACTTTTCCACACAGTGGGTGATTGGGGTCTGGAATGTACAGCCTGGAGGTGTGGTGGAGGCAGGGTCAATCGAGGCATTCGAGAGCGCATTAGATGATTATTTGAATAGAAACAATGTGCAGGTGGTACGGAGAATAGGCAGGGGAACGGCACTAAATCATTTTTTTAAAAGTGCTTTTATTAAGGATTTTAAAACTATACAAGACAAAGACAATTGTGATCATACATTGAAAAATAACAGGAATGAAATAAAACAAAAAAAAGAAAAATTGTATATTCATTGGTTATTTTTAGGTTTTTACATTGGTTGCGGCTTCTTGTTTTGCGTTCTCCAGTGAGTGCTTATTCCCAACTGGTCCATACGTTCCCTTTCTTTCCGACTCCCCTTCCCCTTCTGGTCGTCCAGCGAGCCCTCTTTCCTCTTCAGCTCCTGTATTCTGTTCTTGTGTGATTGGTGTGTATTTTACTGTTTGCTTGCTGATCTTGGTTGGGTTCTATGTTTCATTATTCACATCCCACCCTCCCCCCTACTCCTTTCATTGGCATACGGTATCGTGTTGTGGCTTTCAGCTCCCTCTAGTTTCCTGGCTGTTGGCTGCAAACAGGTCTTGGAAAAACTGAGTGAATGGCTCCCAAGTTTTGTGGAAGCCTTCTTCTGACCCCGGATGGCGAATTTGATTTTCTCCATCAGGGAATATTCCAATAGGTCGGACAGCCAGTTTGCAGCTTTGTGTGGTGCTACTGTTCGCCAACCAAGCAGGATTCTCCAGCGGGCGATTAGGGAGGCTAGACAAGGGCATCATCCCCCCTCCTATGAATCGACCCGGCTGTTCTGAGACCCCGAAGACTGCCACTCTTGGCCATGGCTCCACCCTCACCCCCACCACCTTCAACATTTCCTCGAAGAAGGTTGGCCAGAACCCGACGAGTCTTGGGCAAGACCAGAACATGTGGGTGTGGTTGGCCGGGCCTCCTTGGCACCGTTTGCATTTAGCCTCCACCTCCGGGAAGAACTTGCTCATTCGAGTTCTAGTTAAGTGGGCTCTGTGTATCACTTTCAGCTGCATGAGACTTAGCCTTTCGCATGTAGAGGTGGAGTTGACCCTAGGCAGTGCTTTGCTCCAGAGTCCTCACCCTATTTCAAACTCCAAGTTCTCCTCCCGTTTTTCTCTTGTCTCATCCAGTTGTGTGTTTGCCCTTCCCAATAATCACCCATACAGGTCGCCGCGGTTCCCCTTCTGTAAGATATCCGCGCCCAATAGGCCTTACAACAACGACTGTTGCAGTAGTCGTGGATCGTTTCCCTACGTACGAAGTGCTGACCTGCATGTATCTTAATTCACTCCCCCCTATCGGCTACGGCACTAAATTATGATGCTTGTTTAGAGGCCAAATGGCCTTGTTCTCCACTGCAACAATTCTGTGATTCTGGAAACAAAAACTCTGCTTTATGGAACTGCCAGACACTTCTCTGGGGTGGTTGTAGGCTGCCCACTTTACTTCTTCTTGGTTCTGTCCCAGCACAGAGCACTCTTGTCCGGAGATCTGGCATGGCCACTCCTAACACAGTCCCCAAACTCTCTTTAAGTACGTTTTTTCGCATTCATCTTTTCCCATATTTCTTTGAAATTTACCTTTCCAGGATATAAAAATCTTTTGTGTTCTCCTTCTGTCCACTGATCTCAGGTAACATAACATTTAGTAACTTTGCATTATTTATTTATGACCTTTTCTCAGTTGTAAACCTTTTTACTTTCCTTTAAAATTTAACAACTGAACATAACAAACCATCTTTATCTCCTAATGCAAATTTATAACCATATCTTTTTTGCCTGCAGCACATCCAAATCGGCCCTATTCACTTCAAATTCCTGCCTTTCACACCTAGACCCTTTGATGACCCTTTGTAGACACTCCGTCACAAGCTCAGTTTAATTAGTCATACATACACGCAACATACATGCACACATGCAACATACATACACCACACATACATACACAATCCTGCTTTACAGAATACCTCAATAGACTCCAGAAATATGAAAAAATAACATTTTCTTTCATGAACTAATGTATTCTTAACCATTAACATGATCTCTACTTCAATTGGTCAGTAGCTCCCAAAATGCGTTCCACAGCCTCATCGCTCCTCCGTTTATAAAAGTAGTTTCTGTCAGAAACCTCTTGGTTGTGTGACAAAAGCCCTCCAAGTACAGTTACATTGATCTCAAGAATTGCATTTTGTATGGCATATCAGTTGGGAATATATTCAAATGTTCACAGGATATCTTAAACTCAGAAGGGTGGACTTCCTATTGTTCATGAGGACTACCATTCTAGCCCATTGTTCTCTATGATGGAGCTCTTCAATTTCAGTTCCTTGAAATTACTGTACGATGGAAATCTACAATTTGAGGCTGTTATCTATTAGATGGAGTTCTACCAGTTTAGCACAACATTTACTGTGATGGAAATTCTACCTTTTAGCCCATTGCCCTCCTCATGGAGACTTATCACTTGAGCTCTTGTCCATTCTGTTGAATTCTACCATTAAAACCAATTTCTTCTCGGTTTCAAGTCATTATTGTCCTGACCCCACCTCGTCCTAGTAGAGAGTAAGATGCTGGCCTTGTCCATTAACTGTAGGTGCAGGATCGCATTGAAGTTATATGGACGTGCGCACACACACACAAACACTCACATACACACACTCATATACACACACTCACATACACACACGCTCATAGCGAGACACGCGCGCACACACACAGGCACACGCACACCCGTATACACACACATTAAAAAAAATTTTTTGGAGTGCCCAATTATTTTTTTTCCAATCAAGGAGCAATTTAGCGTAGCCAATCCACCTAACCTGGACATCTTTAGGTTGTGGGGGTGAAACCGACGCAGACATGGGGAGAATGTGCAAACTTCACACGGACGGTAACCCAGGGCCAGGATTCGAACCCGGATCTTCAGTGCCATAGGCTGCAGTGCTAACCATTGTGCCACGTGTCCCCTTCTTTTACACACACCACATACACATTCACTCACACTCATGCTCTCCTGTACGCCTACACACAGACTTATATATACACACACCACACACACACACATATATGTACACACAGACATATACAACATATACACAGAAACACATATATGCACACATATAAACATGTACATGCACACACACCACTGTGACCTATTCTCTATGTTGTAAATATAGGGCAGCTGGGCAGATATTCAAGAACCATTTCAAGTGGAGGCAGTTAGTATGATCAGGGTATTAAGCATACTAGCTGACTCATGCTGATTGAGTTATATTTTGAGCATGTGCTGTGCTTTATCCAAATCTCCGTCTAATGGAGCATGACGATTAAGTCACAGTTGCTCTGTTTTTGTAACCGCCCACGGTTGGCTGAATACCAGCCCAGTTTGATGAAAGAGCCCAAACATCTAACTACGCCCTTGAAGGTGATAATGGAGCACTCAACAAAGCAACTCAAACCTGCAGGCAAATTGGAAAAATGAAATTACTGACAGCGAATAGACCATAGTCCTTCAGGAGATTGTTTCACATTCCGGCTCTGCTGTGGAGAATCTCATGGGTTTCAGTGTCACAGGTTACTCCCTTTAACAGAACCTGTACCTGTTACGTCAGTGGCAATTTACATTTATATGTGTATATTGGACATTTATACAATGAAGTAAAACGTCCCAAGGTCCACGGGAGTGTAATCAGGCAAAGAAATTGGCAACAAGACAATGAAGGAGATGTTGGGACCGGTGATCAGAGGTAGGATTTAAGGAGCAGATTAAAGGGGGAGAGAGAGAGGCGGAGAGACTCAGTGAGGTAATTCCAGAGGGATTCTTAAGGCCTAGATGGTTAAAGGCACAGTTACCGAGGAAGTAAGTGTTGGACGCACAAACGACACTGAAAGAGTGCAGTGTTCTCGGTAGGTTGTAGGTTTGGAGCAGGTTGCAGAGATAAGGAGGGACCATAAAGAGAATTGAGCATGAGGATGAGAATTTTAAAATCATTGCACTCAGGTACCGAGAGCAATGAGGTTAGTGAAATGACACAGCAACTACCTGTACAATGCCTAAACTGGGGAATTAATACTGTGCTCCTTGTCATACTGGATGCTGTGTCTTTCACACATTTCCCCACCTGCACTTCTCGAAAATCTTTCAACAATGAAGCTGATAAACACTCTGGTAAGATGAGGGCTGAAAACCAAGAAGCTGATTTGTTTTGCTTTATAGACCTTGATTTCACTCCTGTATTTCCTCTTCACGATAGTGTGAAACATCTGGACGAGGTCAAGAGTCTGTGGGAGAGCTTATTAGCAAAGTTTGAGTCACTGGGTCACTGGATGACAGAGAAACATGAAGAGGTGAACGATGTGGAGGGTTTGTCTATCCCACTTGAGGAAAAACTTTCCAAAGTCAAGGTATGTTTTCCCCACCCAGGGACATTTCCATTAAAATCTGAGGCCTGACTATGCAAGAGATAAGCAAGCATCAAATTAGTTTTTCTTTCTTCAAAGGAACAACCAACCAAACTATGTTCTTGACTTGCAGCTAATCATTGACACCATCCTTGGTAAGTCAACAGAGTTGAGAGGCTTGGAAGAGGAGTCACAGGCCCTGGCCCAGTGTGTCACCCCTGGTGAGATTGCCCGAGTCAAGGCCCGGTTGACCCAAATAACCAGGCAGTGGGAAGAGCTCCGCCAACACGCTCAAGAGGTGGACAGCAAAATGGAGAATCGAGTCTCACTGCAGCAAAAGTATGAAGAGGGCCTCAAAAAGGTACTGCGGCTAATGTGCAATCAGACATTTTAAGGTCATATCTTGTGTGACCGGCTTGTGAAAGCTGAGGTATAATTAAATATATGTGTGTTGCTAGTAGATATGAAGTATCTTTTGATAACAAGCTAACATTTGCACAATAGGTTTGCTGACACCAATGACTTGTTACATCAAGATGGCAATGCAAGTACACTGCATTGAACAATCTTGTTGGAACGGCTGTCCATTCGGTGGGATACTACACCTTCAAAAATGGTTTCCCAAGCAACAGGGTAAATTTAGAAAAATAAACAGATTTTTGCACGTTAAAGCTTTCTTCAGGTTATTATTAATAGTGAACCAGTTACACATTCCCCACACATGTGCGCAGCCGATGTGTAGGTGGGAAAGTCTATAGAAGTGGGGCAACATGGTGGCATAGTGGTTAGAGCTGCTGGCTCGCAGTGCCAGGGACTCAGGTTCGATTCCTGCTTTAGGTGACTGTGTGGCGTTTGCATGTTCTACCCGTGTCTGCGTGGGATTCCTCCGGGTGCTCCGGTTTTCCCCCACAGTCCAAAGATGTGCAGGTTAGGTGCATTGGCCATGCTACATTGTCCCTTAGTGTCCAAAGAAGTACAGGTTAGGTGGAGCTCTGGGGATAGGATGAGGGAGTGGGCCTAAATAGGGTGTTCTTTCAGATGGTGCAGATTTGATGGACCAAGTGGCCTCCTTCTGCACTGTAGGAATATCTATATCTTTCAAATCTTGCTTCACTCAATCAGGAGCAAAATGGAAAAGTGATTTTTAAATTCTGTTCCATGTTTTGTGCAGGTGCAGCAGACACTGATTGACATGGAGGCTACGTTGATGGGCAGGACCAACAAATGCTCCTCTGCAGATGAGGCGAACCAGCTGTTCAAGGCACACCTGGTATGAATGTGTATTTGTAAAATGCGTAAATCACATATCACAGTCAGGGCAATAAATATCTGTGGGTAGGTGGCTCGCCAGAGGCCAACAACGGGATCTTCCAGTTCTGCCAATGTCGATAGCGTGTTGAGCGGCTCCGCTGTCCCACTGCTGGGGAACCCGCCACAGTGGGGAGGGATTTGCATTCAGCGGGAGCAGTAGACCCTGGTGACGAGATGGGACAGAAAATGCTACCCCGCATCTTGAATGGAAGAACTAGGGCTAGATCGTTCAGGAGAGATGTTAGGAAGCATTTCACTCAAAAGGTGGTAGAGGTCTGTCCCATAAACAGCAGTCGAAACCAGATCACTTGTTAATTCTAAAACTGAGATAGATAGATTTTTGTTGAGCAAAAAGGCAGGCATATGTATGTGGTATTGGTATCGGCCACAGGCAGGTTATTGTGGAGTTAGGCCACAGGTCAGCCATAATCTCACTGAATGGTGGGACAGCATCGGGGGGCTGAATGTCCTACTCCTGTTCCTATGTTCCTAAGAATCACTCTTTATTATCCATATAGTTGAGGGTGTGTTTATCTTATAGCAAAAACCAAAAAAATATTAAAAATCAAATATATTATTTGCATTTCTCTTCCTTTATGAAATACCTTGAGCGGAATTCTCCGCTCCCGCGATAAATCGGGAAGGCTGTCGTGAACTCGGCCGAGTTTCACGACGGCCTCAGAGGCCGCTCCTCTCACCTTATTCACCCCCACCCGGGGGGCTAGGAGCGGCGCTCCGTAACTCTCGGCCGCCGGGCCTTGACCCTTGCATCAAGGTGGCACGCCGAGAATGACGCGACGGCGGGGCCTAAGTGACGTCAGCCGCGCATGCGCAGGTTGGGCGGCTCCAACCCGCGCATGCACAGCTGATGGCTCAAACCCACGCATGCACGATTGCCGTCTTCCCCTCCGCTGCCCTGCAAGACGTGGCGGCTTGATCTTGCAGGGCGGCGGAGGGGAAAGAGTGCGTCCCTTTGAGACGCCGGCCCGACGATCGGTGGGCACCGATCGCGGGCCAGTCCCCTCCCGAGCACGGCCGTGGTGCTCACTCCCCTCTCCACCCCCCACAAGCCTCAAACCAGCATTTGGCGCCCATGTTCATGACGGGAGCGACCAGGTGTGGTTGCCGCCGTTGTAAACCGGTCGGGAATGTCAGGCCGCTCGGCCCATCCGGGCCAGAGAATCGGCAGTCCCCTTGAAAAACGGCGAGCGGCGATTCTTCCGAGCGGGGGGTGGGAGAATCACGGGGGGGCGCCAGGGGGGCATGTCGTGAGTCGCCCGGCCCTCCCGCGATTCTCCCACCCGGTGTGGGGAGCAGTGAATTCCGCCCCTTTAATCAGGCTGAGTGTATTCAAGACAAATCCTTTGATAACATTCTTAAGATGCGGCACTTTTATTCCGAAACTTCCTCCGTGCTTGAATAATTTAGCAGTCCTTCCAGAAGTTGCTACCCATTTCAAAGAGACCTTTCTTGGTGCATAAATAAAAGATTTGAATGTTGTAATACATGGCGATATACAAGGACCTGCTCATTTCCCTGCTGGCTGATTTTCACTTTGGCTCTATCTGTCTTTGACCGTCTTACTACACTTTACACTACTTCAGCCAATGGTTAATGGGTCCATTTTAACTTTGTCTGACATTGGAAAATAGGTGGAGAACCTGATTTTCATTTACTGCAATACCGGAGTGCTTTTGCTTTTTTTTTTTTGCAAATCCTTTTCTTGTAGCATGTTACCTCAAGCTTCAGGCTTTACCTTTTCTGATGTTTTCTCACCAAAGAGCAATTCTGTAGATGCAAGTGCCCATGATTAATGCATAATCCATGCAAGATGTTATTGTTTTGCCTCAGATTGGTTTTCACCTGCTCTGCTCCCTCTGCAGGAGTTCTGTCAGACTATTGAGCAGATAAAAACCCAGATGGCATCACTCTCGACATGTGCCCGCCGAGTCAGCAACAAGGTTGAAGCTGTCCAGGATCTGAGTGCTCTGCAACTAAAGTACGAGAGGCTGCAAGATCGGGCCAAGGAAGCGCAGGCAGAGCTTGAGAACCTGTTGTTACTCTGGCAGAAGTATGTAACTCTGTCATTTTGTCATCTATTTTGTTGCTGGAGCTCCTGTCCAGGATTAGCACATAGATCACACACATGTATGCGCACACACTGCCCACACACATCATGCAAACACAGCACACACTGCCCACACACACCATACACAAACCACATACACCATACACACACGCTTCCCGCCCACATCACGCACACACAACACACGCACACCTCCCACACACACCCCACACACAACACACACACACCACATACAGACCACACACATCCCACGCACACACTAAACACACACACCCACCACATGCACATCACACCATACAGATACACACACATACATCACACGCATAGCATACACACCCCATACATTACATACCGTCCACACATACCACACACACACACACACCGCTGGAGAACCTGTTGTTACTCTGGCAGAAGTATGTAACTCTGTCAAATTCTCATCCGTTTTGCTGCTAGTGCTTCTGTCCAGAATTAGCACAGAGATCACTCACATGCGTGCGCACACACTGTCCAAACACACCATGCACACCGCCCACACACATGCACCACATACACACCGCCCCCACACACATACTCCACGCACACACCACACACATACCATGTCATGCACGCATACGTGCCTCACATACATGTCACACACACCACATGGGTTTTGATAGAGTACATAGGAATAAAGTGCTTCCACCGGCAGTAGGGTCAGTAACTAAAGAACCCAAATTGAAGGTAGTTACCAAAAGAATGAATGGGGAGAAGACAGAATCATGGAACCCCTACAATGCAGAAGGAGGCCAATCGGCCCATCGAGTCTGCACTGACCCTTGCAAAGAGCACCCTACTTAAGCTCATGCCTCCATCCAATCCTCGTAACCCAGTAACCCTACCTAACCGTTGGACACTATGGGGGAATTTAGCATGGCCAATCCACCTAACCTGCACATCTTTGGACTGTGGGAGGAAACCGGAGGAAACCCACGTAAGACACGGGGGAGAAAGTGCAAGCTCCACATAGACAGTCACCCGAGGCCAGAATTGAACCCAGGTCCCTGGAGCTGTGAGACAGCAGTGCTAACCACTGTGTCACCATGCCGCCCCATTACTTTAAAAGCATTACCTCAGGTTGCTTCTGTTGGTATGGAACTTAGATCCACATCCTCTGGTGTCCAACCTTTCCACCAACCTACCGATTATCTCAAAGCCAATCATCTCAATTCTGGACATGACTACTAGAGTTTCTCAGGGCAGTGTCCTTCTCCCAACCATCTTCAGCTGCTTTATGAAAATTCTTCGCTCCATCGCAAGGTCAGGGGTGGGATGTTCACTGATGTTTGCACAATGTTCAGCACCATTCACGACTCCTCAGATTCTTCAATGTAGTGAAGGCGAATATGGGTTCCATAATGAGCTGTCATGGTCTGGAATACACTGCTCGCAAAGCTGGTGGGAGCAGATTGAATAATAATGGTTTCAGTAATGGGATGGGAAAAATACTTGAAAAGGAAACATTTTAATGCTCTCGGGAAATATGAAAGGAACAGGACAAATTAGATCATTCTTCCACACAGCTTCCAAAGGCACGCGTGATGGGCAGAATGGCTCTGTGTGCTGTATGATCCTATGATGCATTGAGCTATTTGCATACTCTGCCAAATTCGGATGAGTCTGAGGAACTCTCAGCTGCCTTTTCTTCACAGGAACTCTAAACTCTCACCTCAGCAAATGATCTCAAGAACAACCATTCGACCTACGTCCTCTTACAGAGTCTATGATGTGACACAAACTACGTGCACTGGGGCTTGGATTGGAGGTTACACTGAGGGTAGTCATGATCTGGAACGTGCTGCCTGGCAGGGGACAGATTCAATCGTAATTCTTAAAAAGAAACCTGAGATGGAAAAGTTTGCAGGGAAGTGGGGAAAGAGGAGTGGAGCAGGACTAACTGGATAAGTCTTTCAAAGGTCCAGCACAAATATGATGGGTCAATTGATGCCCTAGGCTGTAAGGTTCCACAATTCTATTGCAAGCTGCAACAGTACAGGATCTATCCTTTATTGGTGAATTGACAGTGACATTATCGTGTACAGTCTCAATACACTGGGATGTAGAGTTTGCTGTTCCTCAACCTGTTAAAACCTTTTTTTTGTAACCCAGGTATGAGAAGGACCTATCCAGCTTTGACTCTTGGCTTGAAAGACATGAAGCAATTACGTGCTCGTGGTCCCCTTACCTTCCTTCTGACCAGGCCAAGCTGCAGAATGAAGTGCAGAGTTTGAAGGTAAATATCCCGGCGCGCTGCTGTGGGTCTTTGCGAAGCAATCGCCGTACAGAGATCCCGAGAATATATACTCAATTTGGGCTTCGAACAGAAAGCCAGAACACGGCTACACTTCAGCACTCGAGTCCAGAATATCTGCTCGCACTGCCCGCCATACTCACAGCTCAACTCCTGCCCTCTTGCAAAAATGAGCTGCTGACTTAACATTGAAACACAGAAAATAGGAACAGCTGCTTGGTTTAAATTTCAAACAATGCTTTGCTGTTAACTGTCAGTCAACATCAACTGGTACATTCTCCACGGCAACCGCCTCAATGTCTACTTGCCAACCAATCTGCACTCTCTTCCTACACAGTATAAAAGATTGTTCCCTGTACATTTTATATTCTTGCGAGTTGTCCTGATGAGTGTAAGAAGAAAAGTTTTGACAAAATGAGTGTCATTTTTCCAGCAATACAGTGCTGGAGTGTCAGCCAGGATTAGACGTTCATGTTGCAGGATTGAGGCTTGAACCTCCTGCCTCAGAGCCATGTTTTATGGTTGCTGTATTTTTGGATAAATATGGTTGTGGCGAAGTCACTGTCTCCGTCTTTCTTCCTGATTAGTACACCTCCTGAATTGAGGTCGTCAGCAGTGCAGTATAGAACATAGAACAGTACAGCACAGTACCGACCCTTCAGCCCACGATGTTGTGCCGACCATTTATCCTAATCTAGGGTCAACCTAACCTACACCTCTTCAATTTACTGCTGTCCGTGTGCATGTCCAAGAGCCACTTAAATGTCCCCAATGACTCTGACTCCACCACCTCTGCTGGCAGTGCATTCCACGCACCCACCACTCTCTGTGTGAAGAACCTACCTCTGACATCTCCCCTATACCTTCCTCCAATCACCTTAAAATTATGTCCCCTCGTGACAGCAATTTCCACCCTGGGGAAAAGTCTCTGGCTATCCACTCTATCCATGCCTCTCATCACGTTGTACACCACTATCAAATCACCTCTCTTCCTTCTTTGCTCCATGGAGAAATGCCCTACCTCCCTCAATCTTTCTTAATAAGACATGCGCTCCATTCCAGGCAGTATCCTGGTAAATCTCCTCTGTACCCTCTCCAAAGCATCCACATAATTCCTATAATGAGACCAGAACTGGACACAATGGGCGGGATTCTCCCGTACACGGCGGGGCGGGGGGTCCCGGTGGGACGGAGTGGCGTGAACCACTCTGGCGTCGGCCCGCCCCAAAGGTGCGGAATCCTCCGCACCTTCAGGGGCTAGGCCGGCGCCGGAGTGGTTTCCACCCCGCTGGCTGGCGTGGAAGGCCTTTGGCGCCGCGCCAACCGGGGCCGAAGGGACTCCACCGGCCGGCAAAAGTCCGCGCATGCGTGGGAGCGTCAGCAGCTGCTGACGTCATCCCCGCGCATGTGCAGGGCGGGGTTCACCTTCGCCCTGGCCATTGCGGAGGCTGACAGGGCTGGCGCATAGGAAAAGAGTGCCCCCATGGCACAGGCCCGCCCATGGATCGGTGGGCCCCGATCGCGGGCCAAGCCACCGTGGGGGCACCCCCTGGGGCCAGATCGCCCCGTACCCCCCCAGGACCCTGGAGTCTGCCCACGCCGCCAGGTCCCGCCGGTACGGGGCCTAGTCTGATCCACGCCGGCGGGACTAGCAAAGAACCAGCGGGACTTCGGCCCATTGCCGGCCAGTGAATCGCCGGGCGAGGGGGGCCGCTGTGAGCGGCCGCTGACCGGCGCGGCGCGATTCCAGCCCCCGCCGAATCTCCGGTGCTGGAGAATTCGGCGGACGACGTGGGCGGGATTCACGCCACCTCCCGGCGATTCTCCGACCCGGCGGGGCGTCAGAAAATCCCATCCAATATTTCAGGTGTGGTCTAACCAAGGTTTTATAAAGCTGCAGCAAAACCTCACGGCTCTTAAACTCAATCCCCCGTTAATGAAAGCCAACACACCATACTCCTTCTTAACAACTCTATCAACCTGGGTGGCAACTTTGAGGGATCTATGTACGTGGACCCCAAGATCCCTCTGTTTCTCCACACTTCCAAGAATCCTGCCTTTAACCCTGTATTCAGCACTCAAATTCGACCTTCCAAAATGAATTACTTCACATTTATCTAAGTTGAACTTCATCTGTCACTTCTCAGCCCAGCTCTGCATCCTGTCAATGTCCTGTTGTAACCTGCAACAGCCCTCGACACTATCTACAACACCTCCAACCTTCGTGTCATCGGCAAACTTACTAACCCACCCTTCCACTTCCTCATCCAAGTCATTTATAAAAACCACAAAGAGCAGAGGTTCCAGAACAGATCCCTGCAGGGACACCACTGGTCACCGACCTCCAGGCGGAATACTTTCCATCCACTACCACTAGCTGTCTTCTTTCGGCCAGCCAATTCTGTATCCAGACAGCCAAATTTCCCCGTATCCCATGCCCCCTAACTTTCTGAATGAGGTACCCTGGGGAACCTTATCAAATGCCTTACTGAAATCCATATATACCACATCCACTGCCCGACCTTCATCAATGTGTCACGTCACATCCTCAAAGAATTCAATGAGGCTTGTGAGGCATAACCTGTCCCTCACGAAGCCATGCTGAGTATCTTTAATCAAACTATGTTTTTCTAAATAATCATAAATCCTATCTATCAGAATCCTTTCCAATATTTTGCTCACCACAGATGAAAGACTGACTGATCTGTAATTCCCAGGGATTTCCCTATTACCTTTCTTGAACAGGGAAACAACATTCGCCTCCCTCCAATCATCCGGTACTACTCCAGTGGAGAGTGAGGATGCAAAGATCATCGCTAGCGGCGCAGCAATCTCCTTCCTAGCTTCCCGTAGTAACCTTGGGTATATCCATCAGGCCCAGGGGACTTATCTATCCCGATGCTTTTCAAAATTTCCAAAACATCTTCTGTAATATGAACTTGTTTGAGTCTATTAACCTGGTTCACACTGTTCTCATGAGCAACAAGGTCCCTCTCTCCACTGAATACTGAAGCAAACTAATCATTTAGGGCCTCCCCCATCTCCTCAGACTCCAGGCATAAGTTCCCTCCACTATCCCTGATCGGCCCTACTCTCATTCTGATCATCCTCTTATTTCTCACATAAGTGTAGAATGCCTTGGGGTTTTCCCTAATCCTTCCTGCCAGGGCTTTTTCATGCTCCCTTCTAGCTCTCCGAAGTCCATTTTTGAGTTCCTTCCTGGCTACCTTGTAACCCTCTAGAGCCGAGTCAGATCCTTGCTTTCTCAACCTTACATAGGCTTCCTTCTTCCTCTTGACTAGAAGCTCCACTTCTCTTGTCATCCAAGGCTCCTTTACCTTACAATTCCTTCCTCGTCTCAGTGGGACAAAACTATCCAGCACTCGCAGCAAGTGCTCCTTTAACAATCCCCACATTACTGTTGTGCATTTCCTCAAGAACAACTGTTCCCACTTTACACTCCTCAGCTCCTGTCTAATAGCAGTATAATTCACCCTCCCCCAATTAAATACCTTCCAATACTGTCTGTTCCTATCCCTCTCCATGACTATGGTAAAGGTCAAGGAGTTGTGGTCACTGTCACCGAAATGCTCTCCCACTGAGATATCTGACACCTGGCCGGTTTGTTGCCAAGCACCAATTCCAATATGGTCTACCCGCTAGTCGGCCTATCTACATATTGGGTCAGGAAACCTTCCTGTACACACCTGACAAAATCTGCTCCATCCAAACCATTTGCAGTAAGGAGGTTCCAGTCAATATGAGGGAAGTTGAAGTCACCCATGACAACAACTCTGTTACTTCTGCACCGTTCCAAGATCTGCCGCATAATCTGTTCCTCTATCTCTCTGCTGCTATTGGGGAGTCTATAGAAAACTCCCAATAAAGTGACTGCTCCTTTCTTGTTTCTGACTTCCACCCATAATGACTCAGTGGACAAACCTCCTCAACTACCTCCTTTTCTGTGGCTGTGATGCACTCCCTAATTAACAGTGCCACACCCCCTCCTCTTTTTACCACACTCCCTATTCTGAAAACATCTAAACCCCGGAACATCTAACAACCTTTCCTGCCCCTGTGAAATCCATGTCTCCGTAATGGCCACAACATCATAGTTCCAAGTACTGATCCATGCTCTAAGTTAATCTTCCTTATTCCTGACACTCCTTGCATTGAAACAGACACAATTTAACCCATTCCCCTGAGTGCAACTTTGCCCTATCAACTGTCTATCCTTCCTCACAGACTCGCTGCATACTATTTCTATCTGTTCAACAGCTGCGCTATACTCTGATCCATAGCTCTGGTTCCCATCCCCCTGCCAAACTAGTTTAAACCCTCCCGTATATCAAATTATAGTTGCAAAAGATATGGCAAATAGCTGGCACAGACATCATGGGTGGTGTGAATAAGCCCATTCTGTGCTCTCATTGTCTGTGAAGGAATGGCAGCAGATATGACAGGGTTTCCCCTGGAACACTGATATGTATTTCTCATCATCTCTCCAGGACCTGCAGTCTGAGGTGATCTCCCAGGAATCCGTCCACAGGGTTCTGGTGACACAGGGAAAGGCCTTGTACCCAACCACCCCGGAAGAGAATGTGAAGTTAATGAAAACAAACTTGCAACAGCTGGATAAGAGGTGGCAGAGTCTGTGCCACGCCACCAAGAAACGGTGAGATTAATTTACATCATGTTTTCTCCAGCCCACCTGTCTTCACAAGATCTTTAAATATGGCATTGAGCCAGAAGGAAACGGTGAGCAGCCCAAGAGATGTGCATGTTAGGTGGATTGGCCATGGTAAATTTGCCCTCAGTGTCCAAAGATGTGTGGGTTGGTTGGGGTTACAGAGATGGGGTGAGCCTGGGTGAGGTGCTCTTTTAGGGGCTGGTCCCGACTCGAATGAGCTAAACGGCCTCCTTCTGCACTGTAGGGATTCTGTGACTCTAATGTGTGTTTCTGAATCTGCATGCAATGATCCTTTTTACATCAATAATTTTTCAGTTGACTTTCAGAGGTCATCACATCATCAAAGAAACTGCAATGCAAAAGAGGCCCTTCGGCCCATCAGGTCTGCACATGTTAAATATCTGACCTAACTACCTAATCCCATTTGCCAGCACTTGGCCCATAGCCCTGAATGTTATGATGTGCCAAGTGCTCATCAGGGAATTTTTTAAGGATGTGAGGCAACCTGCCTTTACCTCCCTTCCAGGCAGTGCATTCCAGACCGTCACAACCCTCTGGGTAAAAAGATTTTCCCTCACATCCCCTTTAAATCTCCTCCCACTCACCATGAACTTCTGTCCCCTCGTGACTAAGGGGAACAGCTATTCCCTACCCCTGTCCATGCCCCTCATAATCTTGAACACCTCAATCAGGTCACTCCTCAATCTTCTCTGCTCCAACGAAAACAACCCAAGCCTATCCAACCTCTCATTTTAACTTAAATGTTCCATCCCAGGCAACATCCTGATGAATCTCCTCTGAACCCCCCTCTAGTGCAATCACATCCTTCCTATATTGCGGCAACCAGAATTGCACACAATACTCCAGCTGCGGCCTCACCAATGTTTTATACAAATCCAACATGATCTCCCTGCTTTTGTAATCTATGCCCCGATTGATAAAGGCAAGGGATCCAAATGCCTTTTTAACCACCCTATTAACCTGCCCTTTCACTTTCAGAGATCTGGACAAACACGCCAAGATCCCTTTGTTCCTCGGAACTTCCCAGGGTCATGCCATTCATTGAATACTTCCTTGTGAAATTTCTCTTTCCAAAGTGTATCACCTCAGGCTTTTCAGGGTTAAATTCCATCTGCCACTTATCTGCACATTTGGCCATCCCGTCTATATCTTCCTGTGACCCAAGACACTGTTATATTTTTGATGCTATATCTGCATAAAACACTCGTTGGGCCTTAACTAGAGTATTGTGTCCAGTTCTGCTGACCACACTTTAGGAACAATGCAAAGGCATTAGCAAGAGTGTAGACATGATTCATGAGAATGGTTCCTGGGGTGAGGAACTTCAGTTGCGTTGATAGATTGGAGAAGTTGGGACTGCTGTCCTTGGAGTGGAGAAGATATAGAGGAGATTTGATAGAGGTGTTCAAAATCATGAGGGGTCTGGACAGATTAGATAGAGACTGTTCACAATGGTGGAAGAGGTGGGAAACGTAGGGTGCAGATTTAAGGTGGGCGGCAAAGGAAGCAGCGGTGGCATCAGAAGAAACGTTGTTCCCAGCGAATAGTTAGGCTCTGGAACACACTGCCTGAGAGTGTGGTGGAAGTAGATTCAATTGAAGCATTCAAAAGGCAACTGGATAATGATTTGAAGAGAAAATATTTACAGGCTACGGGAGAAAGGAGAGGTAGTGGGTCTAGCTGAGTTCTTGCAGAGGACCAGCACAGACATGATGGTAGACATGATTCTGTACTGTAACTGTTCTATGATTCTAAGGCTGACCCTAAATTGCCCTGATAAATAGGAGGGCTTTGCAGGGCAGTGGTTGTGTTAGTGCACTAGCAGAAGCCTGAACAAGTTATTCAGAATTGAGCGAGAGTTCAAATCCCTCCATGGCTACTTGAGGAGAAACACTCTGAACATTAGACAAATTGGTCATGAAACTGGAGATATCAGATGACACAGTGGTCAGCACAGTGGTTAGCACTGCTGCCTCACAGCGCCAGGGACCTGGGTTCCATTCTGCCCTAGGATGACTATCTGTGTGGAGTTTGCACTTTCTCCTTGTGTCTTTTTTAAAAACAGATTTCCGATCAGTGGGCAATTTAGCGTGGCCAATCCACCTACCCTGCACATCTTTGGGTTGTGGGGGCGAGACCCACGCAGACACGGGGAGAAATTGCAAACTCCACATGGACAGTGACCCGGGGCCAGGATCGAACCCAGGTCCTTGGCGCCGTGAGGCAGCAGTACTAACCACTGCGCCACCGTGCCACCCTTTCTCCCTGTGTCAGCGTAAGTTTCCTCCGGGTGCTCCGGTTTCCTTCCAGTCCAAAGATGTGTGGGTTAGGTGGATTGGTCATGCTAAATTGCCCCTTAGTGTCCTAAGGTGTGCGGGTTAGGTGGATTGGTCATGCTAAATTGCCCCTTAGTGTCCAAAGATGTGTGGGTTAGGTGGATTGGTCATGCTAAATTGCCCCTTAGTGTCCAAAGATGTGTGGGTTAGGTGGATTGGTCATGCTAAATTGCCCCTTAGTGTCCAAAGATGTGCGGGTTAGGTGGATTGGTCATGCTAAATTGCCCCTTAGTGTCCAAAGATGTGCGGGTTAGGTGGATTGGTCATGCTAAATTGCCCCTTAGTGTCCAAAGATGTGCAGTTTAGGTGGAGTTATGTGGATAGGGAAGGGGAGTGGGCCTAGGTAGGTTGTTCTTTCAGAGGGCTGGTGCAGACGTGTTAGGTTGAATGGCCTCCTTCTGCACTGTAGGAATACTAAGATTGTTTTTTAAAGACCCAACTGATTCATTGATGCATTTAACAGAGAGAGTCTGGCCTCAATGTGACTTCAGTTCCAAAATAATAGTGATTGAACAGGGAAGCAGGAATATGCCAATCCTGAGTACTAATTACATGTCACGGCTTTTATTCCACAGGATTCGTTTCTTTGAGGAGGCAATTGAGAAACACCAGCAGTTTGATGAATGTTTATTAAAATTTTCTTTCTGGGTCGAACGCTTTCTAAGCGGCCTGCAGTCGACCTCTGAGATCAGTTCCACAGATCTGCAACCCGCTTTGAATCACATAAAGGTAAAATTCTGAATGTCCATTTAAATTTTTTTTAAAAAATCAATGTTGTGAAATGGGTCTTAGCAGAGTGTGGGTACTCGATTGGAAGCTTGATTTGTACCAGCGCCATTTTCTGTGTCCACAATAAAATAACATTTTCTCCCCCCCCCCCCCCCCCCACCATATATCTTATCTTTCGAGGGTGGGGGTCTTCAGAGAGGGGTATAAATTGAAGAAATTGGGTCGACTGGGCCTGTATTCGTTGAGGTTCAGAATAATGAGAAGGGATTTCATTGAAATGTATAACATCCTGACAGGGCTGGGCAGACTGGATACAGGGATCACAGTCTCAGGATACAGAGCAGGTCTGAGACGAGGAGAAACCTCTTCACTCAGAAGATGGTGAACCTGTGCAATTCTCCACCACAAAAGGCTATGGGGGCCAAGTCACTGAATATATTTAAGAAAGAAATTGATTTCTAGACTCTGAAAGTGTCAAGGGGTGTGGGGAGGAAGTGGGGGTATGGCATTGAGATAGAGGATCAACCATGATCGTAATGAATGGCAGAGAAGGCTCGATGGGCCGAATGGTCTACTCCTGCTCCTACTCCTGCTCCTATATTCTATGTTTCTATGTAAGCTGGGGTTGTTCCTCTGAGAGGAGGGAAGGCTAAGAGGAGATTTGAAAGAGGTGTTCAAAGCGATAAGAGATCTGAACAGAATAGAGAGAAACAGGTGGCACGATCTTCCCAAAAGAGAACAAAGTCCCCGAGCGAGCGCATTTATCTTCGTGTTGTCCGGCACTCACAGTGCCGAGATACATGAGGCTATTCAACACGACTCGCGTTGAATAAGGGGCCTAAATGGAGAACGCATGGCTGAGGCCGCCCATAGCCTCGTCTGTTACACCAGGGAGCTCTGCTCACTTGGAACTCCCTGTTGTCGCGAGAGATCGGGACGCCATTTTTAAACGTCATCCCGATCTGCGAGGACCACAAAACAAATCCCAGGCCTCCCCCCAGCCCGAACGTAACATGGGAGGGTTCCCCAGACCCCCGCACCACCCGGTGGACAACTGCTGGCCCAATCACATGCAAAAAATGCCATCCTGGCACCCTGGCAGTGCCCCTGCCAGCTAGCAGTGCCACCTGGGCCCAAGGCAGTGCCAGACTGGCACCCAGGTGGGGGCACCAGCAGTGCCAGGGCCCCATTCTGCCCAAAAGGCATGCAGCTGGGGGCCTACGATTCCCTTGGAGACCCCCACTAGTGCCGTTCCATCTGGTCCCGGTTTGTGGGGATCACAGATGATGTCCCTGAGGCATAGCGATTGAATCCCAAAGTGTCCGGTATTTCAGGAAACATGCACATTAGAGCACATACGAGGAGAGGTTGAGTAGACTGGGACTGTACTCGGTGGAATTTAGAAGGATGAGGGGGGATCTTATAGAAACGTATAAAATTATGAAGGGAATTGATAGGATAGATGCGGGCAGGTTGTTTCCACTGGCGGGTGAAAGCAGAACTAGGGGTCATAGCCTCAAAATAAGGGGAAGTAGATTTAGGACTGAGTTTAGGAGGAACTTCTTCACCCAAAGGGTTGTGAATCTATGGAATTCCTTGCCCAGTGAAGCAGTTGAGGCTCCTTCATTACATGTTTTTAAGGTAAAGATAGATAGTTTTTTGAAGAATAAAGGGATTAAGGGTTATGGTGTTCGGGCCGGAAAGTGGAGCTGACTCCACAAAAGATCAGTCATGATCTCATTGAATGGCAGAACAGGCTCGAGGAGCCAGATGGCCTACTCCTGCTCCTAGTTCTTATGTTCTTATGTTCTCATGTTCTTATGTAAGACTTATAGCCTCGCTCTAATATGCAGATTTGCTAAAAAGTGAATCTCGTGAGGCGTTGCGAGCCATGTAGATCCTGGGAGTGGGGTCTCGGTGGAAACAAAAAAACAAAGGGAAAAAAAAGGGAGTCCGGGACCGCCCATGGTCACCCTAGAGGCCACCCCCCCCCCCCCCCCCCCCCCCACACTCAACAGCGTCCAACCTCTGAAAGAGTACCGTACGTGATACCCAAGAGTTGTAAACCGCCCCCCCCCCTCCAACTCCTCCATTCCACTGCCTCTTGCAAAACACCTCCCCCCAACCTCGGTTCCTTCCTCCCAACTTTCCACCCCGGCTAGACCACTCGGACCCTGTTCTGCCAGGCTCCGATGGCCGCAGCCCCTCCCCCCCACCTCACTCCCGTTCACTGGCCGGTTTAAACCGGCCAGCGTGGAGGCCCCCGCCCGGGTCCCTTTCCCCTTTGCCCGGCCCTAGGAAAACCCAGAAATCCCCTTTTAGCAAACAAACCCCGCATAGCCACCTACACCCCAAAGAGCCCTCACTTCGAGTGAAAGTCCCATCACTTCCCTTGTCCAAATATATACAACATTGGCTCCTTTAGCCCATACACCCGCACGCAGTGAAACAAGAAAGAAGAGACAGAAAAGAAGAAAATACAGTCCTGAGGTTACATCGGCACATGGCCATTTCTCAATTTCTCAGTTCTGCCACAGTCCTTCTGCCTTCGCAAACTCCTCCGCTGCTTCCGCCGTTCCAAGATAAAAGTCCTTGAACTTATAAGTCACCCTCAGCTTCGCTGGTTATACAATGCCGCACTGCACCTTGCTAATGTACAGTGCCCTCTTCACCCGGGTGAAAGCAGCCCGCCTCCTCGCCAGCTCCACCATAAAGCCCTGGTATACACGTATACCAGCTCCAGCCCACTGCACCACCCACTTCTGCTTGGCCCAGCACAGGACCTTCTTCACACTGTACCTACGGAAGCACAAAGTCACTACTCTTGGCGGCTCCCCCGCCTTTGGTGCAGACCTCCACGACCGATGAGCCCGATCCAGTTCATATTGGGAGATCCTCCCCCTTCCCCAATAGCTTCGCCAGCATCACGGCAAAACACTCCGTCAGCCTCGGCCCTTCAACTCCTTCGGGCAGCCCCACAATCCTCAAATTCTGTCGCCTGGATCTGTTTTCCAGGTCTTCCAATTTTCCTCGCAGATCCTTGTTCACCTCCACCACCTTCCGCATCTCCTTCCCCATCGAGGTAAGTTGATCACCGTGCTGCAACACCGTCTCCTCCACTTCCTTCAGCGCCTCCCCTTGCGCCCGCACCTCCGCCACTGCGCTCGCCACGGTGGTCGTCACCGGGGAAATCGCCTCCTCCACCAGCACACTCAAAACCTCCCTCATCTCCTTCCTCATTGCCTCCAAGTGCTTTGCCAACTGCCTTTCGAATTCTGCAGCCATCACCTTGGTAATTTCTTCAGCCTTAAGTAATGCGGCCTCCCCTGGTGCTCCAGCCTCCTTTTTCCCTGGTGACCCCGTGGTGACCTCTCCTCTCCCCGACGGGCCCTCAGCTGCATTTTTAACGGCCGTTATCTTACTGACCCTCGACATCGTCTTCTGCTGTGCCTCCTCTGCGCCTTCTTTGTGCCTTTGACGCCTCCGTGGACTCTGGGACCGGGCTTAAAGCCCCGAAAATGCCGTTCCGAACGGGAGCCCTCCGTTGTGCGGCCGTGAATAGTGTTCTTACAGGGAACAGATCAGTCTGATGGGAGTCGTTGAGGAGTTTAGTAGATGTGGGGAAGAAGCTGTTCCTCTGTCTGGATGTGCGGGTCTTCAGACTTCTGTACCTTCTGCCTGATGGAAGGGTCTGGAAGAAGGCAATGCCTGGGTGGGAGGGGTCTCTGATAATGCCACATTTAGTTGCCACAATGGGATTTATGTTCCTAACCCAAATAACTGCATGGGAGCTGTTGCATCAAACAATGATGATAGCTCTGAGGTAGCATGATTGCCTCAGTTTTAACGCAGACTGATTGGATTCAAATGCCTGTGCTCTTCCATGTGTATGTGTTCTCTGAGTACATGTAACCGCCGTGGCTCAGTGGTAGCAGCTTTCCCTCTTGATTCATTGTTTGTGGGTTTAAGGCAACCTCCGGAGACAAAGTGCTCTCGGTAGGAAGAAAGGACATTTACTTAGTTAGAATGATAACGTACGGGTACCTCACTGCCTTCCCGCCTCTGCCAGTATTACATTCTGGGCGGGAAGGCCCAGGGTCGACCTTCCTGCCCTGGCACCAATTGAGGCCCTCAGTGGCCAATTAATGACCACTTAAGGGCCTCATCCTGCCACCACTGGTATTACCCCCGCTGGCGGGTTATCACCTGGCGGGGCCAGGTGAGGGGAGGTGGTATGCATGGAGTCCTGTGATCAACGGCCTTTGGTAAAGGGCCTGTTCTTCAAGAAAAGGGAGTGACTGCTGTGATCCACACTTGCTTTTGTTGCTGACCCCTCTCGTCCCCCTCCCTGTCCCCCTTTAGTGCAACCCATACCAACGTATGCCCCCATACACCACCCTTTTCCCTTACCTCCTCCATGTCAACTCACATAATATCCTTGGACATTTTCGGGACTGTTTTGTTCCTTGTCAGCTTGACAGTTCCTTGACAGATGAACAGTCCAATATATATGTGTGTAGATAAATGCATAGCCATATTTAATTCCAACAATCCCAAATTGTGCCTTACCTCTCCTAAAAAATGTGTCCCAGGATCCTTTCCAAAGGAGTACCGTACCTCTTTAAAGGAATACTGTCCTTATCCAACAGTTCCCCCAATGTTAGATCTCTTCTAACCTGGTTTGTCTGCACACTCCAGGATTTATGCAGCTAGGGTTCAAAAATCAGAAGTCTAAATGGACTCCATCGATCAAAAACACCTGATTGCACATCATCCACCTGGTAGAGGATCATGAAGTAACTCTTTTACCTTGGCTGCAAATTACAGAGTGGGTTAAGATTTATGCTATTATCGCTTCCTGTCTTCAGCACATCCCAACTCTCGAGCTTGGAACTAAATTTTCTAACAAATTGAAATTGCAAGAAGTCAGGCATCAGTGAGCAGGTCATATTCTCTTGAGACTTTTTCCAATTCACTTGTCAGTTCAGTGCTCCCTAAACTTGTCTGCCACTAAGTGAAGTGATCTTTCACAGGCAACAGCATCCCCTCACGGAGTGAGGACTGAATGCAATCCAGTAGCTCATGACGTGGAAACAAATATGCCCGGTGAGATTGGGGTTACTTCGTTTGAAGAAATTGATGGATAAGCTTAGTGGCCGGGATGGTTCACTGTCGCCATTGTTAAAAGGCCTTTCTGTCGACCGAGACACAAAACAATTGAGTCAAATGCAGTGGGACTGAAGGAAATATTTAGTTCACTCTTCCTGGTTTGCAGCTTTCGACAAGAGCCTTTTTGAATTCTATGCCCTCAATTTTTAACCCACTACCAGATTGATGTACTAGGAGATGGCCTAATGGGGCTGGTTTAGCTCACTGAGCTAAATCGCTGGCTTTGAAAGCAGACCAAGCAGGCCAGCAGCACGGTTTCGATTCCCGTACCCAGCCTCCCCGGACATGTGGCGACTAGGGGCTTTTCACAGTAACTTCATTGAAGCCTACTCGTGACAATAAGCGATTTTCATTTCATAATGTCAGGCCTGAGGCTTTCGCTGCGAGTCTTATTTTGAATATCATAGATCATCATACTACTTGGAGCGAGTAGCCAGAAGACACAGAGTGAAGGCTGGGTGAGGGACACTGGGCACTCTTTAGCCACTTCCCTTTGTGTGGGGAAGTAGCAGAGAGGGAGTTTCCAGAAGAACGTGGGTAGGAATCTGGGACAGGTGATCCGAGACTTCCTGTCTGGAGCTTGGGGAAATTATCCTAATCTTTCAGGCCCCTGTGGAATGCAGGTCTTACAGGTTTATGTTCCCCCGCGTATGGGAGTTTGAGAGGGTGATGCATTGCTGTTTAAGATGGTAAAAGGTTTGCTGA
The DNA here is from genome assembly GCF_902713615.1 of Scyliorhinus canicula. NCBI lineage: Eukaryota > Metazoa > Chordata > Chondrichthyes > Carcharhiniformes > Scyliorhinidae > Scyliorhinus > Scyliorhinus canicula. The sequence continues at coordinate 194,574,202 of NC_052146.1, read as the reverse complement.
TGAGGTGAAGCTTCTGTTGGGGAGTCCTAGACAGTGGGCTGTGGCTTGAAGTTTGGAGTTTGGACTCCCAGGGTGATGTCAGGGACATCAAGTACTGGAAATCGGGAACTTTTTCCATTAGAATTGTTAAAAATTTCAGCTATGAGGAGAGATTGGATAGGCTGGGGTTGTTTTCCTTAGAACAGAGGAAGCTAAGGGGTGACCTTGTTAAAAGGCACAAAATTATGAGGGACCTGGACAGGGTAGACAGGAAAGATTGGTTTCCTCTAGCTGAGCGGGTCAATTATCAGGGGGCATAGATTTAAGGTGATTGGTAGAAGGATTAGAGGGGACATGAGGGAAAACCTTTTCACCTCGAGGGTGATGGGCGTCTGGAATTCACTGCCTAAATTGGTGGTTGAGGCTGAAATGCTCAACTCCTTTAAAAAGTACCTGGATCTGTATCTGAAAGTAGTGTAACCTGCAAGATTATGGACCAGGGCTAGAATGTGGGATTAAAATGAGCGGCTAATATCTTTTAACTCCTTTTTGGCTACACAGACACGAGGGCCGAATGGCCTCTTTCTGCACTGGAACTTTTCTTTTTCTTTTTCGAAATTTTGAGTACCCAATTCTTTTTTTCCAATTAAGGGGGAATTTAGTGTGGCAAATTCACCTACCCTGCGTATCTTTTTGGGTTGTGGGAATGAGACCCTCGCAGACGTGGGGAGAACGTACAAATTCCACTTGGATGGTGACCCGGGGCCGGGATTGAACCCGGGTCCTTGGAGCCATGAGGCAGCCGTGCTAACCACTGTGCCACTATGCTGCCCATCAGGGGAATATTCCTAAGCCATTGTGGCCGGGTCAGTTGAAAATTCCAAAATGTCTTCTGCTAGATTTTTGTTGGAGTAAGATGTTAGAGTACAAACCAATCATGATCAAATTGAATGGTAGGACAGACTCGAGAGACTGACTGCTTCTCTTATCAATGTAAACACTTCAATTTGATTGCCGTGTAATCTTCTATTCTCAAGGAAATACTAGCCCAGTCTAAGTAACCCCTTTTCATAAATTCAACCCTTTTATTCCACATCTCATTCTGGTTGATATGCACTGCACCTTCATTCATAGAATCCCCACAGTGTAGGAGGAGGCCATTCGGCCATCAAGTCTGCACCAATCCTCTGAAGAAGTACCCTACATAGGCCCACACCCGCCCTATCCCTGAAACACCATCTAACCTTTTGGACACTAAGGGGCAATTTAACATGGCCAATCCACTTAACCTCCAGATCTTTGGACGGTGGGAGGAAATCTCAGCACCCTGAGGAAACCTGCACAGACATGGGGAGAACGTGCAGATTCCGCACATACAGTCACTAAGTTTGGAATTAAACCCGGACCCCTGGCGCTGTGAGGCAGCAGTTCAAGCCACTGTGCCGTCTTCTCCAAGGTTGATATATCCTTCCAGTTGTGTAGTACCCCGAGCTGAACACAATGCTCTCAGTAGGATCTAACCCAGTGATGGGCAACCTAGGCTAGTGTGTGGGCCGCATGAGTGGCCCTCCATCATCCCAGTGGGCTACAAGATTGAAATTGGGCTTGTTCACTAACCATGACCCCATGAATAAAATGAAATAATTTAATACACGTTGAATATTTCACAACGAGTTACAGAAAATGTTTAATCATTTATATATTGATCGAAATGTCACATGATAAATGTCAAATGATAAAAACAAAATAAATATTTGGGCACTGAGAGAGCGCATGGCTCTCACAGTCAATATTGTGCACAATCCGAATGCACCTCACTTCACTTGCCCTGGCTTTACGTGTGAGTCACTTCAGTCATACCAGGAGGAATAAAACTACACGGACTGAAATCACGGAATGTGGCAACACTGCGCGTGGGCAATGGTCGATAAAATGTCTCGTGGGCCATACTCAGAACCCAGATATGCCACATGTGGCCCCTGGGCCGCAGGTTGTACATAAACCAGAGCATTATATATTTGCAAAAAACATCCTCCCCCTTGAGTTAACCCTTTGTAATTCTTGTCCCGTTGTCTCAATATGTAGGATCAGGCGGGAGCTGTAGAGCAGCAGTGTGCTGAGCAACAAAGCCTAAAGGAGCAGGTGGACTATCTGTGCTCCATGTGCGAACCACAGGACCAGCTTCTCCATGGCAGGACTGAGGAGTGCTTTCAGCTTTTCGAGGATGCCAATCAAGTCGTTGAGCGAAGGAGAGAGGTCCTCAGACAGTTGGCTTCTTTCCTGGAAACCCACAAAGCTTCAGGCAACGTGCTTCACAGGATTCGAAAGACCGTCGAGACGGCAACTAACTGGGACAAGGTAAAGACAGAGCTACTGGATAAGGAGCTGGGGGACGTGACACCAGACATTAAGCAATTGGATTCCCAAGCCATAGCCCTTGATGCACTCATCAGTAAAGCTCAGTGCCACCTGAAGAATGTGGGCGCGGATTCGAGGACCTCCTGCCGGTCCTTGGCAGAAGGATTAGAGGCAGAACTGGAGTCTGTCCAGAATCTCCTGGGCACCAAACAAAGTGAGGCCGAAGCACTTAACTCGCTGTGGAAATCATTTAAAGTGCGCAAGGAGCAGTTGTTGAAGACCATTGAAGATATTGAAGAAAAGGCAGACAATGAGGGTCTGAAAGAGCCTACTTTGCCAGCTTTACAACTCAGGTGAGTCTACTCCATGGGGCTGGGCTCGGTACAGTATTGGACACAAATAGTGAAGCATGATTATGAAGTAAATGTACAGAAAAATACCGTTTTCAGCACATCGAAACAACAAGGGTCACACTGTTTTTCTCATGGACTTGGGTGGAATGGTGGCACAGTGGTTAGCACTGAGGACCCGGGTTCAATACCGGGCCCGGGTCACTGTCCATGTGGAGTTTGCACGTTCTCCCTGTGTTTGCGTGGGTCTCACCCCATAACCCAAAAGATGTGCAGGCTAGGTGGTGTTGTGTTATGCTGCTTCGGATAACAGTCTGCTACTTATCATAGAATTTACAGTGCAGAAGGAGGCTATTCGGCCCATCAAGTCTGCACCGGCTCTTGGAAAGAGCACACTACCCAAGGTCAAGACCTCCCCACCCAACACTAAGGGCAATTTTGGACACTAAGGGCAATTTATCATGGCCAATCCACCTAACCTGCACATCTTTGGACTCCAAAGAATTCATCCTCTTTCATCCATACTTGATGCAATCTTAGCTAAAGGATGCTCCAGACTCTGAAATGAGTTCAACGTGTTTATTGAACTATTAACACAGTTCTCAAATGAGTTCGACTCTCTGCTAATCTAACTGTGGTAGCTCAGTCTAACTGTATCAGCTTGCTCTAAGCCACGTGCTGGGGTGTGATGCTGCTGATCAACCCTGTCTAACTCTCTAGATAGCTGGCTGTGGAAAGAGGTAGGGTGTGAGGTTTTTGTTCTTTTCCAATGCCTCCCCATATTGATCCCGAAGGCTTTTTTCAGAAGGGTGAATAAGTCGATTCTGGAGTTTGTGTGGGCGCGGAAGGCCCCGAGAGTAAGGAGGGTATTTTTGGAGCGAAGAAGGGAGGTAGGGGGCCTGGCGCTGCCCAACCTGTGTGGGTATTATTGGGCGGCGAATGTGGCGATGATTCGCAGGTGGGTGACGGAAGGGGCCACCTGTGAGTGTCCTGACTGCCCATTGGTTGTGACGTATTCTGAGTGTTCATTGGTTGCATGTTTGCATATCATGACAGGTGGATTGGCCACGCTAAATTGCCCCTTTAAAAAAAAAAAATTTTATTCAAGTTTTTTAATAACAATAACAATAACAAATTTTTCTCCCCGCAATTTAAAACAAACAAGGCGTGTTTACACACCAAAACAAGAAAAGAACTCCCCCCCCAAAATAAATAATAACAAATAACAAATAGAAATACAAGAAAGAAGAAAATAACATAACAAACCCACCGCTGCAAAATCAAACCCCCCAACCAACCAACCAACCAACCCCCCCCCCCCCCCCCCCCCCCCCCAAATTTCATCCTCTCCAATTTCATCCTCTCCAACCGGCCTCTCTCGCCTCCTGCACTCCCGGCTCCGAAGCTACCCCAAAAATCGCGAGCCCCCAGCCCGGCCTGACCCTAGACCCAACCACTTCCGACAAAATCCCCGCCACCCCCTTCCAAAACCCCTCCAGGCCCGGACATGCCCAAAACATGTGGGTGTGGTTTGCCGGGCCACCCGAACACCTCCCACACCTGTCTTCTCCTCCGAAAAACCGGTTCATCCTTGCCCCCATCATGTGCGCCCTGTGCAGCACCTTCAGCTGAATTAGGCTGAGCCGTGCGCAAGAGGAGGAAGAATTCACCCTCTCCAGGGCGTCCGACCACGTCCCATCCTCAATCTCTTCCCCTAGCTCTTCCTCCCATTTTGCTTTGAGCTCATCTACTGAGGCCTCCTCCTCCTCCTGCATCAGCTGGTAAAAAGCCGAGATCATTCCTTCACCGACCCACGTCCCCGAAAGCACCCTGTCCTGCACCCCCCTCGGCGGCAGCCGCGGAAACTCCGCCACCTGCCTCTTATCAAAGTCCTTGACCTGCATATACCTAAAAGCGTTCCCGGGGGGAGGTTCCACTTCCCCACCAGCTCCTCCAGAGCCGCGAACTTCCCATCCAGGAAGAGGTCCCCAAACTGTCTAATGCCTGCCCTGTGCCAACTCCCAAATCCCCCACCCGTTCTCCCCGGCGCAAAACGGTGATTACCCCGTATCGGGGCCCAAACTGAGTCCTTCACTTCCCCCCTATGCCGCCTCCACTGTCCCCAGATTTTAAGGGACGCAACCACCACCGGACGCGTGGAGCACTTTGCCGGGGGGAGTGGAAGCGGGGCCGTCACCAAAGCCTCCAGGCTCGTACCCCCACAGGACGCCACCTCCAATCTCTTCCATGCGTCACCCTCCCCTTCCGTCACCCACCTGCGAATCATCGTCACGTTCGCCGCCCAATAATATCCACACAGGTTGGGCAGCGCCAGGCCCCCTACCTCCCTTCTTCACTCCAAAAATACCCTCCTTACTCTCGGGGCCTTCTGCGCCCACACAAACCCAGAATCGACTTATTCATCCTTCTGAAAAAAGCCTTTGGGATCAATATGGGGAGGCACTGGAAAAGAAACAAAAACCTCGGGAGCATTGTCATTTTAACCGACTGGACCATGCACGCCAACGAGAGCGGCAGCGCATCCCACCTCCTGAACTCCTCCTCCATCTGCCCCACCAGCCGCGAAAAGTTAAGCCTCTGCATAGCCCCCCAGGTCCTAGCCACGTGGACCCCAAGATACCTAAAGCTCCTCTCAGCCCTCTTCAACGGAAGTTCCCCTATCTCCCTCTCCTGACCCCCCGGATGCAGGACAAACAGCTCGCTTTTCCCCACATTGAGCTTATATCCCGAAAAGTCCCCAAACTCCTCAAGTATCCTCAGCACCTCTGGCATCCCCTCAGCCGGGTCCGTGACATACAGCAGCAGATCATCTGCATACAGTGACAACCGGTGCCCCCCCCGCACAATCCTCCTCCAACTCTTCGAGTCCCTCAGCGCCATGGCCAGGGGCTCAATTGCTAACGCGAAGAGCAGGGGAGATAAGGGGCACCCCTGCCTCGTCCCTCTGGAAAGCCGAAAGTCCTCCGACCTCCTCCCATTCGTCACCACACTCGCCACCGGGGAGCTGTACAGCAACCTCACCCAGCTGATGAACCCCTCACCAAACCCAAACCTCCGCAACACCTCCCACAGGTAACTCCACTCCACCCTATCAAAAGCTTTCTCGCATCCATGGACGCCACTATTTCTGACTCCCCAACCACCGGGGCCATCTTCATAACATTCAAGAGCCACCGCACGTTGGCATTCAATTGTATCCCCTTCACAAACCCCGTTTGGTCCTCATGAATCACCGTCGGGACCACATCCTCCACCCTCCTGGACAGCACCTTTGCCAACAACTTGACATCTACATTAAGGAGTGAGATCGGCCTATAAGACCCACACTGAAGGGGGTCCTTGTCCCCTGGACATCGTCGGGGGCAGAGCCCCCCCCCTCCCTAGCCTCATTCAGGGTACTCACCAGCAGCGGGCCCAGCAAATCTGAAAATTTCTTATAAAATTCCACCGGGAACCCGTCAGGCCCCGGCGCTTTCCCTGTCTGCATGCTCTCCACCGCCTCCACCAGCTCCTCCAACTCAATTGGGGCCCCCAAACCCACCACCCACTCGTCCCCTACTCTTGGGAACTCCAGCTTATCCAAAAAGCGGTCCATCCTGCCTGCTTCCCCGGGGGGTGCCGTCCGGTACAGCCCCTCGTAAAAGGATCTGAACACCCCATTGATGTCCTTTCCACCCCACACTAAGTTTCCACCTGCATCCATGGCTCCCCCAATTTCTCTAGCTGCCTCCCGCTTCCGGAGCTGGTGAGCCAACATCCGACTTGCCTTCTCCGCGTGCTCATACACCGCCCCCTGTGCCCTCCTACACTGCGCCTCCGCCTTCCGGGTGGTTAAAATGTCGAACTCCGCCTGGAGACTGCGCCGCTTCCTCAGAAGCCCCTCCTCCGGGGTGTCTGCATATCTCCTATCCACCCTGACTATCTCCTCCACTAGCCTCTCCCTCTCGACCCTCTCCCCCCACTCCCTGTGCGCCCGAATAGATATCAGCTCCCCTCTAACCACTGCCTTTAGCGCTTCCCAAACCATCCCAACCTGCACCTCCCTGTTGCCATTGGTTTCCAGATACCCCTCTATACCCCTACGGATCCGCCCGCACACTTCCTCCTCTGCCAAAAGCCCCACATCCAGCCTCCACAGCGGGCGCTGATCCTTCCCCTCCCCCAGCTCCAGGTCCACCAAATGTGGAGCATGATCATAAATGGCTATCGCCGAATACTCCGCCCCCACCACTCTTGGGATCAGCGCCCTGCTAAACACTAAAACGTCAATCCAGGAATACGCCTTATGAACATGGGAGAAAAAGGAAAACTCCCTACCCCCCGGCTCCAAAAACCTCCAAGGGTCCACCCCTCCCATCTGATCCATGAACCTCCTCAGCACCGAGGCCGCTGTCGGCCTCCTGCCCGTCCTAGACTTCGAGCGATCCAGAGCCGGATCCAGCACCGTGTTAAAGTCCCCACCCAGGATCAATCCCCCTGTCTCCAGGTCCGGGATCAGGCCCAGCATACGCCGCATGAAGCCCGCATCATTAACCAAGACCACCCGCTCCCCCTGAAGTCTCCCACTCACCATCACATATCGACCTGCACTATCCGCCACCACTTTGGACACGACGAACGACAGGCTCTTACCCACCAAAATTGCCACCCCACGGTTCTTCGCATCAAGCCCCGAGTGAAACACCTGTCCCACCCAACTTTTTCTTAGCCTCACCTGATCCGTAACCCTGAGGTGCGTCTCCTGGAGCATAGCCACATCCGCTCCCAACCCCTCAAGTGAGCCAAGACCCGGGATCGCTTCACCGGACCATTCAGCCCCCTCACGTTCCATGTGACCAACCGAACCCGAGGGGCCGTCCCCTTCCCTCTGCGCCGATCAGCCATAGCCCTTCCTCAACCCACCACATGCTCAGGGAACCGACCAAGCCCGCTCCCCATGGTGGCAGACCCCCCTCCCCAACCCTCCCCTTCACCATCCATTCCCTCACAGTCCCTGCAGCAACAATCCGGCACCCCCCCCCCCCCCCCAAACCCCCCCCCCCCCCCCCATCCCCCCCCCCCCCCCCCCCCAAAGCTAGGGCCTCCCCTAGCTGCGTTACCCCCAACATTATACTTCCATGAGTCAGCTGACTTCTGCCGACCCCGGCTACTCCAGCCATAACCACGACCACCCCCCGGATTCTACACAGCCACCAATTCCTCCCTACCAGCGCCGGCCCCGCCCCCAATTCCTCCGGCATGGGAAGAAAGCCCGCGCTTCCAACCCGAGCACCGCCCCCGGACCCAACACGTGGGAAAAAGACGGACACATGACCAATCGCGGCCCCAACCTGCTCCCCAATCCACCAGTGGAAAAAAAAAGCACCATAATAAATAACCAACAGCCCCAAAAAACCCTGAAAGAACCCAAATAACCATAACCAAAAAAGCGAAAACAGCGAAAACAAACAGGAAACAACCATCAGCAAACAGCCAATATAGGCGAAAGGATACCTAAGAGGGCAAAGCCTCCAAACAAAGTACATTTCCCCCCATCCCCCCAGTCCTCAGTTCGAGTCCAAGTTCTCAGCCTGGACAAAAGCCCAGGCCTCTTCTGGAGAGTCAAAATAGAGCTGGCGGTCCTTGTACGTGACCCAGAGGCGAGCCGGCTGTAGAAGGCCAAACTTCACCCCCTTCCTGTGAAGCACTCCCTTCGCTCGATTGAAGCCAGCTCTTCTCCTCGCCACCTCCGCGCTCCAGTCCTGAAAAATCTGAACGTCCGTGTTCTCCCACCTGCTGCTCCTCTCCTTCTTCGCCCACCTCAACACGCACTCCCGGTCAACCAAGCGGTGAAAACGGACCAGCACCACCCTGGGCGGTTCGTTCGGCCTGGGCTTCCACTGCAGCACTCGATGGGCGCCTTCCAGCTCCATGGGACCACGAAACGACCCCGCACCCATCAGCGAGTTTAACATTAGGACCACATAGGCCGCCAAATCCGAACCTTCCAGCCCCTCCGAGAGGCCCAAAATCCGTAGATTCTTCCGGCGGGAGCGGTTCTCCATCTCCTCCATCCTCGCCTGTCATTTCTTATGCAGTGCCTCGTGCAACTCCACTTTCACTGCCAGGCCCAAAAGCTCATCCTCATTCTCCGAAGCCTTGTGCCGCAGCTCCCGAATCTCCCCGGCCTGAGCCGTCTGAGTCGCCACCAGCTTATACAGCGAGGCCTTAAACGGCTCCAAAATCTCGGCTTTGAGCTCCTTGAAGGAGCGCTGAAGCAGCTCCTGCTGCTCCCGCGCCCACTGCTGCCATGCTGCTGCTGCTTCCCCACCCGCCGCCATCTTGCCTTTTCTGCCTCTCGCCGTTCTCTGAGGTAAAACCGATTTTTGGACCGCTCCACTGCGAGTCCAGTCGATCCACCGGCCGCTGGGCACACTGGCGGGAAAAGTCGAAACAGCGCCATTGCGGGCTCTTAAAAGAGCCCGAAAGTCCAAAAAAAGCGGGAGCTGCCGAACGTGCGGCTTAGCTCCGCATTGCCACCACCGGACGTCTCGCTAAATTGCCCCTTAATTGGAAAAAATAATAATTGGGTACTCTAAATTTATTTTTACCCCGTCAAATATTGGGGAGAAAGATGTTTAGATTTGGAACCATATTTGACCTTCTTTAAACATCATTAGGCCGTCAGCCATTCTTTGCGTACCCTGTTCTGAAGGTCTCTGACTCATCGAGCTTTATTCACCAGCTCTACACTAACTCAAGAGAGGGTACTGGCGCACCAAGTCAACAATCTGCTGTAAACAATGAGCTCTTTGATTCTTCCTGAGCTGCAGTGACAATGGGATTCAGCTATTGTGTGTAACAGGAGTAATCTTTCAAAGCCAAACAATTGAATTCCATTGAACAGGTTGGAAATCGATTTTTTTTGAATGCCCATTGAGTCATTGAAACAAACAGCTCAATGTCGCTGCCTGGAAGGAATGTACAAGAATACTGTACTGAGCTCACTAATTGTAGGTGTATAATACAGATCCTGTGAGTTTTGTTAAGAAAGTGCTGACACACAGTTAGCTCCTAATTCTTCTCAATATGTTTATTGCTAATTGAGGAAGGAATGTACTTGCATTTATATTCCAATGTTCACAACATCTCCAAGTGCATCACAGCCAGTGACATTGAGGGATCGCGTCCCATCCCAGAGATCTGAGCACGTGATCCAGACTCGCACTCCGGCGCAGTACCGAGGGCGCGCTGCATTGTGGAAGGTGCTGGGCGCGATTCTCCGACCACCACGTCGGGTGGGAGAATCACGGGAGTGCAGGGCGAATCATGCCACACCGCCCTGGCACCCCCACGCGATTCTCCCACCCCCCCCCCCCCAAAATGGCGTGTCGCGTTTTGCAACAGGCCGCTCGGAGAATCGCCGCTCGCCGTTTCTAACGGCGAGCGGCGATTCTCTGGCCCGAGCGGCCTGCCGAATCCGACCGGTTCACGCCGGCGCCAACCACACCTGGTCGCTGCCGGCGTGAACATCGCACGACCACTGCACGTGGAGCCTGTGGGGGGGCGGAGGGAGGATCGAGCATCACAGGCATGCTCAGGAGGTGTCAGGCCCGCGATCGGTGCCCACCGGCGTCTCTAAAAGACGCACTCTTTTTCCTCCGCCGCTCCGCAAGATCAAGCCGCTATATCTTGCGGGGCAGCGGAGTGGAAGACGGCAACCGCGCCGCTTTGACGCAAGCGTCAAGCCCGGCGCGCAAAATTCACGTGCCGCCGCTCCTAGCGGGGCGAGGAGCGGCCTCCGACGCCGGAGTGGAACACTCCGGGGTTTACTCCAGCGTCGTCTGTTTGTCTCCCTTTGGGAGAATTTCGCCCGCTGACTTTCAAACAAGGCTTTAGACGGCAGCCCCGTCTTGCCTGCTCGTGTACTCATAAGACATACGTGGCACATTATGAGTTCTCTCGGGTATCCTGGCCATCATTGTCCCTCAACCAGAAAGAGATGAGCTGGTCATTTGTCTGAGTTTCTGGTACTGTGAGTTTGCTGCGTGCAAATTGGTTGTTGTGGTTAAGCCAATGAAACAGGGCTGAATTCCCAGAAGGAAAAAACAGTTTGGACCATTCTTATTTCCCTTTTTACAGGAGTTCATTTTATAGTATGCAAGACGGTTCAGACCGTATTCTTATTTGCGTTTGGGCTAGTGTGTTTAGACAGTTCACAAGCAAGCAGTTTCTGGCTACTGGGTTGGCTGAGATATCAAAGATATAGAATCCCTACAGTGCAGAAGGAGGCCATTGGGCCCATTCAAGTCTGCACCGACTCTCTGAAAGAGCACTCCATCCAAATCCACTCCCCTATCTTCATAACCCCATCTAACCTGCAATCCTTTGGACGCTAAGGGGCAGTGTAGCATGGCCAAACCACCTAACCTGCACATCTTTGGACTGTGGGATGAAACTGGATCACCCAGATGAAACCCATGGAGACACGGGGAGAATGTGCAAACTCCACACAGACCGGAATTAAACCCTTGGGCGAAATTCTTCCCTACCCGGCGGGGCGGGGGGTCCCGGCGTAGCACCTTTAGGGGCCGAGCCCTCACATTGAGGGGCTAGGCCCACGCCGGAGCAGTTGGCACCACACCGACTGGCGTCCAAACCGGCTCCAGCGGCCTTTGACGCCCGTCGCCCGGGCTGGCCGAAAGGCCTTCGCCGGTTCGCGCATGCGCCGGTTCGTCAGCTGCCGCTGACGTCACCACCGGCGCATGCACGCTGGGGGATTCTCTTCCGCCACTGCCATGGTGGAGGCCATCACGGGCCGGAGAATCGCCGCAGGGGCCTCGCCGATCGGTGGGGCGTGATTCCCGCCCCCGCCTATTCCCGGGTGGCAGAGCATTCCGGCCACGGCGGGGGCGGGATTTACTCCGGCCCCGGGCGATTCTCTGACCCTGCGGGGGAGAATTTTGCCCCTGGTCTCTGGCACCGTGAGGCAGCAGTCCTAACCACTGTGCCACCCCTTATAGAATATGAATTAAGGGAATGCACTTTCATTGGTGAGATGTGGCAGAGGTGTTCCCTAGGAATCTGCTGAGGCCTCAGATTTTCACAGCTGTGTGGCAGCCTTGACACATTCTGTAGCTCACTTGTCTCTGAAGCACAAGGTTTTTCATTCACATCCCACTCCAGGGCTTGAGCACAAAGATCAAGGCTGGCCCTCCAGTTCAGTTCTGAGGAGGTGCTGCACTGTCGGAGGTGCTGCCTTTCGAGTGAGACCCACTGAGGTGGATGGAAACGTCACATGGTTCTATTTCGAAGAACAGGGGAATTCCCTTGGCCCATATTAAGCCCGTAATCAGCACCACCAGCAAAAGAGATGTTTTGGTCAATATTACATCACGATGGGAGCTTGCTGTATGCAAATTGGCTGCAGTGTTTCCTACATTACAATGGTAACCACATTTCATAAATTGTTTCATTGGCTGTAAGGTGCTTTGAGATATCCAGTGGTTGTGTAGGGCGCTATATAAATGCAAGCCATTCTTTCTATTGTCTTTATTCCTACTTTGGGTGAAGGAATAGAGAGTTTTGAATCCACACTTGCAAGTTCGAAGACTTGATGGGTTGTGGGAAATAATGGGACAGTGTTAATGTCACCAGACTAATAATCCAGAGGCCCAGGTTAATGCTTTGGAAATACGGGTTCAAATCCTATCATAGCAGCTGGTGGAATATAAAGCTTGTCTCAGTAATGGTGGCTATGAAACTATCATCAATTGTTGTAAAAGCTTTGGGGAATTAAATCTGCCATCCTTACCTTGTCTGGCCTACATGTGACTCCAGACCTACAGCAATGTGTTTGATTCTTAACTGATCATAGAATTATAGAATTTACAGTGCAGAAGGAGGCCATTCTGCCCATCAATTCTGCACCGGCTCTTGGAAAGAGCACCCTACTCAAGAGCATCCACACCTCCACCCTATCCCCATTAGCCAGTAACCCCATCCAACACGAAGGGCAATTTTGGACACTAAGGACAATTTGTCAAGGCCAATCCACCTAACCTGCACATCTTTGGACTGTGGGAGGAAACCGGAGCACCCGGAGGAAACCCACGCACACACGGGGAGAATGTGCAGACTCCGCACAGTGGCCCAAGCAGGGAATCGAACCTGGGGCCCTGGAGCTGTGAAGCAATTGTGCTAACCACTATGCTACCGTGCTGCCCTCGTGATGCTCTACAGTGGCCGAGCAAATCACTCAGTTCAAGGGATGATTAGCAATGGGCAACAAATGCAGGTCCTGCCAATGATGCCCATATCCCATGAAAGAATTAATTAAAATGGAAGGCAGCACGGCGGCGCAGTGGGTAACACTGCTGCCTCGTGGCGCTGAGGTCCCAGGTTCGATCCCGGCTCTGGGTCACTGTCCGTGTGGAGTTTGCACATTCTCCCCGTGTTTGCGTGGGTTTCGCCCCCCACAAGCCAAAGATGTGCAGGATAGGTGGATTGGCCATGCTAAATGGCCCCTTAATTGGAAAAAATTAATTGGGTACTCTAAATTTATATTTTAAAAAATAATTAATTAAAAGGGGGCAAGAAGTAGCAAAAGGCCATTGACACCAGAATTCAATTTGGGAAAGTGTGAGATCATCCACTTTGAATTCAAGTAATTCGGAATATTTTCTTGACAGTACGTATGCCAGAAACTCAAAAAGGATAATAGAATACAGATCTTTATCTCTGGTTTGAATGCTGCACATCAGGAAGGATATGATCGAGTGGCGGAGGAGACTCAATGGGACGAATGGCCTAATTCTGCTTCTATATCCTATATCTTATGGATATATTGGCAGCATGGATAAAATCAGAATGAATACTGAAAGTCAAATGGTTAAATTAAGGGGACAGGTTACGTCGACTAGACTTGCCTTCCTTTGAATGTAGAGGGGGTGCTTCAATCAAGGGGTATTTAAATGTTTAAGGAAACTATCACCATGGATGGGGGGAATCCAGAAAAAGACTGTGTTTCTGAATCAATCTGAATTCCAAGTTCAAAGTTGGGGAAATGTTGAAACCTAGACCTCTCTGACATACTCAAGCCTGTTAACGTGAAAAATATCTTTTCCTTTTCTAGGTTGAGGTTGTTCAACCAGTTTGAAGAAGATCTCGGCGCCCAGCAGCACGAGCTGCAGTGGCTGATGGGCAAAGCAAAGCAACTGGCTCAGAAAGATAAGGCCTTAGCTACAGAAGCTGAGAAAGAAATTAACCTGTTGGAGGTGACCTGGAATGATACCAAAAGGCTGATCAATGACATGTGAGTACAATAATGATGAATCAAGACAGAGGTTGCATTTCCTCACTGATTTGTGACTAATTCAGTTGATTTTTATCTTCAGCGCAGCTAAATTCAGCACATGATTAAAAATGTGCAAAATTTCAATGACATAATTTTCATTTCAATTGAATTAGATACCAGACAATCAAATTGGTTGCTTGCGGCTTAATTTTGTACAGACTTTCACTTATTTATGTGGCATGTCTTGTGAGTATGGCACAGATTTAGATTTTCTTAATTTAGTTTCAATACATAGGGTCATTGACAAAGCTAGCATTTGTTAACCATCCCCAGTTGCCCTTCTCCAACTGGGTGGCTCTGTGGGTCACTGCAGAGGGCATTCAGGAGCCATGAATATCAGTGTGGGGATTGGAGTCACGCACAAGATTGTGGGTTCCCTTTGCTACAATTTTCACTGAGGAACGACTCGGATTTTTTTACGACAAAGCCACCTCTCCATGTTCACATTTATTGATGCCACCTTTTCATGTCCAAATTGTCAACTAAATTCAGGAGGAGATCTTGTGGCGCAGTGGGTAGCAACCCGTACTCCTGGACCAGATGCCCCGAGTCCAAGCCCCAACTCCAGGGTTTGTTGGAGTATTCATAGTGCGGTTCAACAGACTGGTAATCAGCTCGGGAATGCTTCCCCCACTATTTCCCCAGAAGGGGTAAAACATGTGTGGGTGTGAAGATGTGCTTTAAAAAAAAACTAATTCTCAAACTGGCATCAGATCACTGTCTGGATTACTAGTCCAGCAATATAAATAACATTCGAACGTTGCCAAGAGTTATTTTGTGAATGTAAGTTTTTTTTTCCCAAAAGCTGGCGACAGAGGAGACTTTTGAAGCTCCCTCCACAGTGCCATCCAGTGGCCACCCCCTAATAGTACATTTTGTGACTGTTGACACAGCAAAATTGAATGGAAAATGCTCACAATAATGGCACTAATGTCTATGGATCAAATGAGTCCAACATTATGTGGTAAAATTTTCTACAGGGTGTGGGGCGGTGGGCATCTCAATCACCAGGAGGGAACTTGCTAAAGTTGTTTGCTCTGTTTCTCTGTGAATTCTACCAATATTCTTGCAGGAGATTCGGAGAATTCCCCCACAGAAATTCTGACTTTAGATAAATAACAGATTTTTAATAAGTGATTTTTTTGTGTAATTTGTGAATGAGGCATGTTCATACTCCTCTCCAGCTACATGTCACACGGACTGGCTGTTTCTTTGTTACAGGCAGGAACAGGGCTGTTTCCTGGTTGGCCTTATGAGGGACTATCAGAGCTCCAGGTCTGCTCTTTTCAAAGTGATTGAAAATTCTGAAGCTGTAGCTGTAATCAAATCAAGTCTATTGGATCAGGAAGACATAAAGAGGGCACTGTCCAGGGTAAGTGCTACCATGCTCCACTGATGATCTGCTTCCGCGTGTCGGAGCCCGACAGAATTTTAACAGAATCTTAATATCAAACAGTTACAAATTCAGCTCATTACTTTTTTTATATTAATTTCGAGTACCCAATTCATTTTTCCAATTAAGGGGTAATTTAGCGTGGCCAACCCACCTACCCTGCACAGCTTTGGGTTGTGGGGGCGAAACCCACGCAAACACAGGGAGAATGTGCAAACTCCACACGGACAGTGACCCAGAGCCGGGATCGAAACTGGGACCTCGGTGCCGTGAGGCAGCAGCACTAAACACTGGGTCACCTAACCACGGTGCTGCCCTAATTCAGATCATTATTTGTTTTTTTTTACTTCTTTATAGATTTCCAATCTCACATGCAGCAATCATTATCCCCACATACCTTCATCTATTAGCTATGGCAGGCACGTCAGCTGTATTTTGAACAGATTGTTGTAACTATGGCAATCTCTGCGTACGCTAAGTATGCTGTGATGCGCAATGTGACATGACATACTTTTCAGGAGCGTTCCCCATTCCACTGGTGTACAGGGAACGGGCTCCCTCGGAAAATCCATATTGAAATAGCATTTATTACCAGCACTGATGTTCTAATTGAGGATCCAATGCATTGTCTGGGAACCCAACGAAACACCTAGAGGTGAAAATCTGGTTTCTGCAGCGCTGCCAAGGTTGCCAACTGTGTTAAATGTATTCCTGGAGGTTTCATAACTTGACTTGCTCCCAAACACTCCAGCCATTAGTTGGTTGGTGTGAGGGAAGGTGGCACGATTGGAATCGAAAAGTCCCTAAACCGACCATTAGCAGTTCACTCATCGATCTCAGGATTGAGGATGAGTTGGGAGATGAGAAGGGGAACAAGGCCGGAACAAACCGTCATCCTCAATATTCTTAGCATTGGCAGACGGTAAAGGCGGCATTGCGGCTGCCCCATGATGCTGAAAACCGTCTTCTCCCTGGGTGGTCAGGAGGTGCAGGCGTCATTGTTTCCTGCTGGTTATGCTCTGCTTCCTTCGACTGTGTGCCACCTTGTCGGGCAAAGTAGAGGGCAGAGTGCCAGTGATTGGGTAGTATTATGTTTGAGTGATGTGCCTGCCATAGCTAATAGCTGAAGGTATGTGGCGATAGTGAGTGCTGCATGTGAGACTGGTAGCATTGATAGGTGTGTAAGAGTGAGGTGATGTATCTGGATGCCCAGCCGGAGTTCTGATGCTGGGTGAGTGATAAGGCTGTGGTGCATTGGGCAGCCTGCGAGGCTGGTGGAGCGATGGTAGATGTCAGACGAAGATGCATTCTTGACCAACTTAACCAGTTGCCTGAAGTTATTAGACGTTTTGTGGCACCGCTCCCAGGTTATCAAGCTCAGGCACTGAGGATTGGCCTCCCTGGCACCCTGCTCCCACCCACTTCTGATGGTAGTCCATGAAGGCCTTCCAGCTGCCCATGGAAACATGATGTTTCTCCTCCCATTCACTTCCATCGCCAATTCCTTCGGCACCATATCTGTCACCCTGCAACTCCCTCTCCAGGCTGATGCTGCATTTTCTTTGTTTAAACTTGCAATAGTATTATTCAGCGCAGCTCCCCCTTTAAGAAGGCCAGACGGCCTTTAAGAACAGAAGATAGGTTGGATCACTTGCTCTCGGGGCACTGTTCAGATCCCATGCTGAGGCAACCAGCAGCATGGAGGATGACCGGCCATTCGCTACAATCATGATTGTTTAATAGCTACAGCAGGTTTCTGCGCTGGTCATCTCGATAGAGCTGAAGTGGGCAGGTATTGACTCACATGCCTAAACAGGACACAGATGAATTCCATCTCATTTAACAGTCTGAGTGACGTGTCCAAAGCTTAGGTGGGAGTATGGGGTTGCGGGAGAGTGGGCTAGGTAGGGTTCTCTTTCAGAGAGTCGGTGCAGACTTGATGAGCCAAATGGCCTCTTTATGCACTGTAGGGATTTTATGATTCTGCTTGATACCTAGTGCACCTGGAATCAGCAAATTGCTAGCACGTGCTACTGTAAAGTATCCCGATTCCAATTCTATTCCTATACCTAGTGGTGCACTAAGGCAGACTTTCGTCCTTTTCCACAGCTAGTCACTCCCGGAATAGATCGTTAGTCTGTCTCCAGGGGCTTAGAGCCTGAGGAGCGGAGCAGGAGTCTCTCCCGCTCTTACTGCCAGCCGTTGGGCATGTTGGAAAGATTTTTAGGTTGACACTCAATCTGTTGGCCACGTTATGAAAGCACCATCCTTGACCATCAAATCCTGGGGGGAACTCAAACCCAGAGGTTCTGACTCCGGGGCAGGGACACAAGACATCCTTCTGTAAAGTGTGGAGCGGTGCAAACTATTTTACACGACAAGAAACATTCCGTGCAGTTGAACAGAAAGATGAAATGAAGCAAAATGAAGGACATTGGAGAAGCAAAGTTGAAGGCTGTTTTCTCAAGTCAGAGACAGATGGTGAGAAAGTGGGAATAAAATGAAACAAAAAAAGGGGGGGCTTCTCACTGCAGGTGGAAAGTTCCTTTTCCTGAATGTCCCGTTGAAATTGTCGGACATGTTGTCTGGTAGAGTCTATCTCTGAATTTTTTTGTCTGTTGTCAGCATGAAGTGGCAAAGTCTGAGTTAAATGGAAGTCAGGAGCAACTGGATGGATTCACCTCGAAAACTAAACAACTGTTGGCCGAACTGAAGAAGGTTCACGACTGCGACCCAATGCCACTCAAACAAGATCTGGACAACGTCTTGGACCAGTGGCTAGATGTAAGGATTGTTCACAGTTGTATTATTTTGGGCCTCTTATGCTCTCCTTTAGAAGGGAAAGGAAAAAGAAACCTTTATGACCCGTCTAATGCTTGCCTGTTTCCTCATTCACAGAACTGCGCAGCATTGGCGTTGTTGCTGGTATAGGATGTCTTGAACCCAAAACCTCTCCCAGTCAGTCAATTGCCAGTTAATTCTGTTCAGGGGAAAAGGAATTCGTCCTGAAACCATGAGATACAAGTGTACCAGACACTCCTTATTGTTCACTTCCAATAGCTGCTCGGTAACAACGATAGGGTCCAAGGCCGAATGTTCTATTTTTTTTGGCAAAGTGTTGTCTCGGGGAGAAAGAGCGGAAAGCAGCTCGCCGGCTGCCTTGTCAGGTTTTCCATCCAAAGTTTCAAAGACTTTACCAAAAATAAATGAAAAGGGGTGGGTCCCAGAATGTTATTCTGACGGGCTGGGTTCTTATTGAGCCCACCCGTCTGCAACTTAGGTTTCTGAAAGATCGGGGCACTGATTTAAAGAAAATTTTAAAATTAACAACCCATGGAACTACCCCTCCCTTAACCCCGCAATATGGAACACCCCTCTCCTGACCCCGCAATGGAACACCCGCCCACCTCCCCAATGGAACACCCGCCCACCTCCCCAATGGAACACCCCGCCCACCTCCTCAATGGAACAACCCCACCTGCCCCTCCCATGGAACATCCCTCCCCTCCACCCCCCCTCCCCAGTGGAACATAACCTTCCCTGCCCCACCAAAGGAACCGCCCCACCCCTCCCAGTGGAACATACCCTCCCCTGCCTCCCCCCATGAAACACTTCCCTGTCCCCCAATGGAATCCCGCCCCTCCCAATGGAACACCTGCCCCTCCCAATGGAACATCCCTCACCTGCCCCCCTCCCCCCCTCCCCGTGCCCCCATAGAACACTTCTCAGCTCTCACCATGGAAATCCCCCCAGTGGAACAACCCCTCGCCTCCCCCGCCCAAATGGAACACCCCCCGAATGCAACATCCCCAGCCCTCCCAATGGAACTACCCCAAACCCTCCCAATGAAACACCCTCCACCCCCCAATAGAACAATCCCACCCACACCTCCCAATGGAACACACCTCTCGTCCCCCCCATGGAACATCCCCCGTCCCTACAATGGAACACCAGTGAACGGGCAATTTAATGTGGGACCGGGGCACTATTGTGCATAAAAACCTGATAATGAGATTCTCCCCTCCCTGCTCCGGAAACGGGGGCAGAAAATCTCGGCCCAAGTCTTTACTTCTTCAGAGTTTTATTCTGATGACATAAAACTTCACAGAGTGCTTGTCTCACCTGTTTCCACTTTATATACACAACCAAAAAAGTTTGTTAACTTACAATTGCTCACTTCAACACTCCTTGACAGTTAACTGTTTCCTTCCCTAACACTCCTGCTTGTCCAAAATTCTGTAAATTGCTCGAAAACTGCATGTTTCATAGAATCTCTACAGTGCAGAAGGAGGCCATTAGGCCCATCAAGTCTGCACCAACCCTTGGGAAGAGTATCCTACCTAGGCCCATGCCCCAACCCTATCTCCGTAATCCAGTAACCACACCTAACCTCTTGGACACTAAGGGGCAATTTATCATGACCAATCCACCTAACCTGCACATCTTTGGACTGTGGGAGGAAACCGGAGCAGTCACGGGAGAAAGTGCAAACTCCGCACAGTCACCCGAGGCCAGAATTGAACCTGGGTCCCTGGTGCTGTGAGGCAGCAGTGCTAATCACTGTGTCGCCCTGTTGGCAGACCTTATAACTTAAAAAAATATATATTTTATTAAGGCGTATATAATTTCAACAATTTTCAAGAACCCCCCCCCCCCGCCTGTCCTCCACCCCTTCAAAGAACCTGCTCATTCGGGCCACAGTCGTATGCGCCCAGTGGACCCCCTTGAATTGTATCAGGCTAAGTCTGGCGCCCAACGAGGACGTGTTGACTCTACTCAGGGCGTCCTCCCACAATCCCGCCTCTATTTTCCCAGTTCTTCTTCCTACTTTCGCTTCACCTCCCCTATCGAGGCTCCCTCCCATTCCATGAGCTTTTTATAAATTTCCAAGACCTTCCCCTCCCCCACTCCCATTTTTGACACTACCTTGTCCTGTATCCCCTGGGGCAGCAGGTACGGAAAGGTTGAAACCTGCCTCCGCACAAAGTCCCTCGCCTGCAAGTAGCGGAACCCATTCCCACCAGGCAGCTCAAACTCCTCCAGCAAGTCCTCCAAACACGGAAACCCCCATCAATAAACAAGTCCCCAAACCGCTCGATCCCAGCTCGCTGCCACGCCCCAACCCCCCCCCCCCCCCATCCAAACCCCCCCCCCAGTGTAAACTGCTGGTTACCACAAATTGGTGGCGGCATCCTTTCCACCTCCATATGCTTCCACCACTGTCCCCACGCCCTCAGAGCAGTCACTACTATTGGGCTTGTGGAGTCAGACCTTATAACCTAAATGATCATTGTTCAAAGACCTCAAACTCGTGACTGTTTCTCTGGTGATTAGGTTGTACACCCAAGAAAATTATTGAGCTGGAAGATTTTGCTGTGCTTAGAGTGGCCATTTTGATTCATAGCCAACTGTGTATATTCTCCGAACAGATATCCGAGCGTCTGGAAGACAACATTGAGAGGCTGAGCAAGAGTCTTGCGATGTGGGAGGATGTGGTCAGCATCAGTGATCAGATTGATACGTGGTGCAAAAGTTCTACCTCTGAGCTAAATGAAATGGTTAGCAACTTGAACGACAGCCAGAGAACAGAAGTGAGACTACTGGAGTTCCAGGTAGATGGCAACAGGTTGCTCCTGGTGGGGTGATGAAGGACTATTCCAATGTCCTGGGTTAAAGTCTGAAATCACCACTGTTGCCCCTGGCCCAGTTTGCTTCGGTGAGATCGGGAATCAGTGATCAAATCCAGCAAACATCCCAAAGAAGTATTCTTTTAAAAAAAACAAGCCAAATAGGGCATTCCTCCGGGCAGTTGTGAAAGTGAGAGATGGAACACTGAGAGTTGGTCAACTGGCACACTTCCTTCATCGGCAGAGAACAAGAGTCAGGGGTCCCACGATAAACACTTAACTGTGGGCTTCCCTTTGGCTAGACTACCAGCTGACACTGGCTGCAGTGCGTACTGCACATGTTATCCTCAAATAGCAATTGAGATTCTTGTGCAGGCTGTAGGACCCCAATCCTCATGTTAAACGGGTCGGCCTCCTGATTCTGGTGTGTGCTTTGGCTGCCTAGCATTTAGCCCCTTTTAAAGTGGCAGGGGTCAGAGTTCCAGATGGGCCATGACACATTCAGGTTAGGTGCCTCGAGTTAAAATCGAAAACACGGCAATGACTTCAGCAAGCCGGTAAGCCTAACCTGCGCCTCGCTCAGAAGCACATTCTGTGCCCACAGCACCTTGCTGTACAATGCCCAACCTCACTGCCTCCTGACTTGAAACTGGGCACGGCCCGCAGAACCTTTTGCCCTTTGGCCTCGCTGCTGGAGATATTTTAGAACAACTTGGAATTTTACAGTGCAGGAAGAAGCCACTGCCCGACAGATCTGTGCCAGTTTTTATGCTCTCTATGCGAGCTCCCTCACAATGCACTTTGTCAAATTCTATAGGCAGCCCTTCTATTCCTTTTACGTGATGTTCTTATCTAGCTCTTATCTAATTTCTCCCGATACTATTCACGTCAGCTATTATGGGAGCAAGCTTCACATTCTCACTATATTCTAGGGAAAAGTTTCTCCTGATCTCTTTACTGGGTGATGGGACCATCAATTCACGCGAAACAGAGAGTAGATGTAAACTGTGCTTTAATCGACTAGAACAGTGCCTGCCTGCGACTGCTCTGCTACTGAGAGCCGCCTACAGGGCTGCTGCTCTTTATACCTCCCCTCAAGGGGCAGAGCCAGGGGCGGAGCCCACAAGGGCACCAACCTGATACATTCCAGGTAATACCTTACAATGGTCCATAGGTGGAGCCCTCATACAGCGTGATACAGTTACATACATGACGAATGTTTAATGCAATACGTTCGCCACATTCACCCCCGGTTAAAAAAATGAAGACTGGCATGGGTGAAGGGTTCACAAGTTCAGCCTGTCCGGCATCGGATCGTGCACTGTGCTCGCCAAAGCTCTGGTATTGCAGCTGGCCCGGGTGTTGAACTCATCCGTGTGGGCATGGGTAGTGAAGTCGCCGGTGCGGGCACAGACGCGGACTCCAGGAGCGTGTCTTCTGCAGCTTTGTTCCTGTGGGTCGGTGAAGGGGGAATGGAGGGTGGGAGGGGTTGCGAGTGCCATGTAGGGGCGGGGGCGCTCGTCAGCGTAGGTTGGGCGGGGTAAGTTGGGGTGGCGGTGATAGTGGAACCTGCGGGTGCCAGGTCCCGGAGGGAAACCGTATCCTGTCGAACATCGGGGTGTTCTATGTATGAATACTGGGGGTTGGTGTGTAGGAGCTGGACCCTCTCGACCAGAGGGTCGGACTTATGGCTCCTGACGTGTTTGCGGAGTAGGACGGGCCCCGGTGTCTTCAGCCAGGATGGAAGCGGGGCCCCGGAGGTGGATTTCCTGAGGAAAACAAACAGGCGGTCATGAGGGGTCTCGTTTGTGGCCGTGCAAAGGAGGGACCTAATAGAGTGGAGCGCGTCGGGGAGGACTTCCT
Organism: Scyliorhinus canicula; assembly: GCF_902713615.1. Taxonomy (NCBI): domain Eukaryota; kingdom Metazoa; phylum Chordata; class Chondrichthyes; order Carcharhiniformes; family Scyliorhinidae; genus Scyliorhinus; species Scyliorhinus canicula. The sequence continues at coordinate 194,551,276 of NC_052146.1, read as the reverse complement.
GCCAGTGGGAGACTGGGAGATTCCTAGTCCGTAGACCCAGGAGGATGGTCTTCCAGACCGTCGCGTTCTCCCTCTCCACCTGCCCGTTTCCCCGGGACTGGTAGTCCTGCTCGAGGCGATGCCCTTACTGAGCAGGTACTGACGCAGTTCATCGCTAAGGAACGACGAGTCCCGGTCACTGTGAACATACGTGGGGAAACCAAACAGGGTGAAGCCACTATTGTAGGGCTTTAATGACAGTGGCAGCGGTCATGTCGGGGCAAGGGGATTGCAAAGGGGAAGGGGGAGAACTCGTCAATGACCTTGAGGAAATATGTGTTGTGGTTGGTGGAGAGGAGGGGCCCTTTGAAATCGATACAGAGGCGCTCAAATGAGCACTTTCTGCTCATTCATTAACACATCAATATAATTCCCTAACAAATCATAATTATTGCTCTCCAGCCTGTCGGTTAGAATTGATTCTGACTGGAACCACAGCAGAATTTCCCCCTATCCATGCTTCAAGGACCCTCCTGGCACTAATGTTGTGTTACCCTAAATTCAGCTCTTTTGAAATCGAGTAGTTTGACTCCACTCCCCTTTGTCATTTCACATTCCATCGAGAACATTTTACCTCAAAAGGCACTAGAATTTCCATCGAGCGGATCTGCCCATTAGTCGACTGACGCTTCCATTCTGTTATTGCCTTGCAGTCTGAGGTCAAAACAAAAGGGGAGAAACTCAAGAGTTTACGTTCCAAAATTTGTGAGCTGACGGAGTTATCCAAATGTCAGGAGCCACCGCCTGTGCTGCAGGTAAGTAAACGTTTTCAGTGCGTTTCTCACCCTTTTGATCAAGCTCTACGAAGAAGCAGAACAGGGCAGAAATTGTGAGGCTGCACTGCCTGGTATGGCTGCACTGCCTGGTATGGCTGCACTGCCTGGTATGGCTGCACTGCCTGGTATGGCTGCACTGCCTGGTATGGCTGCACTGCCTGGTATGGCTGCAGAGCTGGGGCAGCAATGCTGAACCATCCACATCTCTGTGGCTCCCTGCATGAAGTCATTGAGCTGTCGGCAAATGATCTGAAAGTTTTGCATTGTGTGCATATTGGGCCCTGCTCCCTACTAGGACAGTAATTCAGCCACATTCAAAGATTGGGCCCATTATTCACATCAGTCAGAGTCTTTAAGAGTAGTGGTCTTAACTCAAGTACTGGAAATTAAGAGATGATGTAATTAACTTGTTCTTCCTTCTTTCAACTTTTTTTTTCCTTGGGGCCTTGACAATGCTCATAGGTCTCCCTTCTCCATCTCCTCCTGTCAGCCGCCCATTCCGCCATCCAATCCTGCTGCATTTAACTCTCCCGCCACTGCATCTCTCCATCTGGTCTGAGGCCTTACTCTCCCCACATTTCCCCTCTCTCCGCAACAGGTGACCATTCTATTTTCAATTGCTTCTTGGCTTGCTTTCTTCGACGCTCCCACAATCTTCACTGACCGGCTGATGTACTTTGTTCTTTTGTCCACACATCCGTCTCAGTAACTTTATTACATCAGTATCCAGTCATTGTTGCCCAAGTGTCTGCACTATATCACAAGGCCTGAGTCACAAGTGTCCAGTAGATTCTTCCTTTCAACTTCTGCGATACTTTTCCAACAACTTCGCTGCACTTCATCCAATGATTCCAATCAGAGCGAGTCCATCGCTTATTTTCCATTTCCGTAATTCTATCTTCTGGCATCACTGACCTCAGGTACTTGACTTACTTCCTCCAACTTGTTGCCCATAATCTTTACACCTTCACTCTGATCCTCTTCCCTAGGTTCAGACTGACGATCCCTAAATGGCGGCTGATATGAATTGAGGTGTTTAAACTGATTTAAAAAGGTCGGTCGGGTAGATTGAGAGAAAGAAAAGGGGTTGCCAGAAAATTAGAGTTCAGCCACTCAGGGGTAATGTCGGGGAAACAGGGTAAAAGATTTGCATTTGTATAGCGCCGAAGACGTTGGGATTTCCCAAAGCACTCTACAGCCAATGAAATGTCGTCACTGTGGGGATATTGCTTCACACAAAGCAGACAGGAATCTGGACCTCCCTGCCCCAGGAAGCTGTGAATGATGGGTGTCAGCAGGAGCTTCTGACGCTGAGATCTTTTCTAAGGGGATGTGTATGAATAAATAGAGTTGAGATACAGATCGGGTAATGGAATTTTGCACTCAGTGTGCAGAGTGCCGGCTGAGGCGGAAAAACCGACATGCAGCTCGCCGGCTGCACAGCCAAGTCTGCTCTCCAGACCGTATGGCACTCTGTACACAAGAAATCTGTAGGCCTGGGGCTGGATTTTCCTCAGCGAGATGCTCCATTTTACCGGCAGCCCAGGGGTTGCCTGGCGGCGTGCGGCTGCCCCACAATGGAAAACCCCATTGAACTGCCGGTATAACGGAGCATCCCACCGGCGGGGTGAAACAGAAATGTGGCGCGGCGGGGCGGAGAATCCAACCCCTGGTCTTTGCTGTCACGGTGGTGGGCTGAGATTACCAGTGGATAGTGCCACGCCCACTGCCCCCTCCCCCTGGGGGGGGGAGCCCAACTTAACTTTGCGTCCCCCCGTCGGGTTCCGCTCAACTACTTCAAATTTTTAACAAGCAGTTCTAAAGGGGGAATTCGTCGGGGGAAGCCTGTTAATTGTATTCAAATTTCTTAAACTTTATTTAAATGAGGTAAAGGGTGGGAACCCTGTTATGTCACCAGTGAGGGGCGAAATCGGAAAATGAGACCTCATTGGTGAGTATCGCGCTTTGCAATCCTTGCAGGACTTTGCGTCCAGGTTGTCGTTTGTGTACACGGCTAATTATTTATTTAATGTGGGCGCAAAATCAGCCCCCACCCCCCACTCCATGGCTGTCCATGTTCTTCTCTGTGTTTTGCTGAACATTCCACCTGAACGCTGTTCTGCCCCCACAGACCATAGAAGCTGAATCTCAGAAGAAGCTGGACCATGCGCAGGAAGTGTCTGAGGCAGCCAAAGAAACACTCAGAGATTTTCGCAGTCAGAAGAGTCAGATGGAGAGCTACATCGAGAAACTCAGCGACTGGCTATGCACGGTGGAGCAGTCACTCTCTGCTTACTCCGACAGCCGGGACACTGAAGACCTGAGGAAAGTGAAGGTACGGGGGAGTGGGGGGAGAGTGGTGCCTTGGAGATGAGGAGGCGGCCAGTCCAGCCCTGTTCGAGGGTCTTGCCAACTTCTTTGTCGATTATCTTGTTTTGTTGTTGCAGGAACTGGACCTGGAGCTGGTCAACCAGCAGAGCAGGATCGACTCCGCACGAGAGAGTCTCAACAGCCTCTGTCGCAAGTATCACTCCGCGGAGCTGGAGGGACTGGGCGGCAGAGTGACCGAGATGATCAAACAGTACGAAACTGTTAACCAGCTCTCCTCCAGAACACAAGGCAGACTCCAGGAAGCATTGGAAGATCATTTTAATGGTGAGGATAATTCTCTACTCAGGTGTATTACCACGAACGTACAGCATAGAGACAGGCCATTAGGCCCAACTGCTCTCTACTGGTGCCTATGTTTTCCCACCCTTCTTCACCTCACCCTATCCAAAGCTTCTGTTCCTTTCTCCCTCATGTATTTAGCTAGCTTCCCCTTTGAGTGATGAATCATAGAGAATGGGCAGCACGGTAGCACAAGTGGATAGCACTGTGGCTTCACAGCTCCAGGGTCCCAGGTTCGATTCCCCGCTGGGTCACTGCCTGTGTGGAGTCTGCATGTTCTCCCCGTGTCTGCGTGGGTTTCCTCCAGGTGCTCCAGTTTCCTCCCACAGTCCAAAGACATGCAGGTTAGGTGGATTGGCCATGCTCAATTGCCCTTAGTGTCCAAAAAAAAAGGTTAGGAGAGGTTATTGGGTTACGGGGATAGGGTGGAAGTGAGGGCTTAAGTGGGTCGATGCAGACTCGATGGGCCAAATGGCCTCCTTCTGCACTGTATGTTCTATGTAGAAGGCCATTTGGTCCATTGTTCCTCTGCTGTCTCTCGGCTAGGTCTATCTTACCAATCCCGCATCCGGTCCTGCTCTTTTGCCATTGCTCTGCAGTTTTTTACCCCAGTAGTTATCCAATTCCCTTGTGGAAGCTCTTACTGAATCTGTCTCCCAGACAGTACATTCCATATTGTAACAGATCCAAAGCTGTTGAGTTTTTCCCCATCTGTTCCAAGTCCAGCTAAAATCCACATTGCTAAATATTTCCGACATGCATTCAGATTGCAAAATTTTAGCCAGTCAATTCCAAATCCCTCCTCCTGTCAAACTCAACCAGTTAGGTTCCAGATTCAGGGACCAATCAGATCACTGACTGATCTTTGTAGTGCCATGTTTCTTCTTTGAGTGCTGACATGGGATGGATTACTTGAGAACACAGGCAGGACCATGGATTAATGTCTCGTACAAAAGTGTAGCATTCCCTCGGTACTGTACAGGAGGACTGCTGTCATCAAAAAGGGAAGTAGACCTTGGAAAATAGGAGACAGGTTTAGACAAAGGATCTGGATCGGCGCAAGCTGGGAGGGCCGAAGGGCCTGTTCCTGTGCTGTAATTTTCTTTGTTCTTTCTTAAATGGAATGTGAACCTACAGCCCTCTGACCTGTTACTCTCCCATTATGTTAAACTTCTACTCTGCTACTCTACGCTGCTACTCTCCCTTAACGAAACTCTCCTTCTGTGTTACTGCATATTTCGCTCTCTGTTACTGAATGTTTCTCTTAAAATCTTTATCTCCCTATCTCCCTCAATGTTACTTTTGTATATTACTGTTTGTTACTCTACATCAGTGTTACTCTTCCTCAGTGTTATTCTCCCTCAATGTTACTCTCCATCAGTACTACTCTGTTACTCTCATGTGTTCCTGTATGTTTCTCTCTCTCAGTCGTTCTCCCCCTCAATATTACTCCCCCTCAATATTACTGTCCCTCAATATTACTCTCCCTCACTGTTACTCTCATATGTTACTGTTTGCTACTCTCCCTCAGTGTCCTTCTCTCTCAATGTCCTTCTCCCTCAGTGTCCTTCTCCCTCAGTGTCCTTCTCCCTCAGTGTCCTTCTCCCTCAGTGTCCTTCTTCCTCAGTGTTCTTGTCCCTCAGTGTCCTTCTCCCTCAGTGTCCTTCTCCCTCAGTGTCCTTCTTCCTCAGTGTTCTTGTCCCTCAGTGTCCTTCTCCCTCAGTGTCCTTCTCCCTCAGTGTCCTTCTCCCTCAGTGTCCTTCTCCCTCAGTGTTCTTGTCTCTCAGTGTCCTTCTCCCTCAGTGTTCTTGTCCCTCAGTGTGCTTGTCCCTCGGTGTTCTTGTCCCTCAGCGAGGTGAGAAACCAATTATCATCACTTAAACCCCATTTTCATACATGTAACAGGAACCACCCCATATCCAATGGCTTTTTGTGATTCATTGGCCTCCCCAGCAAGTGATCGTGCTGGCATTGATTAGTACTCCATTTTAAAAACGTGAACCTGGCGGAAGGGCCTGTGTGGCGAGCCGAGGAAGTGAGTAGCCATCTTTGCTCACGGGCAAAGAGCCCTGGGCTGCTGGACTTGCTACCCCAGTGCTCAGCGGGGGGTGGAGGTCCCTGGCTGGGGGTGGGGACTAACTGCAGTGGTGGGCTGTCATAGGAAGGTGGGGAGGGGAGGTGCCGAGGGTGGCAACCATGGAACAACCACGCGCGGCACCACCATGCCCACTCCATATCGTGTGTATACATTCCAGGAGCAACCATTGTCCCTGCCCATCTGCTCCACCGACTGCCCATAACCTCACCGAGTGCCGAGACCTCTGGCCATGTGACTGAAGGTTATTGCTAATAGGGAATCGCCAAACGTAATTAAGTGAGCACGTCACACAACTCAAGTGGATTCCCGTGGGTGGATGGTCCATGCAGCATTTGGGAGCCATTGCCTAGCTTCCCAATCAGTCCATGATGCCTGGACACTGGGCCTGAAGACTGTGGGAGGCAACACCACACACGCAGCAGCCAACATCTGCTGGGTCACAGCTCCGGGGACATGTCCCATGTCTGTGGCTGGGGGGGTGGGTGAGTTCCACGGGAAGGGGACCAGCGCCCGGTCCAGCTGACATTATGAGCGGGTGTCCGGGGTACAGGGTCTGGGGTCCGGTGAGGGGACCTCGCTGCAGCCGGGAGTGCGTGGGGAGGGTGTTCTGGGGGTGGGAACAATGGGGAATGGAGAGACCCACGGTGGGAGCCACCGCTGTTTGACAGTCTAACACCCTCTCGCCAATGCTTTACCGATATTGAACCCTATGGCAGGGATTTTGGATCAGCAACCTTGCCCTAGTGTTGCTGCTGCTAGGACAGGCAGCAAGACACTGGAGTCAATGGCAGCAGCAAATGCTCAGGGCGGCAGCCCACATGCTGGACCCCACCCCATATCCTGAGGGCCCGACCGCCCATCAGGCCAGGGAGGGACCAGAGGGGGAGTCCCGCGACGGCCCAGGATGTACAGGCGTCGCCAGTCATTCGAACAGAAGATGGAGAGCGTGTGACGCAGGAGGCCCCACTTCAACAAGGAGACGGTGCAGCATCTCTGCCATGTCCTCGCGGACATCACACTACATGGAGGAGGAGGACACCCGCTCCCGGCGGCCGTCAAGGTTACCGCAGCCCTGACCTTGAATGCCTCCGGATTCTTCCAGGGCTAGAGCGGGGACCTGTGTGGCACCTCGCAGGCCACAGTCCACAGGTACATCCAACTGGTCACGGATGCCCAATTCGCCCGGGCAGAAAACTTTGACATGGACCAAGTCCAACAGGATACCTGGGCAGCAGGTTTCTCTGCCATCGCTGGGATGCACCAGGTCCAGGGGGGATTGGGTGGCACGCATGTTGCCCTGCGCTCAGTGGGCCATCTGGGAATGCCCTACGTTAACAGAAAGGAGTTCTGCTCCCTAAACATACAGCTCGTGTGTGACCACACAATGAAGATCATGCACGTATTTGCCCGCTTCCCAGGGAGTTTCCACGACAGCTACATCCTGGGGCAGTTGGTCATCCCCTGCCTCTTTGAGGACCCCCCCAGGAGGGGCGATTGGCTCTTGGGGGATAAGGGATAGTAGCCATCTTTGCTCATGGGCAAAGAGCCCGGGGCTGCTGGAGTTGCTGGACCCCGGAGAATAGCGCCCTGTATGTTTCTCTCCCTCAGTCATTCTCCCCCTCAATATTACTCTCTCTCAGTGTTAGTCTCATAAGTTACTTTTTGTTTCTCACCCTCAGTGTTATTCTCCCAAAGTGGTATTCTCGTGTGTTACCATTTGTTACTCTCCCTCAATCTTATTCTCCCTCAGCGTTATTCTCCCTCAGTGATACTCACCCTCAGTATTATTCTTGTTAGTCTCCCGTAGTGTTATTCTCCATCAGTGTTCCACTCCCTCAATGTTACTGTCCCTTAATAATAATCTTTATTCTTACAAGTAGGCTGACATTAACACTGCAATGAAATTAATGTGAAAAGCCCCTAGTTGCCACCCTCCACCACCTGTTCGGGTACACTGAGGGAAAATTCAGAATGTCCAATTCCTGTTTTCCGGGACTTGTGGGAGGAATCCGGAGCACCCGATGGGAACCCACGCAGATACAAGGAGAATGTGCAGACTCCTCACAGACAGTGACCCAAGCCGGGAATTGGACCTGGGACCCTGGAGCTATGAAGCAACTGTGTGAACCACTGTGCTACCGTGCTGCCCCTTCCCTGTGTTACCCATCCTGAGTCCTTCTCGCCCTCTGTGTTTCTCCCTCAGTGTTACTCTTCGGTGTTACTGCTTGTTACTCTCCCTCAGTGTTACTCTTCGGTGTTACTGCTTGTTACTCTCCCTAACTGTTACTCTTCGGTGTTACTGCTTGTTACTCTCCCTCAGTGTTACTCTCCCTCAGTGTTACTCTCCCTCAGTGTTACTCTCCCTCAGTGTTACTCTTCGGTGTTACTGCTTGTTACTCTCCCTCAGTGTTACTCTTCGGTGTTACTGCTTGTTACTCTCCCTAACTGTTACTCTTCGGTGTTACTGCTTGTTACTCTCCCTCAGTGTTACTCTTCCTCAGTGTTACTCTCCCTCAGTGTTACTCTCCCTCAGTGTTACTCTTCGGTGTTACTGCTTGTTACTCTCCCTTAGTGTTACTCTTCGGTGTTGCTGCTTGTTACTCTCCCTCAGTGTTACTCTTTGGTGTTACTGCTTGTTATTCTCCCCCTCAGTGTTACTCTTTGGTGTTACTGCTTGTTATTCTCCCTAAGTGTTACTCTTTGGTGTTACTGCTTGTTACTTTCCCTAACTGTTACTCTTCGGTGTTACTGCTTGTTACTCTCCCTCAGTGTTACTCTTCAGTGTTACTGCTTGTTACTCTCCCTCAGTGTTTTTCTTCGGTGTTACTGCTTGTTACTCTCCCTCAGTGTTTCTCTTCGGTGTTACTGCTTGTTACTCTGAGTGTTACTCTTCGGTGTTACTGCTTGTTACTCTCCCTCAGTGTTACTCTTCCTCAGTGTTACTCTCCCTCAGTGTTACTCTTGTGTTATTGTTTGTTACTCGTCCTCGGTGTTACTCTCCCTCAGTGTTACTCTTCGGTGCTACTGCTTGTTACTCTCCCTTATTGTTACCCTACCTCAATGTTACTTTACCACAGTTACTCTCATGTGTTACTGTTTGCTACCCTCTTTCATTGTTACTTTCTCTGTGTTCCTCTTATTCTGTTACACTCTGTGTTATTCTCCCTTAGTACTACTGTTTAATACTCTGCCACATTATGTCATTATTTGATATTACTCTCTGCAAATACTATTATTGATGCACCCTTTGCTGTTGAAAAGTTTCCTGCTACATAGATTTGAGTGTGCTTTCCTTGTTATAATTTATACCTTTGCATCTACCGGTTTGGATGAACAAGTATTGATGGAATATGTGATGGGAACATTTATTAAATGGTATATTTTCCCTTTTGGAAGGGTTTTTGCAGGAGTTTCAGCAGTGGATGTGTGATGCCAAGGCATCAGTGAAGGGATGTGGTGATCAATCAGGAGATACACACACCATCGAAGAGAAAGTACAGAAACTTGAGGTGCGTGAACCCATCAGTGCGCTGACTGTATCGTGGCACATTTATGCAAACCAGACTTTGAAGAAAGATTATAACTGCATCTAGGAGCCTCCCCAGGTTGGCATCCCTGAATCTTGGGCCAGTCTCCTGGGCGCCATTGTTGCGAGCTGGCTGAGCAAGTGGGCTGGAGGGAAGATTGGAGCTGGTGAGTGTTACCTGTTCATGAATCCTGAGGTTCTGGATGAGCACTAACTTCACAAAGAGTACATTCAGCTCAGGGTAACAGTGGAAGTCTGTCGCTGGACCGGATTGTTCCCCACCTTGATCTGGGAATGAATCGTATTGTGCTTCTCCAAACTCCATGCCAACCAAACACCGAGAGACGTCATCACTGCAGCTGTGTGACAGGGTGCAGCGCCCTTTCCACCTCTCGCAGTCCACATGGGGGACATGGGGTGTGGGTCGCGGGACTACCTCAGCATAAAATTCAGCCCATTGCACTCTCGCTTACTCATGTTCTTACTCCCCTTATCCACCTACTAGGTATTGTTATGGTACCGGACTAGACCCTAATTTATATCAGGAAACCGGACGAGAGACTCCATCAATTTTTCAATTTGTAAGGAAAGGATACTTCACCCCCAGGGGTAACTCCACTGACAAATAGGGATATTTTGTATTAAAACAAACTTTATTATTATCACAGGATTAACCTCATTAACATCCAAGCAAAATAAAAACAGCTTTTCAATTAACAGTTAAACCGTTCTCAAAAAAAATTAAAGGTTACTTTCCCACTTCTAAAATTTCAATAAAGCAAAATTTACACACCTGTCAAATGTCACTTATTAGTAAAGTTTTTTAAAATAATCTTTATTAGTATCACAAGTAGGCTTACATTAACACTGCAATGAAGTTACTGTGAAAATCCCCTAGTCGCCACACTCCGGCACCTGTTCGGGTACATTGAGGGAGAATTCAGAATGTCCAATTCACCTAACAAGCACATCTTTCGGGATTTGTGGGAGGAAACCCACACAGACACGGGGAGAACGTGCAGACTCCGCACAGACAATGACCCAAACTGGGAATTGAACCCGGGACCCAGGCGCTGTGAAGCAACAGTGCTAACCAATGTGCTGCCGTGCCGCCCATAAATGTCACTTATCAATAATGTTAACACTCGGTGGCTTACACATTTATTCACAAAGTCCTTGGGAAAGAAGCTTTCAGAAGTCAGTCTGAGAAACATAACTGCTTCCCTCAGAACCCAAAACAGAACTCTAAAACAAAACTAAAAACAACAGACACAGGGCAGGGCTGAAAGCAAAACTTAAAAACAGACTCAGCCCCTCTCGTGAGTGATATCGTAGCCTGCTGAACTGTTAACCCCTTAAATCACATGTGGATACCTCAACCTAAGACTCACCTGATGAAGGAGCTGTGCTCCGAAAGCTAGTGGTTCCAAACAAATCTGTCGGACTTTAGCCTGGTGGTGTAAGACTTCTTACTGTGCCTACTCCAGTCCAACGCCGGCACCTCCACATCATAAGTTATTTTAATAACGTTACTGCAACAGACATACAATACAATGGGCTGGATTCTCTGTTGACGCCAACAGAGAATCCATGGACTTCTACTACAAAAAAACCGGCAACGCACCTCTACCGATTCTGTTACCATTGAGGGGCTAGCACCGGCGCTGCACCTGGACTGATTCTGCTACTGTAGAGGGGCTAGCACCGGTGCTGTGTGGAACACAATTGATTCCACTGAAAAATGGTGCGGGATACGCCAGGTCCGTGATCGACACTCGGGAGGCTGACAAGCTGCAGCCGCACATACACATTGCACTCCCCACACACATTTATCCCAGCCAACAAAATGGCACTAATTGTGCTGAAGTGCGCCCATGCAGCTGATTGGTCGTCTGGGGCCAGAGGGCACCCAGGGGACACCTATATGACCCATGGCACCAGGTTCAAAGTGGGCTGTTTGCAGTGTGCGCAGCTGCATGGTTGCCTTGCCTGCTGCAGCAATGGTGTTCTGTGTCTGTCCACCCTGACCGCACTGCCCACCTCCTGGCCTCCCCCCACTACTCCCCCTGACCCTGGCAGAAGCCTGCCGGCCAGCGGCACAACTGTCAGCATACTGTGGCGAAGTTGGACACCTTCCGTACCCCCTCTCTCTTCCTCAACAGCCGCCACGCCAGTTTCGTGATTTTTAAAAGCATAAGTGAACCATACCTTCGGCAGCACGGTAGCACAAGTGGATAGCACTGTGACGTCACAGCGCCAGGGTCCCAGGTTCGATTCCCCGCTGGGTCACTGTCTGTGCGGAGTCTGCACATCCTCCCAGTGTGTGCGTGGGTTTCCTCCGGATGCTCTGGTTTCCTCCCACAGTCCAAAGACGTGCAGGTTGGGTGGATTGAATTTGTTAAATTGCCCTTCGTGACCAAATCCGTTAGGAGGCGTTATTGGGTTTCGGGGATAGGGTGGAAGTGGGAGCTTAAGTGGATTGGTGCAGACTCGATGGGCTGAATGGCCTCCTTCTGCGCTGTATGTTTTTTAAAAAACTTGGCCCATCGGAGGCGGAGAATCGCGGAGGCCCCGGAGAGTACCGGGTCGGGCCCGCTAGTGATATACAAATGGTGCCTACTGTGTGTGAAGTGAAACGCATTGACGCTGTTTGAGGTAACGGAGGATCACAATTTGACGTCAAATCGATGCCTGCAGCGATTTTAATGTTTGGATTTGGATTTGGATTTGGATTTGTTTATTGTCACGTGTACCGAAGTACAGTGAAAAGTATTTTTCTGCAAGCAGCTCAACAGATCATTCAGTACATGGGAAGAAAAGGGAATTGAACAGAATTCAAGAAAATACATGAGAATACATAATAGGGCAACACAAGATATACAATGTAACTACATAAGCATTGGCATCGGATGAAGCAGACAGGGTGTAGTGTTAATGAGGACAGTCCATAAAAGGGTCATTTAGGAGTCTGGTGACAGTGGGGAAGAAGCTGTTTTTGAGTCTGTTCGTCCGTGTTCTCAGACTTCTGAATCTCCTGCCCGATGGAAGAAGTTGGAAAAGTGAGTAAGCCGGGTGGGAGGGATCCTTGATTATGCTGCCTGCTTTCCCCCGGCAGCGGGAGGTGTAGATGGAATCAATGGATGGGAGGTAGGTTCGTGTGATGGACTGGGCGGTATTCACGACTCTCTGAAGTTCCTTGCGGTCCTGGGCCGAGCAGTTGCCATACCAGGCTGTGATGCAGCCTGAGAGGATGCTCTCTGTAGTGCATCTGTAAAAGTTGGTAAGGGTTAATGTGGACATGCCAAATTTCCTTAGTTTCCTGAGGAAGTAAAGGCGCTGTTGTGCTTTCTTGGTGATAGCGTCGACATGAGTGGACCAGGATAGATTTTTGGTGATGTGCACCCCTAGGAATTTGAAACTGCTCACCATCTCTACCTCGGCTCCGTTGATGCTGACAGGGGTGTGTACAGTACTATGCTTCCTGAAGTCGATGACCAGCTCTTTAGTTTTGCTGGCATTAAGGGAGAGATTGTTGTCGTTGCACCACTCCACTAAGTTCCCTATCTCCCTCCTGTATTCAGACTCGTCGTTGTTCGAGATCCGGCCCACTATGGTCGTATCGTCAGCAAACTTGTAGATGGAGTTGTAACCAAGTTTTGCCATGCAGTCGTGTGTGTACAGGGAGTAGAGTAGGGGGCTAAGTACGCAGACGTATGTCAGACGTTATTCTCCACCAAATCGCATTTCCCGATTGATGTGACCATTAGTTCACAAGACACGTGATTGGAAGTGAACAGTGGTTTTTAATAGTCTTACAACTGAGCCTGCCTGTGATGAGATGAACTGAGAGCAGGCTTACGACTGCAGTGCTTTATACTTCCGGTTAGTGGGAGGAGCCATGGGCGGAGCCAAGGGCGGAGCCCAGTACAAACTCCTCATCTCCCCCTATGGGCAGAGCCGCGCAACGGCTCGTATACAGAGCCCACAAGGACACAATACATGTAAGGTAATACAGTGTGAATTACGAGGTGTATAATTCACCACATTCACCCCCTGTAAAAAAACAAGTCCGGCGGGGGTGATGGGTCTACAAATTGAGCCGATCCGGCGGCCGAGTCGTCCTTTGGGATCGGCGGAGCACCGGGGTTGCAGCCTCTGCGGGTGGCTGGGTGGGGGCGGTCGGTGAGGGTACGATGGTGGACTCCGGGGGTGATTCGGTCCAAGCTTCGTACCCGACTGGTGCGATGGGCGACGGGGAGCGCAGGAAACCTATAGGCGCGGGGGCGCGGAGCATGGGTGGTGGACCTATAGGTGCGGCGACGCAGGGCGCGGAGGGTTGGGTGGGGTGCAGTGTGAGGGGTACCTCGGCGGTAGTGGTGGTGGAGTTGGATCCTGCAGGTGCTGGGTCCCGGAGGGAGACAGTGTCCTGACGGCCATCAGGGTATTCGATTAAAGCGTATTGGGGGTTCGAGTGGAGTAGGAGCACTCTCTCTATGAGTGGGTCAGGTTTGTGTGTCCGGACGTGCTTCCAGAGGAGAACCGGGCCCGATGTCTTCAACCAAGCTGGGAGCGAAACCCCCGTGGTAGTGCCCCTAGAAAAAACAAATAGCCACTCGTGAGGGGTCTGGTTGGTGGCGGTGCATAGGAGAGACCTAATAGCATGGAGCGCATCGGGGAGGGCCTCCTGCCAATGGGAGGTCGGGAGATTCCTGGACCAGAGGGTCAGTAGGACGGTCTTCCAGACCGTCGCGTTCTCCCTCTCCACCTGCCCATTCCCCCTGGGGTTGTAGCTGGTAGTCCTGCTCGAGGCAATGCCCTTGTCGAGCAGGTACTGACACAGCTCGTCGCTCATAAAGGACGAACCACTGTCGCTGTGTACGTAGCTGGGGAAACCGAGCAGGGTGAAGATACTGTGCAGGGCTCTGATGACTGTGTGGGAGGTCATATCGGGGCACGGGATGGCAAACGGGAAGCGGGAGAACTCATCGATGACGTTCAGAAAGTACACATTCCGATTGGTCGAGGGGAGTGGCCCTTTGAAATCGATGCTCAGGCGTTCAAAGGGCTGGGATGCCTTTACCAGGTGGGCCTTGTCTGGTCTATAGAAGTGCGGTTTGCACTCCGCGCAGATCGGGCAGTCCCTGGTAATGGCTTTTACCTCCTCGGTGGAGAAATGCAGATTTCGGGCTTTGACGTAGTGGGCGAGCCGGGTGACCCCCAGGTGGCAGAGGTCATTGTGGATGGCTTTCAGGCGGTCGTCTTGCGCGCTGGTGCACGTGCCGGGGGATAAGGCATCTGGGGGCTCGTTGAGCTTCCCCGGTCGATACATAATATCATAATTGTAGGTGGAGAGTTTGATCCTCCACCGCAGGATTTTATCATTTTTAATTTTGCCCCTTTGTGAGTTGTCAAACATGAAGGCAACCGATCTTTGGTCGGTGATGAGGGTGAACCTCCTACCTGCGAAGTAGTGCCTCCAGTGTCGAATTGCTTCCACGATGGCTAGTGCTTCTTTTTCGACCGAGGAGTGTCGAAGTTCCGAAGCAGAGAGGGTTCGGGAGAAAAAGGCGACTGGTCTCCCTGCCTGATTTAATGTGGCTGTGAGAGCAACCGCTGAGGCGTCGCTTTCCACCTGGAAGGGGACGGATTCATCCACCGCCCACATGGTGGCCTTGGCGATGTCCTCCTTGATGCCGTCGAAGGCCTGGCGAGCCTCATCTGACAGAGGAAAGAGTGTGGCCTCAAATAGTGGGCAGGCTTTGTCCGCATACTGAGGGACCCACTGGGCATAATACGAGAAGAATCCCAGGCACTCTTGAGGGCCCTGGGACAATGAGGGAGAGGGAGTTGTAAGAGGGGGCGCATACGGTCCGGGTTGGGGCCCAGGACTCCGTTTTCCACGACATAGCCGAGGATGGCTAGCCTGGTCGTGCGGAAAACGCATTTCTCCGTGTTATACGTGAGGTTGAGTTTCTGGGCGGTTTGGAGAAATCGATGGAGGTTGGTGTCGTGGTCCTGCTGATCATGGCCGCAGATGGTGATGTTATCCAAGTACGGAAACGTGGCCCGCAGCCCGTACTGGTCCACCATTCGGCCCATTGCTCGTTGGAACAACGAGACCCCATTCGTGACGCCAAAGGGAACCCGGAGGAAATGAAAGAGGTGGCCATCAGCCTCGAATGTCGTGTAGTGGCGGTCCTCCGGGCGGATTGGGAGCTGGTGGTATGCAGACTTCAGATTCACCGTGGAGAAGATGCGGTACTGGGCGATCTGATTCACCATGTCTGCAATCCTGGGAGGGGGTACACATCGAGGAGTGTGAACCGGTTAATGGTTTGGCTATAGTGCACTACCATTCGGAATTTCCCCCCGGTCTTGACGACCACCACCTGAGCTCTCCAGGGGCTGTTACTGGCCTCTATGACCCCGTCATGTAGGAGCCTCTGGACCTCGGTTCTGATAAACATCCTGTCCTGCAGGCTATACCGCCTGCTGCGAGTGGCTACAGGTTTGCAGTCCGGAGTGAGGTTAGCAAAGAGTGGAGGGGGATCGGAGGATGGAGCCCAAGGTGGCCGCCCCCATGGATTGCACGTGGCAGGCGGAGAGGAAGATGGCGTCCAAGATGGCGGCCCCCATGAGTCGCACGTGGCCGGCCGCGTGGAGGAGTGTTGCCAAGATGGCGGCCCCTATGAGTCGCACATGTCGGGTGGGGGCAGAGTCGGCATACAGGCTGCAGCATTACGGGGCCTGCGGGCCTGTGAGTTTGGGAAGCGAGTGCTCTGGGCTGCAGGAGAGTTTGGAGTAGGAGTTTTCTTCGCTAGGCATACCCGGGCATAGTGTCCTTTGCGACTGCAGCTGCTGCAGTTCGCGTTGCGGGCCGGGCAGTACTGCCGTGGGTGTTGGGACTGCCCACAAAAATGGCACGCTGGTGCTGCATAGTGGGTGGGTGGCCGCGCGGCGCAGGCCTGGGGCAGTCGCTGGTCGGGGGCCCATGATGGGGTCGCTTGGTCCGCGGGGAACGAGGTGAGGCTGCGGAACGAGACCTCCATGGTAGTAGCCAATTCTACAGTGTCCTCCAAGTTCTGGGCCCCTTTCTCAAGCAACCGCTGGCACACATAGTTTGACCTGAGCCCTGGCACGTATACATCACGGACAGCAAGTTCCATATGCTGGGCGGCTGATACAGCCTGAAAATTGCAGTCCTGAGCTAGGGCTTTTAAATCGTGCAGGAATTCATCCAGCGACTCCGCGGGGCGCTGGTGGCGGGTCATAAAAATGTGGCGCACGTAGACCTTGTTGATGGGCCTCACGTACATTTGATCTAGCATGGCCAGGGCCTCCGTATACGAGGTAGTACAGTTAAGTTGAGTAGAGATTCGATGGCTCACCCTTGCGTGCAGTAGGCTGTTTCTGCTCCTCCGTAGTTTCTGAAGTGCTTGATTCAGCCAGGTAGGCCTTGAAACATCTGAGCCAGTGTAGAAAGATTTATTTTGCTTCTGCAGCCTGCGGGTCGAGTTCTAGTCGGTCAGGTTTGAGGGCTGATTCCATGGTAGTTTTCTTCAAGTTTTCTAAGACTATTAAATTGATGTGACCATCAATTCACTAGACACACGATTGGAAGTAAACTGTGGTTTTAATAGTCTTACAACTGAGCCTGCCTGCGACGAGAGGAACTGAGAGCAGGCTTACGACTGCAGTGCTTTATACTTCCGGTTAGTGGGTGGAGCCATGGGCGGAGCCAAGGGTGGAGCCCAGTACAAACTCCACATCTCCCCCTATGGGCAGAGCCGCGCAACGGCTCGTATACAGAGCCCACAAGGACATAATACATGTAAGGCAATATAGTGTGAATTACGAGGTGTATAATTCACCACAAGCGTGTTGGTGATTAGCTCTCTGTTTGTACCGAGCTTATTCAGCCACCATCCTTCGCCTTTTTATGAGCTTTAGCAGAGCGGGTTTTTAAATCGCTTGCTGATCTTGTTTTTCTTTTTCACCCACAGGGGTTTCTGAGCAGAGCGAGTGTGGGGAGGGAGAAGCTGGAGGCTGCCGTGGCTGAAGGAGACAAATTGGTCCCATATTTACCTAAACCCAGTGCCGCCCAGGTTCAACAGCTGCTGGTCAACAGTCAAGAGGAGTGGCAGAGCTTCTTGAAACAGTGCCAACAGGACAGGAAGACCCTGACAGACTATGCAGAGGAGTTGATGAGGTAAATATGAATCAAGCATCCTCTGGAGAATTAAGGCCAGGCAGATCATTGGCACGTCAACTTCAAGTGCCAGCGGAACTTTGTCTCTAAAGCCAGAAGATTATGGGTTCAAGCCCCGCTCCCGAGGTTTGGGCATGGAATCCAGGCCGCCAGGGAGTGCGGCACTGTTGGAGATGCCACCTTTCAGATGAGTGGCCAAACTGACAGCCTGTCTGCCCTCTCAGGTGGCAAAAGAGATCCCATGGCGCAATTGGAATCGCAATTCTCCCCAGTATCCTGACCACTATTCATCCCTCAATCGACCTCTGAAAACAAATGATCTGCCCACTGCTGTTGGTGGGGGGGGGGGGGGCCGCTATTTGTAAATTGACTGCTGCTTTTTCTTAAGAGTGCAACAAGCACTCCAATTCTAAAGTATTGTAATGTGCTTTGCTGCATCCTGATAGCAAGCTGGAAGTTCTATCAATGCAATTCTCCTTTTCCTTTGCTTCAGCACACAGACCAATGGGCATGGCTTAGAGGCCATGGGGAAACCTTTCTGAGTTAGCTCCTTCAGCTGTCTTACTGTTGGGAACTCACAGTGGGAAGCTGTGCCAGTATTCCCTGCGTGTGTGCCCCACCTCGTTCTTTATCCCGCTCATTATCTTGTGTTCCAATGTTCCCTTTTGTCGCAGCTTTGAGAGTCAGCACACGAAGCTCAGTCTCTGGCTGCACCAGGCCGAACAGAGGATGGCTACAGAGTCTATCGGCGAGAACAAGAAGAACGTCCCAGTGATGCAGGTCGAGGTGGAGAGGATGGAGGATTTCTATGAGGAGATTCAAGGACAGAGGTAGACAACTCAATTAGCTGAAAGGGTGAAAAGTGACGCTTCCTCTCCTTGTTGTTTAACAGATAGGGTGGAATTTAATGCCTGCCCCGAGGCATTTGAAAGCGGGAGGACGGAGGGGTGTTTAATTGGGCAGGCTGAGGACATGGCTGGAAGGCCTGTGAATGACCTTCCCACCCCGTCGCCAGATGAGGCCCTTAAGTGGGCAATTAATGTGCTCTTAAGGGCCTCATCTCACAGCTGCTAATATTCAACCAAAGCGGGCGGGGCGTCACCACGCAGCCAGTCTTAAAAACAAACCTTAGCAGTTTGCTTTGGGCTCGAAGGGGGAGACGGGGAATGGGGGTGGGGGTGGGGTGGCAGTATGGGGATGGCGGCTCCCAACCCCGATCCTGCCATCACTCCCTCACTGACCCTGGGCCTCAGGTGAGTGCATTGCCAGAAGCTATCACTGCTCCCACTGGCACTGCACTGCCTGTATAAAGAGCGGCTGGTCCCTTATTGGCTGGAAGTGCTTCAGGGTGGGATTTCTGCCTCTGGATCTTTGATCTAGGTGAAGGCCCAACAATGGTCAATTGAATGGCATTTAATGCAGTGCGCCTTCCCCAAAGGAAGGAACCCGGACTCTTGAGCCGGCAGATCAGACGCCGTCACTGCCATTAAATTAAAGATACACAATGGAGAGGCAGGTGCCCAGGTAAATTGTTATAAAGGTACATAAATATCGTTATGGTTCACATGGATCATAATATATAGCAGCCTGCTCCAATAACCTCTTCAAATGTGGGTAGATAATGGGCTGGATTTTATGCTGGTGGAAATTCACGGTCTGCCGATGTCAATGAACATTTGATCGGCTCACCGCATTTTAAAGCCCTGTCCCCTCACCGCGACAGTAGCCGGAGAATTCCGCACAGCGATACCTTGGGCGCGATTCTCCCAAAACGGGAGAAATCGTAAGCCTGGCGTCAAACCCGAGCGGGTTTGACGCCAGCGCGCCCCTTCCCGACCGGGAACCGATTCTGGTCCCTGGTCGGGGCTAGCAGCCCGATGCCGCAAGCTCCGGCATCACGGGCTTAACGAATTTTGTTAAGCCCGCTTGCCGGAGTTAGCGCCGGCTGACGCGTCATATGACGTCAGCCGCGCATGCACAGATTGGAAGACTCCAACCCGCGCATGCGCGGATGACGTCATCGCGTATTTGCGCGAAACCCGCGCATGCGCGGGCCGGAATGCCCCTCAGCCGCCCCGCGAATTGATACTGCGGGGCGGCGGAAGGACAAATAGTGTGCAGGCATCGGGCCCGCGATCGGTGCCCACCGATCGCGGGCCCATGGCACCCTTGGCACGGCCGTGGTATTGCCGTGCCAATCGGTGCCATGGTTATAAAAAGCGAGTTGTTCCCGCCGTTTTTACGAACGGCCAGACCAGGTCTGTTTGCCGTTCGTAAAAACAGCGTAAAGGGCTGGGACTTGGGCCCATCGAACAGCTGTGAATTGCCCCTTGTGTTTGGCAGTACTGGGAATCCTAACAACAAGGGAGAAACACGATGATCGAATGTGTGGCGCACAGACCAACAGAAATAGGTGATACCTGGAGCTTGCGGCTTGGTTGTCCCTTCCATATTTTTCTTGCCGTCTTGTAAAATTAGTGCATCTTCCACATTTTCTTTTCTGCGTTCAAAATAGATGGCATAGGGTGAGCCTGCAGGGTAGATTCATGGAATCATTCTGTGCTGCAGGACGTCCATTGGCTCTGTTAAGGCCCTGTGAAAGAGATAGCCGATTAATACAGCAGCGTCAAGTCAACAAATGCACTGCCTTCTTCAAAAAATAAAATGGAATTATAGGCATGCCTAACTATATCAGATCAGAATGCGGGGATTTAGAGAATGGGTTCCGCGACCCCCTGCAGTTCCCTCACAGCCTGGCTCTGGCAGTGTGGAGAAAGCCTGTTTCCAGGCCTCCTTCTGTTGCAGTAATCCAGGAGACACAAAGGAGGAAGGTTTAAGCAGATTTGTTCTGAACTCGGAGGTAAAGCCATACCCGAGGCGCACAACACAAGTGTCCCAGCCCGGGAATAACGGAACTCCTGGCCCAGGTCTGGGTACGGCATTTAAAGGGCTCGGTGACGAGTCCCAATTGGGTGGGCCTCCGCCCGTTACCATGGGAACTCGTACTTCACGAACCCCCGTGGGTTCGATAAGTGATTCCCTGCGATCTTCGTTGGGGTTTCCACTCCAGCGGAGGCTGAACAGTTAAGATCAGAAGCCACCGTCGGGAGATCAGTGGCCCAAACCCCAGGCCTCTGACCGGGTGCAACAGCAGAATAGAACGTCGCTCTATCACATCTATGTCTCCTATCTTTAGATTTCAGTTACTCGCAGATCTTTAATTTGTGAATTTGTACAGAGAGCCTGAAGCAGGAGAACCTTTCCTTCCGAGACTACTGTGATACATTTTTAACAGAACCTTGAAGACAGAGAGGGGAATAATGAGGCGGGTCAAGCTGCGCTTGGACAGTTGTGGAAAATGACTAAAGGCCAGGTTGGACAGATGGTGTATCAAAAGGTTTTTAGAGAGCGACAGAGAGACAATTGAGGTTGAATTTTCCTGTCACCCAGGGTAGTGGTTGAGCAGGCAGGGGGCTGGAGGAAGCCAGACCAACACTGGGTAACCGTGTTGGGATACCGTGAGACAGAAGAGCAGAAGGAGGCCATTCAGCCCATCAAGTCTGCTCTATCATTTCATAGAATCTACAGTGCTGAAGCCGGGAATCGAACCTGGGACCCTGTCACTGGCCCTCTGGTAGGGTCGGTAGCATCAGAGGGGGCCCTGTCCGCCTTCCGTTATTGATCAACGAACTTGGAACACGGCTAATTAGGAGACCCTTATTGGGAATATTCCTATGCAGGTTTTGCTGCCACAAAGCACGGGCTTGGGTCCCCCATTTGGTTCCCAAAGTCCACAGGAAAGCACATACCATAGAGGCAAAGGGTCTGAGTTCCAGAGAGGAGGAGAGAAAGACAGAGGCAGAGAGGAATCGAACCTGGGACCCTGGAGCTGTGAAACAACTGTGCTAACCAGTATGCTACCTTGCTGCCCATTCAATGAGATCAAGACTGATCTGATCCACCTTAACCCCATAACACTTGATTCTCTTATTGATCAAAAATCTGGCCATCTCAGCCTTGAACATACTTATGACCCAGCCTCTATAGCGCCGTGCGATAAAGAATTCCACTGATTCAACGCCCTCTAAGAGAGGGAATTCTTCCTCATCTCGATCTTAAAGGGGTGACCCTTTACTCTGTGATAAGGTCCTCTGGTCCTAGACTCTCTCCCACACAGGGGAACGACCTCTCAGCATCTACCCTGTCAAACCCCCTGAGAATTCTTTGTGTCTCAATAAAGTCGCCTCTCCTTCTTCTGAATGTATCCCTGTCAACAGGGTTTTTCAGGGGCCGGGTGGACCGCAGGTGGATTTGATGCCTCCTCATGGTAGATGGGCTTTAGTAATTAAGTAATTAAGGCCTCAATTTGGGACAATATTTCACACTCACCGGCAACGGTTCCCCGCCAGCAGCTTAATGGAGTCGGCCTCCCTGAGGATGTCCGCATTGGGGGTTGGGGGGAACCATTAGAGCCAGAGGGGACCCTGGACATCAAGGATTGCGTCTTTGGCCGCAATCATCCTTTCGGTCTAAGGTGCCCCCAATCTTTCTCCCACAATTTATTTTTTATTTTTTTAGGCTCCAAGGCGGCCTTTATTTTTATGCTCCTTTACATTCACCGACCTACCTCCACAGCGGCCACCCCTCCCAATGGCCTGACGAGGCTCCAGAGTCATTGGCCCTCTGGTAGGGTCGGTAGCATCAGAGGGGGCCCTGTCCGCCTTCCGTTATTGATCAACGAACTTGGAACACGGCTAATGAGGAGACCCCTATTGGGAATATTCCTATGCAGGTTTTGCTGCCACAAAGCACGGGCTTGGGTCCCCCATTTGGTTCCCAAAGTCCACAGGAAAGCACATACCATAGAGGCAAAGGGTCTGTGTTCCAGAAAGGAGGAGAGAAAGACAGAGGCAGAGAGGATCGCACTGGGACTTTGAAAGAATGACATATGTTATGGGTGATGTTGGATGGGGATGGTGATGTTAGGTTGGGTTGGTGATGTTGGATGGGGGGGGGTGGGAGTGATGTTGAGTTGGATTGGTGATGTTGGATGGGGGGGTGGGAGTGATGTTGGGTTGGGTTGGTGATGTTGGGGGGTGGGGGGGTGGGAGTGATGTTGGGTTGGGTTGGTGATGTTGGATGGGGGGGGTGGGAGTGATGTTGGGTTGGGTTGTTGATGTTGGATGGGGGGGTGGGAGTGATGTTGAGTTGGATTGGTGATGTTGGATGGGGGGGTGGGAGTGATGTTGGGTTGGGTTGGTGATGTTGGATGGGGGGGTGGGAGTGATGTTGGGTTGGGTTGGTGATGTTGGATGGGGGGGTGGGAGTGATGTTGGGTTGGGTTGGTGATGTTGGATGGGGGGTGGGAGTGATGTTGGGTTGGGTTGTTGATGTTGGATGGGGGGTGGGAGTGATGTTGAGTTGGATTGGTGATGTTGGATGGGGGGGTGGGAGTGATGTTGGGTTGGGTTGGTGATGTTGGATGGGGGGGGTGGGAGTGATGTTGGGTTGGGTTGGTGATGTTGGATGGGGGGTGGGAGTGATGTTGGGTTGGGTTGGTGATGTTGGATGGGGGGGGTGGGAGTGATATTGGATTGGTGATGTTGGATGGGGGGTGGGAGTGATATTGGATTGGTGATGTTGGATGGGGGGGGGTGGGAGTGATGTTGGGTTGGGTTGGTGATGTTGGATGGAGGGGTGGGAATGATGTTGGGTTGGGTTGGTGATGTTGGATGGGGGGTGGGAGTGATGTTGGGTTGGGTTGGTGATGTTGGATGGGGGGGTGGGAGTGATGTTGGGTTGGGTTGGTGATGTTGGATGGCGGGGTGGGAGCGATGTTGGGTTGGGTTGGTGATGTTGGATGGGGGTGGGAGTGATGTTGGCTTGGGTTGGTGATGTTGGATGGGGGGGGGGGTTGGAGTGATGTTGGGTTGGGTTGGTGATGTTGGATGTGGGGGGTGGGAGTGATGTTGGGTTGGGTTGGTGATGTTGGATGGGGGGGTTGGAGTGATGTTGGGTTGGGTTGGTGATGTTGGATGTGGGGGGTGGGAGTGATGTTGGGTTGGGTTGGTGATGTTGGATGCGGGGTGGGAATGATGTTGTGTTGGGTTGGTGATGTTGGATGGGGGATGGTTAGTGATATTGGTTGGTAGGTGATTTTGGGTGTGCAATGATGTTGGATGTGGGATGATTTTGGGGTATGCGGTGTTAATGTTGGTTGGGGAGGGTTGGGTGTTGAACTTGAGTTGAGGGGTGATGTTGGATGGGGGGGTGATGTTGGGTAGGGGGTGACTTTGGGATGTGGGGTGTTGATGTTGTTTGGGGGTGACATTGGATGGGAGTGATGTTGGATGAGGGGATGATTTTGGGTGGGGAGTGATTTTGGTGGGTGGGTGTTGATCTTGGTTTGGGGTGAAGTTGGGTGGGAGAACAATGTTGGGTGTGGAGTGATGTTTGGTGGGGGTGTGGGGTGTTGATCTTTGATTGAGGGGTGATGTATGGGTAGGTGATGCTGGGTGGGGGGGGATGTTGGCTGGGAGCTGGCAGATGATGTTGGGTGACGGGGTGGAGGAAGATGTTGGTTGAGGGGTGATGTTGGGTAGGGAGTGATGTTAGGTGGGTAGGCGGCGATGTTCGATGGGGGGGTGATTTTAGAGTGCGGGTGTGATGTTGGGTGGGGTTGATATTGTGTCGGGGTGAGGTTGGGTGGGGGGGACGGTGTTTGGTTGGGGTGGGTGTTGTTGGGTGGGGGAATGACATTGGGCTGGAGGGTGATGTTGGCTGCGCGTTGATTTTGGGGCACAGGTATTGATGTTGGTGGGGAATGGAAAAGAAACAAACAATGTGCGACTGTGTATGTTTTATTTGCCTCTCACAGGAGATTTCATGGCTGAGGTGAGGAGGATGGGTGAGATGTCTGATATCTGATCGTGGTGCTCTAGCCATCATGGCATACAAGGCAGTCTTGGTGTACTGGCCTGTTAATGTTTAATAAAGACATGGGATGTTATTGACTGCATGTGGGGGGTGGAGCGGAGTGATGTTGTAGGTTTGCTAGATTGATCTAGAAAAAGGTTAATGTTGTATTCTGTGTCCTTGCATCATCATTATTTACATGACAGATTGAAGCCAGGCCACACTAGATTGATTCACCACATTACATTTCCTTCTGATCTATGAAGTGCCTTGGGATGTGTCCCAATGTTGTAGAAACGCAGGTTGATGTTTTTCTGATATCTGTTTCTGTGTTTTACCATCCAGGGATTCTTTTGATAGCTTGTGTCAGAAGGCGCAGACGCTGAACGAGCTGGGCTATGGAGATGGAGGGACGACGCGGCTGGCTTCCCAGCTTCTGTCCCGACACCAGCAGCTGGCCAAGACGGTGAGGGAGAAGCTGAGAGCCGGACAGCTGGGCCTACAGGAGCACCAGGCCTTCGAAGAAACCCTGCAGAGCACCTGGTCCTGGCTGAGAGGGGTTCAGAGTAAGCTGGGAAGAATAGACAGCACAATCGGCAGCAAAACCGCACTCGAGAAACAGCTGCTTCAGATCCAGGTGTGGTATAGATACACGCAGAAGATTCATCATACTGTTGCTCGGATCTGGAGCTCTCCGAGATACAGTTGGACAGAGAACTGGAAGTACCAACACACACATTGACTGTGCCTTTACGTTTATTCTCTTGCCCCCTGCTGCCCAGTCTGCGAGTCTATGGATCTTTTTTTGATTCTTTCGCAAGATGCGGGCAGAGTTGGCAAGGCTCACATTTGTTGCCCATTCCTTATTTCCCGGCTAAGGTGGTGATGGAATTGAAGGCCTTGTTAGCTCCCTTAAAGATCAGTTAAGAGTCAACTTCATTGGTGTGGGGCTGGAGTCACATATAGATGAAGGGGGCCGGTTTAGCTCACTTAGCTTGACAGCTGGTCTGTGATACAGAAGAAGGCCAGCAATTCAATTCCCGTACAGGCTGAGGTTATTCATGAAGGCCCTGTATTCTTAACCTTGTCCCTTGCCTGAGGTGTGGTGATTCTCAGGTTAAATCACCACCAGTCAGCTCTCCCCCTCAAAGGGAAAAGCAGCCTATGGTCATCTGGGACTATGGCAACTTTACCTTTTAAATCTGCAACCTCTACAATCTAAAAAGGTGAGGGTATGCAGTCACATAGGAACACCAACATCTATAGGTTCCCTTTCCACTCACCTTCCTGACTTGAGAAATATATCGGCCGTTCCTTCATTGTAACCTGGGTCAATATCTGGGAACTCTCTTCCTAACAGCTCAGTGGTTGTATCTGCACCAAATGGACTGTAACAGTTCAAGAAGACGGTTCACCACTACCATCTGTCCCACCCTCAATCTTTTTCTTACTTTTCCTTTCTGTTTCCTGTCTTGACCCAAATTCATCCTCTTTTTCCACTGCTCTTCCTCAATCTTGGAGTTTTGTTGGTTAAAGGGGATACACTTTTGATGAGCTGAATGGTGCAGGAAATAACTTGTGCCATGCTCCCCGGGATGTCCCAGTCCAGGAAGATCCAGTCCAATAAATATAATAGGGGTATTTGGAAAGGAGAGTGAATAGGGTTGGACCTTTACGAGGGCCAGTGAAGACATGATGGGCCGAATGCCTCCCTTCTGCGCTGAAAAATTCCAAGAATTCTATGATCTGTGAATTCCTTAATGTTGCAAAATTAAGTTTTGGATGTTAACTTTTAGCTGAGACAGATGTTTATAATATGAAGAAATATTTGTGACAGGACTTTTCCCAAAAACTGCTTTAACTATGGCCAGGTGTGGAAAGTAATACAAAAGCAAAATACTGATAAGAAGGAAATCTGAAATGAAGACAGAAAATGCTTGAAATGCTCAGCAGGTCTGGCAGCATTGATGGAGCGAGGGGCAGAGTTAGCGTTCCAGGTTGCTAACCTTTCATTTGAACGGTCCTGATGAAAGGTCACAAATTGAAACGTTATTTCTGCTTCTCTCTTTCCACCGACGCTGCCGGACCTGCTGAGCATTTCCAGCGTTTTCTGTTACTGTTTTAAAACAGAAGGTTGTGGTATTTCCCGTCGCACTGGATGGGGGATTTAACAAAACGGTGTTGTGCGTTGTCTCGGTGCAGCCAATGTTACTGCTTTGTTTTGAACTTGCTGTGTTGCCTTGTCCAGGAGATCCTGCTGATGAAGGGGGAAGGGGAGGTGAAGCTGAACATGACGATCGGCAAAGGGGAACAGTCCCTGAAGAGCAGTAACCAGGAGGCGGGGAAGGCCGTCCACAACCAGCTTCAGGCACTCAGGGAGGCCTGGGCTGAGGTTGTCAGTAACTCTGTGAACTGTCACAGGTATGGCCAGCTTCTGAAGTAACAATGGTCGCAGTCTCCAATGCTCTAACCTACCTTTCAAATTCTTTCTGTCACAAAGTAACAGTCAATTTTATCACTTATTTGATAAATTTTTCAGTAGAATTTGTAATCCATTGTTCATTTTCTGTACAACATCTGGATAATATAGGGCTGAATTTTAGCCTGAATTTTAGGGGCACGGATTGGTCGGGTGGGAGGTTAATGGCTGAAAAATCTGTTCCCTAACCCCAACCCATCTCCAACTTACCCATTTCCTGAGGTTATTAGGTGCATGGACAACCAACCTGATACGAGGAGGCAGGTTGGAACTTTAAATATGATGAAGAAGCTGCAAATCACTTTGCTTTCAGCTTTAACTCTGGTTGGCTGGGTTTGCCCAGCGTTTTGGAACCCAAAGGCTTTCACTCGAGCCCCTGGATCCAGCTGCCAGCCTGACAAGCCTCTGTAACTGTGTCCACACTTCAAGCAGGTGCCGACCATCCCCTTCGACACCCACCACCAGCAGGACCCAATATTCCTCCAACATCCTCACCATCACCCACAAGGCCTCTGACACCTCAGGCCCTAACCTTCTCCCAGGGAATGGTAAGCCCCCATCTTTTCTCCTTTTCCACTGCCGCCAGTTGTTTATTTGTCCTCAAGATTTGAGCAACACTTGGGAGGCCATGTTTATTGCCCGAGTGCATTGGAGCCTAGCACATAACATGGGACCGGTTACATAGACAGGGTAGTAGGTTCCTTACCCTGAAGAACAATGGTGAGCCTGTTGGGTCTTCACAACAAGCCGATAGTTTTAAAGTCACTTTGCCATTGATCAGATTTATCATACGCCGATTTTCAGCTTGCCCCATCGAGATTTGAACTCACGACCTCTTGAGTTGTTAGTCCAGGACCAGGATCAATAGGTTGCCAAATGCATCAAGGGATGCTTTAGTCCTGTGGGGTAATAGAAGGGAAGGGCAACAATGTGCATTTAAAAGTATGCTTTGTGACCTTCGCTCTCAGCAGTCTTGGGCTGTTTCCCTTTTGTCCTTCCCCAGTTTTGACAGGAGTTCTTGGTTTCTCACCCTTGAGTTGCAGATGGTGGGAAAGATTTGAATTCACTCAAAACCCACCTACTTGAGAGTTAAAATTGGGCCCCGTGTTGCTTCCCCTCATCTGTGGCTGTCCCATAACCGTACATTCTGTTGCTCATTTGCCTTTCAGCCAGCTTGAGTGGGTGGTGGCGCAGTGGAATAATTACCTGGAAAGTGCGAGGCAGCTCCAGCAGTGGATGGAGTCCATGGAGCAGGAAATGAGCCAGGACCTGGAGCAGCAGGCCGACCTGAAGGACAAGCTCTTGCAGCTGGAGAGACACCAGAGTCTCCTGGCCGACATTGAGAAGCACTCGGTCATACTCAACCGGCTGATTGAGAAAGCCAAGGAGCTGCTGGAGAGAACGGGTGACGCGTCTTTTACAGAAGATTCACAGCTGGAGATGAGAGCCCAATTTGCTGATATTATTGTGGTTGCCAAGGTAATCGCCCCTTCCTAGTTGTGTCCATTGTTATAATCAGTGCTGGTACATGATGGAGGAATAATACAGCAGCTTGTCGTTTACCTTCAGCAAGTGTATTCTACATGCAGCTCAGCAGAGATATAAACTCCTTATCATTCCCCCCACTGTTCCAGCTGTTCTAACTCTTTTGGAGGTTGAGCCAATTATCATCACCTGTCTAATATCCATTAGGCCACGCGGCCGACATCACCTGTCTAATATGATAATTAATTGAATAATGTAATTGCCAAAGTGTGAACTTGCTGATATATTGACATCTGATTTTCCAGCGTTACAATGGAAATAACATTTACAACAGTGAGATAGTTTAATATGGGAGTTGCAATATTAGTGGCTTCTGGCTCAAAATGCTTCCTTTGCAGGGTGCAGTTTGTGCACCAGTATACACACAGGGAGAGAATGATTCAGTTTGTCTTGACTGAGGGATTAACCCTGTAACATTGTAAAGGGAGCCACCCCTAATTCTTTCCAGGCGAGTGGGAAAAGTCACTGTCCCATGAACCATCCATACTCTCTCCTGACACTCGATTACGAGTCTACACTCATCTGCCCAACAGTGGAGTCAGTGGTCTTGGTGAGACCATGTTGTATATTTATGGTGAGAAGGTTACGGTGAGTCGGGGGACAATTTTAAACTCCAAAAATGGGTTGGGTGGGGTCAGGACTGATGGGAAATGTTCACACACCTCAGCCCGCCGACAACCCGCCCACTTCTGGATTTAACGGAGGGTGGACAATGGAGGATAGATTATGGAGGAGATGAATCTATAAACAGCTGCTGGCTTCTTCATGGCCCTCACAAAAATTGGTCATTTAAATGGTTACTGAGGCTGGAAGCCTCCGATTTAAAGCACATTGCCGGTTTAACAGCAGCTGACTGAGTTATCAAGGTCACAGGAACTCAACAGCTGACGGGAGGCAAGGACAGCTTTGAGGAAAAGAAAAATGCCGTTTCAGCTCTGCTCGTGGGCTAAGAGAAGCAGAGGTGCTTTCCCCCACCCCCACCCCTGGTAGGCCCACAAACACCCCCCCCCCCATCAACCTCTGCACACCCAGATCACAGTTATGGAGATGTGGTTGCACTGATACACTTGACCTATTTGCTCAGGGCGAGGCAGTGGGAAACTAGCCTGCTCTCTCATAGCTGTGCAGGTGCAAGGAAATATTTGGGGCCCGTATGTTCTCTGATGGGTTGCGTAACAAAGTAACTCTGTTGTCTTTCGGGGGGTTTGCACAGGGAGGAGGGTGATGGGCCCTCGAATCAAAGGTCAACAGAGATCACCACAATCAGGAGAGGTGCAGGGCGGGGGGGGGGGGGGGGGGGGGGGGGGGGGGGGGGGGGGGGTGGGGGTGGTGCGCGGGAGGTATGACGCAGCATGTAGCACCTGCTGCAGACAGAACCGTTTCAGCGATAAACATTGTAACCCGTCTGCTTTTGATTCTAGGGCAAAGTCAAAAAGCTGGAGGACATGATACAGGACCATCAGCAATATAACACCGCCCTGCAAGCACTGACCAACTGGCTGACCTCAGCAAAGGAGGAGCTTCACCGTTGGTCAGATTTATCTGGAGACTCGACCGCTTTACAGAGAAAACTGAAGAAAGTCATGGTGGGAGTAATCACCTCTTCCCTGATAGACAGAGATCAGACAGCAGGAATTTTTAAGGAGGATTGATAATTTTACGCGTGGTGCTAGCTGAGGCTTAGGTGTCATTGGACAGAGTTTTACAGCTCCTCCCATCGGCAGGATTTTCCCATCCTGCCGCAGACTTTTGAAAGGCTCGCCGCATATTCTGGATCTCTCTGCATCATCCCCCAACCACGATGCACCCGTGAAATCTTTGGTTCATGTCCCACTCCAGGCACTTCAACACATGATCTAGGTTGATGCTCCCCCAGCAGTACTGAGTGCGGCAGCATTCAAGGTACCGTCTTTTTGGGTGAGGCATTAAATCGGGAGGCCTACCTGCCCTCTCAGGTGGACATAAAAAAACCCTGTGGCATTATTTTGAAGAATCCATAGAATCCCTACAGTGCAGATGGAGGCCGTTCGGCCCATTGGGTCCGCACCAACCCTCTGAAAGAACACCTCACCCAGGTCCACTTCCCTACCGTATATCCACAATCCCACCTAATCTGCAACTCTTTTGACGCTAAGGGGCAATTTATCATAGCCAACCACTTAACCGCACATCTTTGGAATGTGGGAGGATTTCGGAGCACCCGGATGAAACCCACGCAGACATGGGGAAAACGTGCAAACTCCACACAGACAGTCACCCAAGGCTGGAATTGAGGCAGCAGTGCTAACCACTGCAGGTGGTAACACTGGGAGGACTGCTGAGAGGTAACTTTGGTTTCCTGGCCAATATTTATCCAACATCTAAAAATCAGAGGATCTGGTCACGGTTACATTGCCGCTGTGGGATCTTCTTGTACACAAATTCTTTTCCACATTTCTTATTGGTGGCATTTCTAAGAGCTCTTCACCTCCAGTGCCCTACCCTCCAGAGACAGGACACTTTATTAAGATATTTAAAAGAGGTTTCCCAATTCCATTGGAAATCTGACTTACAGTTTCCATGTGGGATTCCTAGGGTTCCAGAAACCTGCCAGTGCGTTGGAAGTGAGAGTTTCTGGAACCAGAAGGGAAACGTTATTTTGTTGGATTTCTTGTGGGCCGAGAGAGTTCGCTGGCCCCTGCAGGTAGTCTTTGGCTTTTGCTCCCACCTCGCCCCCACCAAGCACAGCCTTTCCCTCCACCTTTCCACAACTAGCAGCCTCACCCTGCACCTTTCCCTTATTTGTAACTCCTGCTTATTGGGGACAATTCCCAAGGGTCCCCCCCCCCCCCCCCCCCCCCCACCCTGATGTTTCTGTGCTCCCACAGCCTCCCTGCCTCCCTACAAATATTGCACATGGCATTTTGAAAGAAACAGTAGATATCATTGTGTTTTTGATTGTAAAAGCAATCCCTGTAACCTCGAGAATTGTAATGTTTTTAAGGCAGAGGTGGATAGATTCTTGATCAGCAATAGGGTGATATCTTACTGGGGGTTGAACAGGGTGCGGATTTGAGATTACTAACAGATCAGCCATGATCGTATTGAATGGCGGAGCAGACTTGAGGGACTCCTTGTGCACATGTTCTTCAAAATAATGCCATGGAATCTTTTATATCCACCCAAGTGGGCAGATAGGGGCCCCTTGGTTTAACATTGCACGTGTATGGCATCACCTCTAGCAGTGCAGCACTGCCTCAGTGCTGTACTGGAGTGCCTGTCCTAATTTTGTGCTCAAACCCTGGGATGGGACTTGAACCTGGAACCTTATGCAACTGAGAGGCAAAAGTGCTACCCACCCAGCCATGTTGGCGCAAGATGTAACATGACTTTCTTTATAAATTGCTTACTCTGGAGGTGTTGAAATGGCTTCCCAAAGTCTTGCGCCACAGGGTCAGAGTTACTACAATGCAGCCAGCTTCCTGAGGAGTGCAGACTGTCATATATTTGATCACACTCGCTATCTGAAATTTTTTCTTGCCTCCATAACGCTAAAAGGTCCTTGGACGCATTTTTAACAGTCTACTCAGTCTCCGTGTCAGTTTTTTATTTGATGTTTCTGGGATATTTTACTGTTAAACAGAGTAACAGTAAATTGCTGTTGAAAAAAGAACCATGTGTTTTGTCAGATTTCTGAATGTCTGCAGATAAAGTTGCCCTTTATTGGGCAGAGTAAGGGTTAATATTTTCTGCAGGATATTACGTAGCATTTGCTCAACTATGAACTTTTACGAGGGCTTATATAAACAGTTATGACAGGGCTGGTAACGGTGCATGTTTTCCATTCCCAGGAACTGATAGCTTCCAGACGGAATGGCAGAGAGCGTTTAAACAGAGTGGAGGCTCTGGCTGGAGAAGTGAGGCAGCACACAGCAGCCAACGGGTGCAAGGCAATCGGCAGGGAGCTGGACGCCCTGCGGACTGACTGGCAGCAGTGGGAAGAGAGCACCCTTCAAGCACAGAGCGGCCTGGAGAACATGCTCAGCCAGACCACCAGCTCCGAGCAGGAATTCGAGGCGCAGGCTGCTCAGTTGGACAAGGACCTTCAGGACTTTAGTGCCACCCTCGGAGCCTGCTCACACAGCCTGTCCCAGTTACAGGACAAAACCACAGACGAAGAAGTGGTAGAATGTTGGCAGAAAGCAAAGGTTTGCCTGGGGCTCATGTAGGTCCTGTGGGGTCTGTGTAGGGGAGCGAAAGGAAAGCAAATTAGTGTCAGGTTGTTTTGGCCCTGGTAAATGCTAAACAACGTTAATAGGGCATAAAAATAACTCCTTCCTAACAGATAATTGTACACCATTCACATCAGTACAGTTATATATTACTGAAGTGAGAAAGCTTAAACAGTTTAGGCTCAGTGACAGAAATTCCATCATTGGAAACTGAAATCTCAGCCGTTTTTTGGATATTATACAGTACTGGTGAGTCATCTGACTGATGACTAACCCAGTGTCTCACAACGAAGGGAAAATTCTCCATACAACTATGAGGCTTATCCAGACTCTACCATGCATTTAATTTTGTGCGGAATATATCTCTTTCAAAAATGCAAATAGCTGTGACAGTTTTAAGTGTTACTAGTTGCACAAAATAGAAATCCAACCAGATTCAAAAATAGCTCATTATTTCTGCTGCACACTATCCCTCCTACACACAATCTCTCTGGTAGTCCCTTCAAGCAAAGGGCCACAGTTGCTATGGAGTGCAGCCCTGTATCTAGAGTATTTTCATGTGGGGAGGCGGTTGCACTGCAGCTACCACGCAAGTGATTCCGGCTAAGCAGGAGACTCTCCCACTCTTACTGCCTGCCATAGATGCGTTGGAATAATTTGGAGGTTGATAGTCAACCTGTTCACCCATGTTGTGAACACACCATCCCTGGCCAACAAGTCCTGGAGTGGAGCAGGGACGCTGCCCACTACAAGACTTCCTCCTGTGCGCACTGTCCCCTGACCCACACTATCATACACACACAATCGTAGACACACTACCGTTCTGACACACATCATCTCTCTTGCACATGCTGGGCGAAGTTTTCCAATACTTAGTCTAAGTGCGGGCTCTGGTGGAAAAAACAATGTGCAGCTCCCTGGCTACACAGCCAGCTGCCCTTGCCTGACAATGCGGCACTTGCAGTAAAAAGAAATGCTGCAGACATCTCTGATTTTGTCATGCTGGCAGGGCAGAACCTGATAGGGTCAGCAATGCCGGCTCCACGCAGATCCTCCCCCCCCCCCCCCCCCCCCCCCCCCCCCCCCCACCCCCCCCCCCCCCCCCCGCCGCACCCCCAACCCATGGGAGCCCTCTCTCACACACTCATGGATGCAGAAACCTACCCGCCCTCTCACACACCTATGGATACAGAAACCTACCCGCCCTCTCTCACACCCTCATGGATTTGAGGCAACACTCGCCCCCCCAGCCCCATAGATATGAGGAACTCCCCCTAACCACACACAAGGGGAACCCCCCACAATGGAACGCCCTTCCTGTGCAGGAACATTGTTAAGTCACCGGCTAGGGGCAGAGAAAATAAAAACGTCAGTAAGAAGCATGTTTTCCAATTCTCGAGAGATTTTTCTGTATGAGCTCACGGCAAACGTAAGCTCAAAATTGTCCCTACTATCTCCCTGACATACACTGGGCGCAATTTGCCCACTTGTACCCACTCAGTGTCTCTCGTACCCACACACAAACTGTCTCGCGGACCCACACACAGGGTGTCTCTCGTACCCACACTCACTGTGCCTCTCGGACCCACGCACATGATGTCTCTCGTACCCACACACACACTGTCTCTCGGACCCACACACAGGGTGTCTCTCGTACCCACACACACACTGTCTCTCGGACCCACACACAGGGTGTCTCTCGTACCCACACAGTGTCTCTCATACCCACACTCACTGTGTCTCTCGGACCCACACACAGGGTGTCTCTCGGACCCACACACACAGTGTCTCTCATACCCACACACAGTGTCTCTCGGACCCACCCACAGTGTCTCTCGTACTCACACACAGTGTCTCTCGTACCCACACACAGTGTCTCTCGTACCCACACACAGGGTGTCTCTCGTACCCACACAGTGTCTCTCATACCCACACTCACTGTGTCTCTCGGACCCACGCACATGATGTCTCTCGTACCCACACACACACTGTCTCTCGGACCCACACACAGGGTGTCTCTCGTACCCACACACACACTGTCTCTCGGACCCACACACAGGGTGTCTCTCGTACCCACACAGTGTCTCTCATACCCACACTCACTGTGTCTCTCGGACCCACGCACATGATGTCTCTCGTACCCACACACACACTGTCTCTCGGACCCACACACAGGGTGTCTCTCGTACCCACACACACACTGTCTCTCGGACCCACACACAGGGTGTCTCTCGTACCCACACAGTGTCTCTCATACCCACACTCACTGTGTCTCTCGGACCCACACACAGGGTGTCTCTCGGACCCACACACACAGTGTCTCTCATACCCACACACAGTGTCTCTCGGACCCACCCACAGTGTCTCTCGTACTCACACACAGTGTCTCTCGTACCCACACACAGTGTCTCTCGTACCCACACACAGTGTCTCTCATACCCCCACACAGTGTCTCTCGTACCCACAAACAGTGTCTCTCGTACTCACACACAGTGTCTCTCGTACTCACACACAGTGTCTCTCGTACTCACACACAGTGTCTCTCATACCCACACACAGTGTCTCTCGGACCCACACACAGTGTCTCTCGTACCCACACTCACAGTGTCTCTCGTACCCCACACAGTGTCTCTCGGACCCACACACAGTGTCTCTCGGACCCACACACGGTGTCTCTCGTACTCACACACAGTGTCTCTCGTACTCACACACAGTGTCTCTCGTACTCACACACAGTGTCTCTCATACCCACACTCACAGTGTCTCTCGTACCCCACACAGTGTCTCTCGGACCCACACACAGTGTCTCTCGTACTCACACACAGTGTCTCTCGTACCCACACACAGTGTCTCTCATACCCACACACAGTGTCTCTCATACCCACACAGTGTCTCTCGTACCCACACTCACAGTGTCTCTCGTACCTCACACAGTGTCTCTCGGACCCACACACAGTGTCTCTCATACCCACACACAGTGTCTCTCGGACCCACACACAGTGTCTCTCGTACCCACACTCACAGTGTCTCTCGTACCCCACACAGTGTCTCTCGTACTCACACACAGTGTCTCTCATACCCACACACAGTGTCTCTCGGACCCACACACAGTGTCTCTCGTACCCACACTCACAGTGTCTCTCGTACCCCACACAGTGTCTCTCGGACCCACACACAGTGTCTCTCGGACCCACACACAGTGTCTCTCGTACCCACACTCACAGTGTCTCTCGTACCCAGACACAGTGTCTCTCGGACCCACACACAGTGTATCTCGGACCCACACTCACAGTGTCTCTCGTACCCACACACAGTGTCTCTCGTACCCACACACAGTGTCTCTCGTACCCACACACAGTGTCTCTCGTACCCACACACAGTGTCTCTCGGACCCACACACAGTGTCTCTCGTACCCACACACAGTGTCTCTCGTACACACACACAGTGTCTCTCGTACCCACACACAGTGTCTCTCGTACCCACACACAGTGTCTCTCGGACCCACACACAGTGTCTCTCGTACTCACACACAGTGTCTCTCGTACCCACACACAGTGTCTCTCGTACCCACACACAGTGTCTCTCGTACCCACACACAGTGTCTCTCGGACCCACACACAGTGTCTCTCGTACTCACACACAGTGTCTCTCGTACCCACACACACTGTCTCTCGGACCCACACACAGGGTGTCCCTCGTACCCACACTCAGTGTCTCTCGGACCCACACACAGTGTCTCTCGTACCCACACTCACAGTGTCTCTCGTACCCCACACAGTGTCTCTCGGACCCACACACAGTGTCTCTCGGACCCACACAGTGTCTCTCGTACCCACACTCACAGTGTCTCTCGTACCCAGACACAGTGTCTCTCGGACCCACACACAGTGTATCTCGGACCCACACTCACAGTGTCTCTCGTACCCACACACAGTGTCTCTCGTACCCACACACAGTGTCTCTCGTACCCACACACAGTGTCTCTCGTACCCACACACAGTGTCTCTCGGACCCACACACAGTGTCTCTCGTACCCACACACAGTGTCTCTCGTACCCACAGACAGTGTCTCTCGTACCCACACACAGTGTCTCTCGTACCCACACACAGTGTCTCTCGGACCCACACACAGTATCTCTCGTACTCACACACAGTGTCTCTCGTACCCACACACAGTGTCTCTCGTACCCACACACAGTGTCTCTCGTACCCACACGCAGTGTCTCTCGGACCCACACACAGTGTCTCTCGGACCCACACACAGTGTCTCTCGTACTCACACACAGTGTCTCTCGTACCCACACACACTGTCTCTCGGACCCACACACAGGGTGTCCCTCGTACCCACACTCAGTGTCTCTCGGACCCACACACAGGTTGTCTCTCGTACCCACACAGTGTCTCTCATACCCACACACACAGTGTCTCTTGGACCCACACACAGTGTCTCTCGTACCCCACACAATGTCTCTTGTACCCACACACAGTGTCTCTCGGACCCACACACATAGTGTCTCTCGTACCCACATACAATGTCTCTCGTACCCACACACAGTGTCTCTCGTACCCACACACAGTGTCTCTCGTACCCACACACACACTGTCTCTCGTACTCCACACAGTGTCTCTCGTACCCACACACAGTGTCTCTCATACCCACACACACACAGTGTCTCTCGTACCCACCCACAGTGTCTCTCATACCCACGCACACAGTGTCTCTTGTACCCACACACAGTGTCTCTTGTATCCACACACAGTGTCTCTCCTACCCACACACAGTGTATCCCGTACCCACACACAGTGTCTCTCGTACCCACACACACAGCGTCTCTCGTACCCACACACAGTGTCTCTCATACCCACACTCACAGTGTCACTCGTACCCACACACAGTGTCTCTCATACCCACACTCACAGTGTCTCTCGTACCCACACACACAGTGTCTCTCGTACCCACACAGTGTCTCTTGTACTTACACAGTGTCTCTCGTACCCACACACACAGTGTCTCTCGTACCCACACACACAGTGTCACTCGTACCCACACACACAGTGTCACTCGTACCCACACACACAGTGTCTCTCGTACCCACACACAGTGTCTCTCGTACCCACACACAGTGTCTCTCATACCCACACACACAGTGTCACTCGTACCCACACACAGTGTCTCTCGTACCCACACACAGTGTCTCTCATACCCACACACACAGTGTCTCTCGTACCCCACACAGTGTCTCTCGGACCCACACACACAGTGTCTCTCGTACCCACACACACAGTGTCACTCGTACCCACACACAGTGTCTCTCATACCCACACACACAGTGTCTCTCGTACCCCACACAGTGTCTCTCGGACCCACACACACAGTGTCTCTCGTACCCACACACACATAGTGTTTCTCGTATCCACACACAGTGTCTCTCGGACCCACACACACAGTGTCTCTCGTACCCCACACATAGTGTTTCTCGTATCCACACACAGTGTCTCTCGTACCCACACACACAGTGTCTCTCGTAACCCCACACACACAGTGTCTCTCGTACCCACACACAGTGTCTCTCATACCCACACACAGTGTGTCTCTCGGACCCACACACACAGTGTCTCTCGTACCCACACACAGTGTCTCTCGTACCCACACACAGTGTCACTCGTACCCACACACACAGTGTCTCTCGTACCCACACACACAGTGTCTCTCGTAACCCCACACACACAGTGTCTCTCGTACCCACACATAGTGTTTCTCGTACCCACACACAGTGTCTCTCGTACCCCACACAGTGTCTCTCATACCCACACACAGTGTCTCTCGTACCCACACACAGTATCACTCGTACCCACACACAGTGTCTCTCATACCCACACACACACTGTCTCTCGTACCCACACACAGTGTCTCTCGTACCCACACACAGTGTCTCTCGTACCCACACACAGTGTCTCTCGTACCCACACACACACTGGGCGAAATTCTCGCGTCCCCACACTGGGTGGGAGAATCGCGGGAGGGCCAGGCATCTCACGACACGCCCCCCTGGCGCCCCCCGCGATTCTCCCACCCCCCCGCTCGGAAGAATCGCCGCTCGCCGTTTTTCATGGCGACCGGCGATTCTCCAGTCCGGATGGGCCGAGCGGCCTGACGTTCCCGGCTGGTTCACGACGGCAGCAACCACACCTGGTCGCTGCCGTCGTGAACATGGGCGACAAATGCTTGTTTGAGGCTGGTGGAGGGCGGAGAGGGGAGTGAGCACCACGGCCGTGCTCTGGAGGGGACTGGCCCGCGATCGGTGACCACCAATCGTCGGGCCGGCGTCTCAAAGCGACGCACTCTTTCCCCTCCGCCGCCCCGAGAGTTATGGAGCGGCGCTCCTAGCCCCCCGGGTGGGGGTGAATAAGGTGAGAGGAGCGGCTTCCGAGGCCATCGTGAAACTCGGCTGAGTTCACGACGGCCTTCCCGATTTATCGCGGGAGCGGAGAATTCAGCCCACTGTCTCTCGTACCCACACACAGGGTGTATCTCTCTAATTCAGTGTAGTTTAATAAATTAGCTTTGTTTATGAAACACAGCTTGCTGTTCTTTGTTAGAGCTACAACCTTCACTATCCCGAAAGAATTAAAACAAGGAACACAACAACTACCAAGTGATAATATGCAATATTCTCGGAATGTATTTTGTGAAGGATAATTGCCATTGTAGTGTGTGGCATTCCCTCCAGTAACTCAGTATGTAACTGTTGTTTATTTTGTAGGAAACAGAAGAAGCTCTGAAAGAGGCAGAAAGCATGAGCGAATCACTGAAGTCCCAACTAAATGATCTCTGCAGATTTTCCAAGGATTTGAGCACACATTCGAATAAAGTTTCTTCTTTGATCAAAGAATACAATAGGTAAGCGTTTACTAAACTGAAGTCAGTCTGCATTATGTTTTTAGCATGGGCTTATTAAGTGGCATTCTCATCTCTGAGTCAAATGGCGGTGGCTTCAAACCCTACTCCAGGTGTTGAAGTCTACTATCTGCCTCATGGGCGTAATCACTAAGTGAGTGCTGCACTGTTGGAAGTGCAGATTTTCTTGGGGATACCTTAAATTAAGGCTCCACCTACCTGATTGGTTGATCCCATGCCACTTTTCAAAGACTAGCAGAGGAGGTGCCAGCAGAGGATGGAAACCATTCCATCTGGTGGGGGAGCTGTTGTTTAAATTGAATTCTATATGTCTCGGCTTTTCAGTCTGTGCGGTCTGCTCCAATCTAGGCAGCAG
The DNA here is from genome assembly GCF_902713615.1 of Scyliorhinus canicula. Classification (NCBI taxonomy): domain Eukaryota; kingdom Metazoa; phylum Chordata; class Chondrichthyes; order Carcharhiniformes; family Scyliorhinidae; genus Scyliorhinus; species Scyliorhinus canicula. The sequence continues at coordinate 194,511,533 of NC_052146.1, read as the reverse complement.
GATGTTGTCAAAGCTAGAGTCGAATGTATGTGAACTTGGAGGAAAGGATAATGTTGCTGGACGTTCAGGGTTAATTTTCACCTTCAGCCTTTGGACGGTTAATTGGCAGAAAGGATTGTCCTGCCTCATGTTTTGTATTCTGAGAGTGGTGAGAATGCCCAACTCTCTACCACAAAGAGTGCATAGATACACTTATAGGGAAGCTGAATGAGGGGAACGGAATGGAAGGATGTGGTGGGAGGGTTAGATTAAAGTAAGAGGCAGAATTCTCCGACCCCCCCCCCCCCCCCCCCCCCCCCCCCCCCGCCGCAGGGTCGGAAAATCGCTCAGGGCCGGTGTAAATCCCGCCCCCGCTGTGGCCGGAATTCTCCGCCACCCGGGAATCGGCGGGGGCGGGAATCACACCGTGCCGGTCGGCTGGCCCCCCGCAGCGCTTCTCCGGCCCGCGATGGGCTGAAGTCCCGCTGCTGTCAGGCCTCTCCTGCCGACGTCGTTTAAACCACCTCTGGTGCCGGCGGGAGCAGGCGGCGCGAGTGGACCCCAGGGTCCTGGGGGGTCACAGGGCGATCTGACCCCGGGGTTGCCCCCACGGTGGCCTGGCCCGCAATCAGGGCCACCGATCGGCAGGCGGGCCTGTGCCGTGGGGGCACTCTTTTTCTTCTTCCGCCACCACGGCCTCCACCATGGCGGAGGCGGAAGAGACCCCCTCCACCGCGCATGCGCCGGGGTGACGTCAGCAGCCGCTGACGCTCCGGCGCATGCCCGGACTCACGCCAACCGACGAAGGCCTTTCGGCCAGCCTTGACGCCGGTTGGCAGGGCGCCAAATGCCGTTGGCGCCAGCCGGCGGAGCGGGAGCCACTCTGGCGCGGGCCTAGCCCCTAAAGGTGCAGAGAATTCCACACCTTTGGGGAGGCCCGACGCCGGAGTGGTTCTCGCCACTCTGGTAAGCCGGGACCCCCTGCCCCGCCGGGTAGGGGAGAATCCTGGCCAAGGTTTGAGGAGCTTCATGAAGAATAAACACCAATGTAGGCCGAATGATCTGTTTCTGTGCTGTAGAATTCCGTGTAACTCTCTGTTTAGAAGTCGCCCCCTTTTGGTTCAGTTGATTTTGACGGATGCTATCCTGAAGACATTATCATGAGTAATTTAAAAAAAAATCTTTTTATTGAGGTTGGGGGGTGGGGTGGAGGGAGGAAGGAGAGGGAGGAAGACAAGGGAAGGCACACACAAGACAAAGGGGCAGAGAGAGGTGGGGAGGGAAGGGAACCCAAGGGAAGCATAAGACAAAGCACTGGGACAAGGGCAGGAGGAGGTGGGCCATGCAGCCCCCGCCATCCCTACAATAAAAACTAAAAGCCCCAGCAGAACGAAGCGGAGCACAATACGGGGTGCCCATGGCAGATGGCAACACTAAGAGGGGAACTAAACCACCAATGAGGGAAGGGGAGAAGAGGGGGGGTGGGGAACCTCATGTCGATACTGTTGTAAATCAGGCACAAACTTGTTTCGAAATACCAGATACACTTGAGCTGTTACTCTGTAAAAACTGGAAAACACAAATAAAAATATTTTTTAATTAAAGAAGCACCTAGATGAGCTCTTGGAATGTGGTAGCGTACATGGCCACGGACTAAGTGCCGGAAATAGGATTAGAATAAGTAGCTGCTTGACGACACAATGGGCTGAAGGGCCTTTTTCTGTGCTGTAAAACTCTATGGCTCTATGAAACATTAGAGGGTGAGGCAGCACCAGCAGGGGGAAAACACTGGCTGCAACATTTATGCTGCCTAAGCCTTCACCTAACTTGTTGCCTGCTTTCTTCCTCACCACAGCCTTTGTTTACAGACTGCAAAATACTGTCAGAACAAGGAAAAAGCACTGGAACAACGATTCCGGGCAACTTTCAGAGAGTTTCAGCAGTGGATGATCAACACTAAAATTACAACCTGCTTTGATACACCTCAAAATATTGATGAAGCAACTGCAATCATACAGAAACTGCAGGTAATCAGCTCGCAGAACACAGTTATGGCAAGAATAGTTACTGTAATAAGTGTTCAAGAGGAAAACATCGACAGAAACGAAAGCTAAATGAAGGGGGAAGGTAGGAAATTTCCAGGGTACTTTGCTCCTCTTGGTTTCTTGACTCTTATGTGATAAACTGGCAATAATTTGTGTTTGAATTGAGGATATTGTATGGTAGTGTTTGTATTTGAATTGATAATACTGCATGATCATGTTAGTAATTGAATTGATAATACTGCATGATCACGTTAGTAATTGAATTGATAATACTGCATGATCATGTTAGTATTGAATTGATAATACTGCATGATCATGTTAGTATTGAATTGATAATACTGCATGATCATGTTAGTATTGAATTGATAATACTGCATGATCATGTTAGTAATTGAATTGATAATACAGCATGATCACGTTAGTAATTGAATTGATAATACTGCATGATCACGTTAGTAATTGAATTGATAATACTGCATGATCATGTTAGTATTGAATTGATAATACTGCATAATCACGTTAGTAATTGAATTGATAATACTGCATGATCATGTTAGTAATTGAATTGATAATACTGCATGATCATGTTAGTATTGAATTGAAAATACTGCATGATCACGTTAGTAATTGAATTGATAATACTGCATGATCATGTTAGTATTGAATTGATAATACTGCATGATCACGTTAGTATTGAATTGATAATACTGCATGATCACGTTAGTAATTGAATTGATAATACTGCATGATCATGTTAGTATTGAATTGATAATACTGCACCAATGTGACAGAGTCCCGCCGGCGCCGTTCACCCCGGTCGCTGTCGGCGGAAACGGTCGGGGGGGGGGGGGGGGGGGGGGGGTGGGGGGTGGGGGCGGCCTGTGGGTGGGGGTGTGGGGTTCCTTCTCCGGGGTGGGAGGGGGCCCTCCGATGAGGTCTGGCCCGCGATCGGGGCCCACCAATCGCACGGCCGGCCTCTGAACACCGACTCCATCTTGAGTCAGGGCCGGCACGCGAAAGAAGTCCCCCGCGCATGCGCAGGATGGCGCTGCCCCAACTGCGCATGCGTGGGTTGGTGCCGCGCCCATTTGGCGCCGCGAAAGGAGGTTGGAGCGGCGTGAACCGCTCCAGCTGGCCCCCGGGGGGGGCAAAAATGTACGCAATCGGGCCCAGTTCGCACCGTCGTGAAACGCGAGGGCGTTCACGTCGTGTGAACTCTTGGGGCTAATATTGGAGAATCGCCGTATATCTCTGTATCTGTGCTCATGGGTTTTTTATAATTAGATTGGCCACGATCCAATGGTCACGCTGCACCCGAAAAGCAGCTCGCTGCAGCTCAGCGTGGGTGATAAAAGTGGGGAAACCCCACTCCCGGGATCTACCCTGCTCGCAACACCTCATGAGTTCCAACACGATCTCACAAGACGTTGCGATGCAAATCCCGCTCATTGTGGACAGGATCACGTCTTGGCAAATCTGCACATTAGAGCAAGGAAGTAAGCCTCACTTTAATGTGCAGATTCCTGAGGGACCTGAGGTTTTGGGATTCATCCCCTTCGTCTTGGAGGCCTTCATAGATATCATAGAATTTGCAGTGCAGAAGGAGGCCATTCGGCCCATTCAGTCTGCACCGGCTCTTGGAAAGAGCACCCTAACCAAGGTCAACACCTCCACCTTATCTCCATAACCCAGTAACCCCACCCAACACTAAGGGCAATTTTGGACACTAAGGGCAATTTATCATGGCCAATCCACCTAACCTGCACATCTTTGGACTGTGGGGGGGAACCGGAGCACCCGGAGGAAACCCACGCACACACGGGGAGGATGTGCAGACTCCACACAGACAGTGACCCAAGCTGGAATCGAACCTGTGACCCTGGAGCTGTGAAGCAATTGTGCTATCCACAAGGCTACCGTGCTGCCCTTGGGTGAGCGTTGTTCAGCACTGGTCTCCACAAACGGGAGCCAGATGGAACGGCAACTGTAGGGGTCTCTCAGGTGCTTGGAGATCCCCAGCTGAATGTCGTTTGGGCAGGATGGTGTCCTGGCACTGCTGGTGCCACCTGGGCACCATGGCAGTGCCAGTGTACCAGGCTGGCATGTGGGATCGGTCCGAGGGTGCTCTGTGTGCAGCCTCGGGGCCATCCCATAGTGCGGCTTGGGCTGTGGGGATCTGGGGGTCGCTTCAGGGGCCTCGGAGATCGGGGTGCCATTTAGAAATGTATGCAAAAGTGTACAAAACAGGACTATGTTCGGCCTTGACTGCACGTCCCCGCTGCGTCGCTTTGTATAGCCATGTGCTTCTTGGCGCTGCAAGCACCAGGAAACACGCAGCTAAACACGCTTGCTCCGGGACTTTATTCCTGATTAATTGAATCACGCCCGCAGTGATTAAACCTGGGAGGGCAGGATGTGGGGAGGGGATTCATTTTATTCAACACTTTGCCCTGAATCTTTATGAGAAGAGGCCTTGAGTTAATTCACTGGACTCATCATCCGGCAAAGGGAAAATCGATAGTATTGACATGAAGCACATGGGGTGGGGGGGGGGGGCACAAACCCCATGCAAGAAGCACAAAATATCAATACAACAGATAATAAATATCCTTTCACAGAATGTGGGTGTCTTGAGAGGTGAGGATGAGTTTTTCCTGGAAGCAACTGTGTTTCTGCTGAACACTTGCTAGCCTAACAGGAGAGTAATAAGAATCCCCCAAATCGGGGTCACATGAATGCCAGACTGGGTAAGGGTGACAGCATTGAAGTAGCCGAAGGAGAATCAGCTTGTCTCCCTTTGGGATGCAGGACAACGATTGGTCGAGACCAAACCATCAGGATCCAGGATGAGCCCTTGGACAATGTGGATAATTTCCCATACCTCGGGAGCCTCCACTCATTGTGAGCAGACATTGACGACGAAATCCAACATCAACTCCAATGTGTCAGTGCAGTCTTCAGACACCTGAATAACAGAGTATTCGAAGACTGAGACCTCAAATCCAGCACCAAGCTCATGATCTACAGAGCAGCCATGGTCCCCGTCCTCCTGTCTGCATCAGAAACATGGACAATGTAGAGCAGACATCCCAAATCCTTGGAGAGACATCACCAACTCTGCCTCCACAAAATCCTGAGTATCCATTGGCAGGATAAGCGCACCAACGAGAGCGTGCTCTCCCAGGCCAATATCCCCAGTATCGAGGTACTGGTCACACTTGACTAGCTCTGTTCGGCGGGCCACATGCCCAAAGCAAGACTCCCAAAACAAGTGCTCCCCAATGGCAAGCGGTCACTAGAAGGGCAGAGGAAACCCGACAAGGACATTCTGAAAGCCTACCAAATTAAATGCAACATCCCCATCGACATGTGGGAGTTGCTTGCCTTAGAGCACACAAACTGGAGGAGAAGCATCTGTGAAGGCGCCAATCACCTCGAGCATCACAGGATCTAGCACAGGGAGGCCAAGTGTAAAGAATGGAAGGAGAGCACAGAATCCAGAGTATCCCACCCACCCACCTAATCAAGCCTCACTTGCCAAACCTGTAGCAGAGTCTGCGAATCCAGGATTGGACTTTTTCGCCATTCCAGCTCCTCGGAGTAGAAGGCAAGGTATCCTCGACCCTGAGGGACTACCCAAGAAGTGAAAGGGTGACAAGCTCCATTCCCAATTGGCATTGGGGTCTCAGTTGTTTTTTCTTTGCAACAATTTGGCAATTTGTGCGGTCATTTCTTCAGATGCCAGCCCACATTGTGAATCCATCAAGTTAGGGTGCTACATATCAAATGAGACTTACAGCCCCATTACTTTGATGGCACAATGCAGTTGTGTTGCTAATGCTACTGAGTCACAGGGTGAATGCATTCCATGCCGATACTGCCTTTTTGTTATGCTCAGGCTACATCCTGTATCCTCTCCTGACACTCCAACCAAGTCCCCCCCAGGGATATGAAGATCACCATAAGAGGCAAAACACCTCTAATGTCGCACATTAACACCGGCCAGTTCAATCTAGATGTGGAGATGCCGGCGTTGGACTGGGGTGAGCACTGTAAGAAGTCTTTCAACACCGGGTTAAAGTCCAACAGGTTTGTTTCAAATCACTAGCTTTCGGAGCACTGCTCCTTCCAGGAAGGAGCAGTGGTCCAAAAGCTAGTGATTTGAAACAAACCTGTTGGACTTTAACCTGGTGTTGTAAGACTTCTGATTGAGTTCAATCTCGGACTGTGAGGGCATGAACCCTTTTGTCACAGTGTGACACTCAGGGCTGTGTGGATATACTGAGGTGTGACTGCGATTCTTGACTACCTGTGGCTCATCGGGTAACACTCTTGCCTCTGCGCCAGAAGGTGGTGGGTTCAAGTCCAGGCTTGCTCCAGACACTTGAGCCCTAGTCTAGGTCAGCATTCCAGTGCAGTATTGAGGAAGTGCTACACAGTTAGTGATTCTGTCTTTTGAACCTTAAACTGAGGCTCCAGCTGCCTGTTGAGGTGGAAAGAAAAGAAAGGCCTGTATTTAAATAGCGACTTTCACAATCTCCGGATGCCCTAGTTAATGAAGGATAGTCACCGTTATAACCTGTAAAACATGCCAATATTCAAACAAGGAGCAGAGCAGAGACCTTTCCTGGTGCCCTGGTCAATGTTTATCCTTTCACCAAGACCAGTTTAATTGGTTATCTCAATTATGCATAAAATATATATTGGATGGGCTTGCCCCCTGTACCCTGTCCCCACCTCGTGTTTTCCAGCGGCAGAGGTGGTCCCTCATTGACCGGTCGTGGAATCGTCCGGACCCGCCTGTATCAATGGGATTTCTCCGCTGGGGTCACTGTCGGCTGAACCGGAAGATCCCGCCGATGGGAATGGCAGGAAAATCCTGCCGTGATTGTAAAACTCAGAAAGAGATAATTTGACGTAACCAGTGTATGCTGTTACCCCCCCCCCCCCGCCCCACAAGATCCCAGCCCCAGAGTAGCGAGTAGCGGAGTTGAGAAGCCATTAAAAGCGAGCAGAGGACAACTAAAAACACAATAAAGGGGGAGAAGATGAAATATGAGTGTAAGTTAGCTAGATAGCAAGAGCTTTTTCAATATATAAATGGTAAGAGAGAGACAGGAATACACATTGGACCACTAGAAAATGAGGCTGGAGAAGTAGTAATAGGAAACAATGAAATGGCAGAGGAATTAAATAGTTACTTTGCATCAGTCTTCACGGTGGAAGCCACCGGTGGGATACCAGAGCTCCAGGAGAATCAGGAGGCAGAGGTGAGTGTAGTGGCCATCACTCAGGAGAACATTGGGGGGAAACTGAAGAGTTTGAAGGTGGATAAATCACCTGGACCGGATGGACTACACCCCCAGGGTTCTGAAGGAGATAGCTGAGGAGTTGGTGGTGATCTTTCAAGAATCACTGGAGGCAGCGAGGGTTCCAGTGGACTAGAAAATGGCTAATGTAACACCCCTGTTTAAAAAGGGAGGGGGGCAGAAGACGGGGAATTATAGGCCGGTTAGCCTGACTTTAGTCAATGGTAAGATTTTAGAGTCCATTATTAAAGATGAGGTTGAAGAGTACTTGGAAGTGCATGATAAAATAGGACTGAGTCAGCTCGGCTTCGTCAAATGGAGGTCATGTCTGACAAATCTGTTAGAATTTTTTGAAGAGGTAACAAGGGAGTTAGGCAAAGGAGAACCAGTAGATGTAACCGACTTAGATTTCCAGAAGGCCTTTGACAAGGTGCCACGTAGAAGGCTGTTGAATAAATGAAGAGCCCATGGTATCAAGGGTAAGACACTAGCGTGGATAGAGGATTGGATGACTGGCAGAAGGCAGAGAGTGGGGATCAAGGGGTCTTTTTCAGGATGGCGGCCGGTGTTGGGACCACAACTTTTCACAATATACATTAACGATCTGGAAGAAGGAACTGAGGGCACTGTTGCTAAGTTTGCAGATGATACAAAGATCTGTAGAGGGACAGGTAGTATTGAGGAAGCAAGGGGGCTGCAGAAGGACTTGGACAGGCTAGGAGAATGGGCAAAGAAGTGGCAGATGGAATACAATGTGGAAAAGTGAGAGGTTATGCACTTTGGAAGGAAGAATGGAGGCAAAGACTATCTTCTAACTGGGAAAAGGCTTAGCAAATCAGAAACACAAAGGGACTTATGTGTCCTAGTTCAAGATTCTCTTACGATTAACGTGCATGTTCAGTCAGCAGTTAGGAAGGCTATTGCAATGTCAGCATTCATGTCGAGAGGACTGGAATATAAAAGCAGAAATATTGTTCGAAGGCTGTATAAGGCTCTGGTCAGATCCCATTTGAAGTATTCTGAGCACTTTTGGGCCCTGTATCTAAGGAAGGATGTGCTTGCCTTGGAAAGGGTCCAGAGGAGGTTCACAAGAATGATCCCTGGAATGAAGAGCTTGTCGTATGAGGAACGGTTGATGACTCTGGGTCTGTACTCATTGGAGTTTAGAAGGATGAGGAGAGATCTTATTGAAATTTACAGGATACTGAGAGGCCTAGATAGAGTGAACATGGAGAGGATGTTTCCACTAGTAGGAAAAACTAGAACCAGAGGGCACAGCCTCAGAAGGGACGAGCCTTTAAAACAGAGCTGAGGAGGAATTTCTTCAGCCAGAGGGTAGTGAATCTGTGAAATTCTTTGCCGCAGAAGGCTATGGAGGCCAAATCACTGAGTGTCTTTAAGACAGAGATAGGTTCTTGATTAATAAGGGGATCAGGGGTTATGGGGAGAAGGCAGGAGAATGGGGATGAGAAACATATCAGCCATGATTGAATGGTGGAGCAGACTCAATGGGCCGCATGGCCTAATTCTGCTTCAGTGTCCTATGGTCTTATGGGATCTGCTGCTGGGGGATGGTGTGGCGGGTCAGCCAGCAGTCCATTGAGTTATGATGAGACTGGAAGATTCGGGCCTTGGTGTCTCTGATGGCTTTCCATTGCACCTACCTATCTTTCAACAGTGATGGGAATTCATTAGTTCTGATAAACATTGCAACATGCAGTGAATGTGATCTGGGGCTTTATAAATGCAAGCTAGTCCACTGTCTAATTGCACACCGGTGCTGTGAGTTTTAGCTTACAATATAAGCATGACAAATTCACAGCAGCAGCTCTCTTTAGCATGTTGCTCCAAGTGGAACTGTTTTGCAATGCAGAAGGAGGCCACTTGGCCCTTTGTATCGGTACCAACTGTTAGTTGATGGTGTTCGCTGTGAGCCACTCTTGTTTCTGAGTCTGAAAGATGTGAGTTTGAGTCCCAATCCAGAAGTTTGAGGCCATTATCCAGGATTAATCTCCAGTGCCGTAGTGAGCGTGTACTTTGAAGAAGAGGAAGGATGTTCTCCTGGTGTCCTTCCCAGATGTTAGTCCTCAACATGCGCTGAAAACCCTCAGATAATCTCAGAATCCATTGAATTCCTAGAGTGCAGAAGAAGGCCATTCGGCCCATTGGGTCTGCACTGGCCCTCCGAAAGGAAACCTGACCTAGGCCCACTTCCCTGCGCTATCCCCAAAACCCGCACATCTTTTGGTCACTAAGGGCAATTTAGCATCCACATTCCACCTAAATTGCACATCTTTGGACTGTGGAAGGAAACCGGAGCACCCGGAGAAAACCCACACTGACACAAGAAGAACGTGCAAACTTTGCACAGTCAGCTAAAGCCAGAATCGAACCCAGTTCCTTGGTGCTGTGAGACAGCAGTGCTAACCACTGTGCCACCGTGCCACAATTAGATTGCTGTTTGTGGGAGCTTACTGTGAGCAAACTGGCTGTCTCATTTTCCTGCATGATTACACTTCATTGGTTGGTAAACGTTTAGGGTATCCTGGGGTATTGAGCTGCTGTACAGATACAAGTCCCTCTCCGACTGACGATCATTTTGTTTTTGATTTTAGGATTTCCTGTCAGAAAGCGAGACCTGTCAGAGCAAACTTAACACCCTGATTTCCAAAGGCGAGCTGTTGAGCAGGATTCTTAGCAAGGAGAAGGCTGAGGCCATCCAGGCCAAGGTGTCCACCGCCAAGGAGGACTGGAAGAATCTGCTTGCAAACCTTCACCAGAAAGAAGCTGCTTTACAGGTTGGACGCTGCTAACAACTACTGGTTAATCCCTAACCCAGGAAATTAAAAGGAACGTAAAAATCTTTCATAAGGGAATAAAGAGTAATTTATTTTAGTGAGCTAGCACTGACACAAAGGGCCATGTGGTCACCTTCTGCGCTGTAATAGTTCACATCTCATTCCTGATCCCCACATCTTTTCTACCCTTTCAGTTTAATAAGTGTTTTCATAGCTATGATTTTGTGGGGCCTGGGTATAGAGGGGGTTGGTTTGTGGGGCTGTACACTGAGTGAATGTGTGGGGTTGTGTATTGATTGATTTTTGTGGGGGCTGTGCATTGAGTGATTTTGTGGGGGCTGTGCATTGAGTGATTCTGTGGGGGCTGTGCATTGAGTGATTTTGTGGGGGCTGTGTATTGAGTGATTTTGTGGGGGCTGTGTGTTCAGTGATTTGTGGGGGCTGTGTGTTCAGTGATTTGTGGGGGCTGTGTATTGAGTGATTTTGTGTGGGCTGTGTATTGAGTGATTTTGTGGGGGCTTTGTATTGAGTGATTTTGTGGGGGCTGTGTATTGAGTGATTTTGTGGGGGCTGTGTGTTCTTTGATTTTGTGATTTTGTGGGGGCTGTGTGTTCAGTGATTTTGTGGGAGCTGTGTGTTGAGTGATTTTGTGGGGGCTGTGTATTGAGTGATTTTGTGGGGACTGTGTGTTGAGTGATTTTGTGGGGGCTGTGTGTTGAGTGATTTTATTGGGGTTGTGTATTGATTGATTTTGTGGGGGCTGTGCATTGAGTGATTTTATTGGGGTTGTGTATTGATTGATTTTTGTGGGGGCTGTGCATTGAGTGATTTTGTGGGGGCTGTGCATTGAGTGATTTTGTGGGGGCTGTGCATTGAGTGATTTTGTGGGGGCTGTGCATTGAGTGATTTTGTGGGGGCTGTGGATTGAGTGATTTTGTGGGGGCTGTGTGTTGAGTGATTTTGTGGGGGCTGTGTATTGAGTGATTTTGTGGGGACTGTGTATTGAGTGATTTTGTGGGGGCTGTGTGTTCAGTGATTTGTGGGGGCTGTGTGTTCAGTGATTTGTGGGGGCTGTGTATTGAGTGATTTTGTGGGGGCTGTGCATTGAGTGATTTTGTGTGGGCTGTGTATTGAGTGATTTTGTGGGGGCTGTGTATTGAGTGACTTTGTGATTGAGTGATTTTGTGGGGGCTGTGTGTTCAGTGATTTTGTGGGGGCTGTGTATTGAGTGATTTTGTGATTGAGTGATTTTGTGGGGACTGTGTATTGAGTGATTTTGTGGGGGCTGTGTGTTCAGTGATTTGTGGGGGCTGTGTGTTCAGTGATTTGTGGGGGCTGTGTATTGAGTGATTTTGTGGGGGCTGTGCATTGAGTGATTTTGTGGGGGCTGTGCATTGAGTGATTTTGTGGGGGCTGTGGATTGAGTGATTTTGTGGGGGCTGTGTGTTGAGTGATTTTGTGGGGGCTGTGTATTGAGTGATTTTGTGGGGACTGTGTATTGAGTGATTTTGTGGGGGCTGTGTGTTCAGTGATTTGTGGGGGCTGTGTGTTCAGTGATTTGTGGGGGCTGTGTATTGAGTGATTTTGTGGGGGCTGTGCATTGAGTGATTTTGTGTGGGCTGTGTATTGAGTGATTTTGTGGGGGCTGTGTATTGAGTGATTTTGTGATTGAGTGATTTTGTGGGGGCTGTGTGTTCAGTGATTTTGTGATTGAGTGATTTTGTGGGGGGTGTGTGTTAAGTGATTTTTGTGGGGGCTGTGATTTGAGTGAGTTTGTGTGGGCTGTGTATTGAGTGATTTTGTGGGGGCTGTGATTTGAGTGAGTTTGTGTGGGCTGTGTATTGAGTGATTTTGTGGGGGCTGTGTGTTCAGTGATTTTGTGATTGGGTGATTTTGTGGGGGCTGTGTGTTCAGTGATTTTGTGATTGGGTGATTTTGTGGGGGCTGTGTGTTCAGTGACTTTTGTCGGGGCTGTGATTTGAGTGATTTTGTGGGGGCTGCGTATTGAGTGATTTTGTGGGGGCTGTGTGTTGAGTGATTTTGTGGGGGCTGTGTGTTCAGTGATTTTGTGGGGGCTGTGTGTTCATTGATTTTGTCGGGGCTGTGTATCGAGTGATTTTGTGGGGGCTGCGTATTGAGTGATTTTGTTGGGGCTGTGTATCGAGTGATTTTGTAGGGGCTGTGTATTGAGTGATTTTGTGGGGGCTGTGTGTTCAGTGATTTTGTGGGGGCTGCGTATTGAGTGATTTTGTGGGGGCTGTGTGTTCAGTGATTTTGTGGGGGGTACGCACTGATCCTTGAATCCCCTGTCACTCTGCCTGAAGGTGGTTTATTTTCAAACCTCCCTGATGGTCCCCTTTCCAATTATCCTACATTTGTCTGCCCTCCCACTGATGTGCAGACACCAACCTATTGTCATTGACCCACCATATTTTATAGGTATTAGTTTTTGAAAGCCGACTGTAATTGCCAGTTTTAAGGGGGCTCAATTATTGGCAGTGGTCAAGTCTCACTGTTTGAAAAGTCAAGGCGTCCCGGTTAGCCATGGTCTGTGTGGGAGATTGTGCAGGTGATTGTGCCCCCTGTCCCCATGTGAGAGGGTATCCTGCCCTCAAGAACTGCTGGCTGGTGAGTTGGTCGGTGGCTTTCCGGACGCAGCAGCACCACCAGGAGTAGTTCAAGTGGAGAACAGCCTTTTCTGCTGCAAGTGGGAAAAATCACCATGTGGTCTCGCACCACTGGCAAAATACTAATGGTGGCAGTAAGTCTCTTAAGTCGTCATTAACAGCCTCAATGGGTGGGTGAATGGGCGCCCAGTTTACCGCTGGTCAAATATCTGCGGAGGCAGAAAGGCAATGGACACAGCACTGCCTGCCATCTCACCTCACTTTACACCGCCCTTGGCTGTTAGCTCTCTCCGGTGGGGGTTTTTTGGGCTGCCGTAATCATTGTTTATGAGCTGTTTGACTTGAAAGGGTCTCCGCCACCCACAGTCTGTATTCTTTCTCTCTTTCACCCCACCCCACCCCACCCCACATGATAGAACTTGCAATCGCAGATGAAGGACTTTGAAGCTGGTGTTGGACCCGTGCAGGAGTGGCTGGTTGCCACGGAAGCAGCTGTGCAAGGGAGCAGCAGCCAACTGCCTGACCTGCTGGCCAAGAAAAATGAGCAGTTCAGATTGCAGGTACTCCGCTCCATTGCAAACACCGGGCTGAGAATGCCCCTGGACACGGCGCACCACGCCACATGCTCCGTGTGATTCACACAGCTGCGGGCTGATTCTTTAAGCGGGACAGTTGGCTTCATCACTGCAACATAATTTACCCATCACCTCCACCCTATCCCACCGAGCTCATAAATTAGGACCTCCATTCTGCTAATCCAGTAATCTGATGCTTGCTTTAGTGTTTGGCTGTGGACTGTGTCTCTTTTGTGTCTTTAACAAGTAGCCACGCAGGCCAAGTGCTTTTAATGTGCTTTGTTTTCTGTTCCCTGCATGATAGCATTCCTAGCGCTTTGTGTTCCTTACTCCTGCCATATATGATATGCACTGTAACATGCGTTTTGTTTTATGCAAACCTGCTTGTTCCTTCCAGTCTGTCCTAGAGGATATAGCCAGCCGTGAACCCCAGCTAAACAAGCTGAAAGAAAAAGCCCAGCACCTATGGGAAGAGCAAGCATCTAACAAAAGCTTTATGCACAGAGTATCTCAGCTGTCCGCGTGCTATTTAGCCTTAAGTAACTTAGCCAAGGTAAGGCCTAGGAGTGAATGTGTTCAGCTCAAAAATCAAAAAACAATCAGACCTGTAACTTTCTAAAAAGCATAACTTTGGCGATGAATTCTCAGATCTTCCTCTGTTGTCCTGTGCCTGCTTGCAGGACGTGACTCATTTTCTCAAAGTCATGCTGTAAAATTCCCTGATCCGGTTGTACTGATGGGCTTGATTTATTCATCCGCTCCCCGCCCCCCCACCCCACCCCATCCCATTCTCACCTTCAATTCTGCCTCCTGCTCCCATGGTAAACCCAGCGTAAAGACAACACGGGCAGAGTGCTGAGATCAGTCGATGTGTCTGAGATTACGTTTCCACTCACTTAGCGATCGTTTTTATGTTGTCGACACCCTTGAGCGGCTGTCACCGAGTGACATAAGTACAGATGGATGAGAGGATCTGTAGAGAGGTTTGTGAGAAGTTAAGAGCATTCAGAGCCGCTTGTTACCCAAGGAATTGCTTCATTATCGGCCCAGTTTCACCTGCGTTAGAAAATCATATTTTGAACGTAACCAGGGCACGCACCTCGGTGTGCACCCACTGAATATTTTGGATCGGATTGGATTGGATTTGTTTATTGTCACCTGTACCGAGGTACAGTGAAAAGTATTTTTCTGCGAGCAACTCAACAGATTATTAAGTACATGGAAAGAAAAGGGAATAAAAGAAAATACATAATAGGGCAACACAAATTATACGATGTAACAACATAAACACCGGCATCAGGTGAAGCATACAGGGTGTAGTGTTAATGAGGTCAGTCCATAAGAGGGTCATTTAGGAGTCTGGTGACAGCGGGGAAGAAGCTGTTTTTGAGTCTGTTTGTGCATGTTCTCAGACTTTTGTAGCTCCTGCCCGATGGAAGAAGTTGGAAGAGTGAGTAAGCTGGGTGGGAGGGGTCTTTGATTATGCTGCCCACTTTCCCCAGGCAATTTTGATTCCAGATTTAAGGGTAAATTGCTTGAGCAGCGATTTCCAGTGTGGATCCTTGCCCACTGGGTGCACACCCATAATTTTCTGGATATTGCACCCTTAATTTCAAATTTTTTCTCTACACTCATCCAGCCACATGGGCCAACTGTGTACCTACCCGTAGGGTCTTGTAGCCGTGCTTTGTGCCCACTTTTCCCAACTGCATCTGTCAACGTTTAGCGACTAGTTACCCTACAGCCTCATAACATGCCCCCCCTTTGCTATTGTCGTTCTTTGCTGGGGTCACCATGAACTGAGCTCAGTGATGCTGGTGGAGGAGGAAGGACGGGGGCTCAGGAGGTAAGCTCGGCCCTTGAGCTCAAGAATCCGTATACATCAACAGCCGGTGACGAAACAGCTACATTCCTGCCAGTCAGGCGCAGCTCTGCGTTGGAACAGACTGCACCTCCACGGAGAGACGGGAGAAAGGTTGTTCTCCTTGCTACGGAGAAGGTTATGGGGAGATGTAATTGAATTTTTTTTCCAAAATGAAGAGGGGTTTTGAGAGAAAATAAGGACAAACTATTTCTATTGGCGTGGGTGGGAGGGGTGGTGGTCAGTAACGAGAGGGCACATTTAAGATAACTGCCAAGAGAACGAGGTGGGGATGATAAATTGTTTTGCACTACTTTGAAAGGGTGGAGAAAGCAGATTCAATATTAACTTTCGAAAACAAATGTAGCATTATTCGATCGGATTTGCATTTGTCCCATCATTCCTCACTGGCTCAGTTAGTTTGGAGAACTCTGGGCCCACTTACTCGTGGACACTAAGATGTAAAAGTCGGCTGGGAAATATTTTTGTGACCGTTGCTTCTATCCCTTTCTGGATTTCAGGAGAAGGCTTTAAGAGTTCAGCGGACTGTGTCAGAGCATCAGCAGTTCTCGCAGGGGCTGAAGGAGCTACAGGACTGGCTGGCTGATGCCAGGCACATGCTGGAGTCTTACTGCACTCCCACTGCTGAGAAAAACCTACTGGATAGTCGGATGGCAAAGGTCGAGGTGAGTTCACTAAGGCACATTGACACGTATCAGAGGACCGGTTTTCCATATTTACACTCCTGCCCTTCACCCAGGGGATGAGCAGCTGGGGGCTCAAGATTCTCTGCCTGTCAAATTGCTCAGAGGACTGTGGGGAGATCCTCCCTGCTCCTCTTCAAAAATAGGGCCATGGGATCATCCCTACCTGCCCGAAAGTGTCAACCTCACGGAATACATGCTCAAGTCCTTTGCTGTTTATACAATGGTTAATGTGCTTCTGTCAATGTTCTTCACCATTGTAGTTTGATGGCACTTTGCTCCCCACCAGACTTTACCGAACGCAGAGCTCGTTGGTCTTGATGTAGAGGTTTTGTCAGGAAACCAGATAAATATGAAGGTTGAGAGTAGGAGGAGATCTTGAATGTCATATAGCAGAGAAGGTGCTGACTTTACTTGACAAAAAGTTACAGAAGGTGATACACACGGAAAAATAACATTTTGGGGGGAAATGTGTCAAATCTTCGGGGTCACATGACACACACAGGAGCAGGAGTTTGTGGTGATCTGGCAGTGCTGAGGAGTAAAAAGTGAGGGAATGTTCTCTATGGGCGCGATTCTCCGGAAAGATTTCTAAGTGTTGTAGCAAGCGGGAACTGTGGAGAGCTTCCAGGCGCTCGGCCCAGTGAGGCCGGCAACGATATTCAACATTAATTGGTCCACTTAACGAGGGCTCCTTGCCGCAAATGAAGGCTCGCCAGCTGATTTGCCGGCACCATGGTCGCCTCCCGCTAACGAGGTCGAGCAGCACTTAAGCTGCATTTGCTCAGCCCGCCCCAGCCAGCTCGCAACAATGTCGCCCAGGAGACGGGCCCCAAGATTCGGGAACCCAGATCTGGGGATGCTGCTAGAAGCTGTGGAGGCCAGGAGGGATGTCCTGTTCCCCCGAAGGTCCAGGAGGGTCAGCCACAGGACAGCCAGTGCTGCCTGAGATAAGGTGGTGACAGCTGTGAGCGCCAGGAGTGTGACCAGGAGGACTGGTCTCTAGTGCAGGAAAAAGGTCAATGACCTACACCGGGCAGCATGATTGAGTAGATACCAATGTCGCACCCCCCGAGAATTTTCCGCCCCCACAGAAGCATCCACCCCCAACTCTTCATGTGACCCCCAGCCCTCCCTTCACACTCCATTCTCCTTCAACCCTTGCTTCACATCCCCTCCCACCACTGTGAACCATGTGTGTGGCTAATGATGCCCCCTTAATAATAATAATCTTTATTGTCACAAGTAGGCTTACATTAACACCGCAATGAAGCTACTGTGAAAAGCCCCTAGTTGCTACATTCCGGAGCCTATTTGGGTACACAGAGGGAGAATTCAGAATGTCAAAATTACCTAACAGCATGTCTTTCGGGACTTGTGGGAGGAAACCCACGCAGACACGGGTGGAACATGCAGACTCTGCGCAGACAGTGACCCAAGCCGGGAATCGAACCTGGGACCCTGGCGCCGTAAAGCAACAGTGCTACCGTGCTGCCTCTGTGACTCCTCGGGAAAATCTCTCCCACAATCGCCGGCCGAGGGTCCAGACTGACGGTGGTGTGCCGGATATCAGAATCCTCACCATCTTCGAGGAGCGTGTCCTGGAGGTGACTGGAGTGGCTGAGGACAGGGCAGTCACCAACCTGGAGGCTGGCAGACGCCGCAGAGGTGAGGAACCGCCGGACACCAGCGGGCGACCTGTCAAACGTGAGTTGTTATTACCTTACCGACTGACCCATCAATCCCACTGACCACATGTCCATTCTTCCGCAGGTCCTCCAGACAACGACGCCGGCCCATCCTGGGTGGCCCCTCTCCAGCCTCCCATGAGAGGACCTCAGAGGAGAGCTCCGAGGGCGCCACCATTATACTCGCAGCACAGCTGCCATCCCCACCCACCACCATGCCGCCCCCTCTGGGGCACAACCTGGTGAGCATCACACTGCTGCTGATGTACATCTGGTGGAGGGAGGAACCTCCAGGCAAGACAGCAGTTAGAGGGCTGCTGGATCCCTGGGCCCAGCTGGGTCCCAGCCTGATGCTGAGCCTCTGGAACAGGATTACCCAGAACTGATAGAGTTGATAGGGCGCGGCCATGACATTCAGGGGGAGTCAGCGTCACCCCAGCAGGTCCATAGCTGATTGGTGGAGTCCCAGAGGCACGAGCGCTGGAGATGGCATCGGCAATGAGTGGCATCGAGGCCAACACTGCTAGGGTGGCGACCGCAGTGGAGAGTCTGGTGCACAACGTCGGCACCATTAGTGAAGGTCTCCAAGGCGACGCGCAGTCGGTGACGGCCATGACTGAGGAGCTCGACAGAATGTCCCCTTCGCTGGGGGATGTTACCCAGTAGCAGGCCGACCTTGATGAAGCTCTGCGGGGCATGTCCTGCTCTCAGATGGGAATGGCCAAGGTGCTGCGGAACTTGTCCCAGTCGCAGGTGGTCATTGCTGAGGCGCTGCAGAGTACGGCTCAGTCACTGAAGAGCATCACCGAGGGCGTCAACACGATGGTGCAGATCATGGGGGATTGCCCAGGGCTGGCAGGGCCAGATGACACAGGGGCAGCCGGGGCTTGAACCAGCTGCCCTCCATCCCATGGTGAGACCAGGGCCCTATGGGCACCGACCAGTAGGAGAGGGCAGCAGGTCTCAACCCCGGCCCATCCCATGGAGTGGCGAAGGTGGATCTGAACCAGATCCCCCATATTTCATCCCTCTGGTGAGGCCGCGTCTCTCAGCCAGCACAGGGGACAGGCAGCACGGCAGTGCATGTGCTGCAGACAAGTGAGCCATGGCCCTTGGGCCTCAGAACCCCCTGAGGACGCCCACCAGGGGCATCGAAGGCCACGGGATATAGTATGCAGCTGGCTGCCTCCACCTCAAATGTGCATCCTGGGGACACACCTAGACGTAGTGGTAGAGCAAGGAAGACCAAGCCAACAAGGAGGGGGTGAGAGGGATGGAGGTGGTGGTGGGGTGGGGGGGGGGGGGGGGGCAGCACCATTAGGAGGGTGGGGAACTGTAAAACACAATAAACACGTTTGTGCACAACTAGTATGATGCCTCTGTCACTTTTTTCCGCAATGGGTGCCGACCTCCGAACCCTTGGCCTATCTCTGCAGGCAACCCCCCACCCCTTCTCCCTGTGGCACTCACCCACCCACCCTCCAGCTGTGGACATGTTTCCGGAGCTGTGTCCCATCCCCTAGGAGTTCAGATCTTGGCTGCTGCGTGTGTGGTATTGTCTCTGCAGTGTTCAGGCACAGTGTCCAGGCATCAAGGGTATGATTAGGATGGTAGGCAATTAGCTGCACATGCAACATGGCCCACCCACAGGAATCCACTTGGGTTGTGTGAAGTGCTCACTTAACAATGATTGCCAATTCCCTATTAGCAATAGCCTTCAGCCACACAGCCAGAGGCCTTGGCAGCCTGTGGGGGCTACGGGTAGTCGGTGGAGCAAACGGGCAGTGACAGGAGGGTCCGCCACCCCAATTCGAGGGTCCCCGTCTACAATCGAGGGACCCCCACCCCTCGCCGAGCACTGGGGTGGCAAGCAAAGCACCCCCGGGCTCTTTGCCTGTGAACAAAGGTGGTTACTCACCTCCTCGGCTCCCCACAGAGGCCCTCCCGCCAGGTTCACGTTTTTCAAAAGAAGCAGTAATCGACGCCAGTATAACCACTTGTTGGAGAGGCCGCTGAATCACAGGAGGCTGTTGGATATGGGGTGGCTCCTGTTAATTGTGTGGAAATAGGGTTTAAGTGCTGATAATTGGTTTCTCGCCACACTATGGCGAGATCCCGGTTTTGACTACGGAAGCGGGCTGGTTTCATCGCAAACTGTTTGCCGCCTGGCGGGTTTCTTGTTTTCTGCCTCTCCCGTTATTCACCTGCCTCGTTTCACTTGAGTGAGAGTGTAACGAGGCTGGAGAATCGTGCCCTATAAGGCAAAGGTGACCCTTTCTATTGTGCAGGAGTAGAAGATGAAAGTCTGCCCTGTATTTTTTTCAAGTAATGGCAAATATTGGCATCTTTTAAATAAGGTTCTAACCATCTTCATGTGAGGACGATACCTGTCTTTCTGCCCTACTTTTTCATTCCTGTGCTATCCTGTTCATAATCACCCAAACCACTGGGCTGAACAATCAGGATCCAGGTGGATACTAACGTGCGCAGGTGGACATAATTATTCATGGCTTGGCAAACCATGGCGAATATTCCAAACAGACATCAACTCCTCGATGGTTAGGATTTCACCATCAGTGTGTCCCACCGGAAGACTAGAATTTTCTAATCTGTCAACGCAGGTGGGATCTCCCAGTCCTACCGGTATGAATGGAGATTTCAGCGACTCACCAGCCCCTCCACATGTTTCCCCAAGGTGAGGCCAGTGAGCCATTGAAATCTCTGTTCGCAGTGTGGCTTTGAAGAGCTGAAAGATTACGATTGAACTGTGCATCATTTACACTGCAGCAACCTGCCATGGCGTTTTTGACCATCTCCTCTTCACACCCTCAAATTAGAAGGAGAAGGTGGGGAACACTTTTCAGAAACTCACACCAAGCCGACTGGGAAATATATCATCGCTTCTTCATGGTTTTTGGGTGAAAATCCTTCTCCCCCAAACAGTGCTGTGGGCATACCTTCACCACATGGTACCTTCACCGCATGGTACCTTCACCGCATGGTACCTTCACCGCATGGTACCTTCACAGCATGGACTATACCGGGCGTGAAGTAACCAAATTGGAACAGCGCGTTTAGCCTGGTGTTTCGCAGTGGCAAGAACCACCAGTCTACCTATCAGGACTCAATTCAGGGCCTCAGTGGGGAACACCCTGCTAAGGCCGCACTTAGTTCCATTGGCTGCACTGAGGAGCTCTGCCCGCCGGAACGCAGGAAGAGTGCAGGAAGAGGTGGGGATGTAATTTAAAAATGGCTTCGCTATCTCTTAGCCCCCAATGTGACCCCTAAACCTCCCAAAACCCCAGCACACACGTCACACACACAGAGCACGCTAGCTCCGACACTCAGTGTGGTAAAAATGCTAACTTGGCACCTTGGTACTTTCAGCTTGGCAGTGCCCCTGCCAGCTGACAGTGCCACCTGGGCACCTTGACAGTGCCAGGCTGGCATTCAGGTGGCAGTGTCAGGGTGCCAGTCTGGCAGTGCCATGGTGACCAGGTGGCACCAAATGTGCCAGGATGTTACCCTGCCCAAAGGGCAAGCACCTGTCAGCCTCCGATCCCCTGGGAGACCCCTACAAGTGCCGTTCCAGGGGACCAACACTGAACGACATTCGCTCAAAGTCTCCAAGACTAAGGGTTAGATCCCAATGCCTCAGGTAGATCAGGGGAGTGCATATTAGAGTGAGATTAGCTGTCACAATCTAATACACAGATTTGCAAAATTGTGATCCTGCAGATCGCGACATCTCGCGAGATCGCGTTAGATCTTGCCAGACTTGACGAGAAGGCTAGACCCTGGAAGAGAGAACTTCAGGCACCTACAGGCCATGCTACCTTTCGGGTGCAATGCAGCCGGTAGATCGCGCCCACCACGCTTTTCAGGAGCAGCTGGGCAATAAATGTCCACCTTGTCAATGATGTCCCCCACCATTCCGAGCATGAACTTTTGGAAGGATGGGTGAAGTTGATGGTTTGCAGTCCTTTTTAATTGCTACTGAATTGTTCTTTCGACAGGCTCTGCTTGCCCTCAGACAAGAGAAGGAGATTCAGCTGAAGATGGCGCTGACCCGCGGTGAGTCTGTCCTGAGGAGCACCTCCCCTGAGGGAACCCCCACGATTCGCAAGCAGATGGATAATCTGAAAGATTCATGGGACTCTCTCCTCTCCTTCTCCATTCAGTGCAAAAGGTCAGTTTCTACGATAGAACTGGGTAGGGCCTCTGCAGTGATAGTAATATGACCACCACGGGTTCAAACCACTGGGCTGAAGTTTATGGAGCACCTTTGCTCCCCCCCCCCCCCCGCCCCCCACTCCCCAAACCGCAAGGGCTGTCCACAAAGGGAAGCACCACCTGCCCTGCAGCAATTTAACAGCTATAGGATGGAAACAGAATTTCCATGTACAGGAACAGGAAGTCCTACCTCTTCCGTACCGGTAGTACCATCACTAGTGCTGGCCACTACTGATACTGCACCTGTTTGATGATGAAGCAAGCTGCGATGGATCGGAGCTTGCTACGTGTTTGGGGGTCAGGTTAGGGGGATTGGGGTTGGGTTTTGAGAGACCATGGAGAGAGGAGAACCTAAGGCGGAAGGAGTTACACTTGCGTGGGCAGGCTAGATAAGGAGAGAACCCTCAACCACCAGCAGCCCACACAAAGATACATGTCGTGCTGACTGCTGCTGGTTTAATCTAGCCAGTGGTGGGTTAAGGCCCTTAATCTGTTATTAATTGCCCAGGTGAAGGCCTCAACTGGGCCATGAGCTGGTGACCTACCCTGCCCCTCATAACATCTGGCAGGGGTAGGCGCGGACCTGGCGCTGATGGCATGAGTCCCTAATTTACATGTCCATCTGCCTGATGTTCTGCTTGCAGGTGGCACAGTCTTTCTATGGCAATTACTGTCTACTCCCGAATGAAGTAATCCCTGTCCGTCCAATTGTGAGTCAGAAATGTACCTTGTGCCTCATTACCATCGTCTGTTGGTTATCTAATGAATAACCAGCTAACTGGTGCTTGGAATTGTTGGTTAAGGGTTGTTAGCTGGTACGTCAGGAGGACTCCTGTTTCTCACTGAAGAATAGCCATGACACATTTCACATCTGTATGAGAAAGGCAAAAACATCCTTAATTTAATGTCTCACCTTGAAAATGTTAACTGCAACAGTGCGGCACTCCCTCAAAGCACTTTGTAAACAGAGTGCTAATGTCAGGAACTCAGTGCCGGCCGTGGAAATCGATGCCAGGGGTGAATTTGGTGAATTCCGCTGACGGTGTTTCAGTGGTGCAGTAATTGAAATTTCTCTGTACAGTAAACACTGCAACTCTTTGTAGTAAGGTCTGATTCCTGATGGTGGTGAAGATTTTCTGAATTATCATCTTGGATAAATCACACTGGTGTAATTTTTCTTTCCCAATTCCGCGCTCAGCCAATTGGAAGGCGCGTTATCGCAATGGACCAGTTACCAAGATGATGTCCGTCAGTTTATGAGCTGGATGGATCGGATGGAGGGAGATCTGAAGGCCTCTGAGCGACAATGTACGGAACATAGGGACAAAGCGACAGGACTGGGCAAAGCCAAGGTACGTAAGAAGCTAGAGGTGGATAAAACCTACCATTTGGCAAGCGAGATGGAGCTCAGCCGATCAGATCAGAAATACGATAAAAAGGGGGCCTGCTTCTACCTCTGAACTTCGCAAAAAGCTCTATGCCTAGTGAGTTACCCTTGAAATGTAGCCATTGTTTAACAAACAAATCTTTGAAAGTGTCAGAATTTGTTAACAAAGCTCTTGAAATAAAGGCACAGAGTACCAACATCAGAAGGTTTCGCTGAAGCTCTATAAGCTGTATCAAAGATTGGCTTGATGTCAACTGGAATTTATTCTGTTAAGGTTAGGGCATCTCGCTTTAGAAACGACATGAAGGCTTTGAAGAGCGCACAAAAGATCTTTTACTCAAATGTTTCCAGACATGAGCGAATGCAGATACATGGCAAGACTGGAGAAGGTGGGGTTGCCGCTGTCGGAACATAGAAAGCTAAGGTTGAGGTGCTTAAAAACATGACAAGATTAGTGAGGTAAATTCATACGTAAATTGAAATGGGTAAGGACAGCAAATTCCCATCCATCATTAAAGGAACAATTGTGACAGTCTGACATTTAGTGATAGCTTTTTATTGAACTAAATACAAATTCTCAAACTGTGGTGGTGAGATTGGATTTATGCTCCTATTTGACGAGTCCAAAATCACTAAACTATTGCGTCAATTATCTAGATTACTGATCATATTCAATAGATTATTGACACCGTTCTCTGTATTACTGACCCCTTTCACTGGCTTAATGACCCCGTTCTCTCGAATACTAATCCCATTCACTGGATTATTGACCCTGTTCCCTAGATTACTGACCCCATTTTCTGGATTACTCACCCCATTCTTTATGTTACTGTCCCCGCTCACTGGATTACTGATCTCATTCACTGGATCACTGATCCAGTTCACTGGATCACTGAACGCATTCTCTAGATTACTGACCCCGTTGTCCGGGTTACTGACTCTATGGATTATTGATGCAGTTCTCTGCATTTCTGATCCCGTTCTTTAGATTACTGACCCCATTCTCTTGAGTAATGCCCCCATTTTATGGTTTACTCACCCTATTCACTGGATTACTGACCCCATTCATTGGATTAGTGACGCTGTACCTCGATTACTGACCCAGATCTCAGGATTACTGACCCGGTCACTGGAATGCTGGCCCTGTTATCTAGTTTACTGGCCCAGTTCCTTGGATTACTGACCCCTTTCTCTGGAATATTGACCCTGTTCAATGGATTACTAACCTTATTTACTGGATTACTGACCCCATTCACTGGATTACTGACCCTGTTCACTGGATTACTGAACCCGTTCAATGGATTACTGACCCTGTTCACTGGATTACTGACCCTGTTCACTGGATTACTGACCCTGTTCACTGGATTACTGACCCCGTTCACTGGATTACTGACCCTGTTCAATGGATTACTGACCCTATTCAATGGATTACTGACCCCGTTCAATGGATTACTGACCCCGTTCACTGGATTACTGACCCGTTCACTGGATTACTGACCCCGTTCACTGGATTACTGACCCCGTTCACTTGATTACTGAGCTTATTTACTGGATTACTGACCCCATTCACTGGATTACTGACCCCATTCACTTGATTACTGATCCCGTTCACTGGATTACTGACCCCATTCACTGGATTACTGACCCCGTTCATTGGATTACTGACCTCATTCGCTGGATTACTGACCCCGCTCAATTGATTACTGACTCCATTCACTGGATTACTGACCCTGTTCTCTGGTTTATGACCTAGTTCTCAGGTTACTGACCCCTTTCAATGGATTACTGACCCCATTCACTGGATTTCTGACCCCATTCACTGGATTACTGATCCCGTTCACTGGATTACTGATCCCGTTCACTGGATTACTGACCCCATTCACTGGATTACTGACCCCGTTCACTTGATTACTGACCTTATTTACTGGATTACTGACCCCATTCACTGGATTACTGACCCCATTCACTTGATTACTGATCCCGTTCACTGGATTACTGACCCCATTCACTGGATTACTGACCCCGTTCAATGGATTACTGACCTCATTCGCTGGATTACTGACCCCGCTCAATTGATTACTGACTCCATTCACTGGATTACTGACCCTGTTCTCTGGTTTATGACCTAGTTCTCAGGTTACTGACCCCTTTCAATGGATTACTGACCCCATTCACTGGATTTCTGACCCCATTCACTGGATTACTGATCCCGTTCACTGGATTACTGATCCCGTTCACTGGATTACTGACCCCATTCACTGGATTACTGACCCCGTTCAATGGATTACTGACCCCGTTCAATGGATTACTGACCCCATTCACTGGATTACTGACCCCGTTCTCTGGTTTATGACCTAGTTCTCAGGTTACTGACCCCTTTCACTGTTGGGGAGGTTTTAAACTATGTGGCAGGGGGATGGGAACCAGATTATGAAGTTAGAGGTCAGTAAAGAAGCAGCAACTAAAGCCGGTAAGGTACGAGATAATAAACTCCATGTGACTAAGGGGCAGAGTCGACAGGGAAGAGATGGTGAACGCAAAGGGACAGGTGGTCTGGCGTGCATTTGTTTTAATGCGAGAAGTGTAGCAGGTAAAGCAGATTAATTTAGGGCTTGGATTAGTACCTGGGAATATGATGTTATTGGTATTACTGAGACTTGGTTGAGGGAAGGGCAGGACTGGCAACTGAATATCCCAGGGTATAGATGCTTCAGGAGGGATAGAGAGGGAGGTAGAAGGGGTGGAGGAGTTGCATTACTCGTCAGAGATGATATCACAGCTGTGATTAAGGAGGGCACGATAGAGGATTCGAGCACTGAGGCAATATGGGTGGAGCTAAGAAATAGGAAGGGTGCAGTAACATTGTTGGGACTTTACTACAGGCCTCCCAAAAGTGAGCATGAAGTAGAGGTACAAATATGCAGACAGATTATAGAAAAATGTAGGAGCAATAGGGTGGTTCTGATGGGAGATTTTAACTTCCCCAACATTGAATGGGATTCGTGTAGTGTTGGAGGCGTAGATGGAGCAGAGTTTGCAAGGAGCATCCAGGAGAGTTTTTTAGAGCAGTATGTAAATAGTCCAACTCGGGAAGGGGCCATACTGGACCTGGTATTGGGGAATGATCCCGGCCAGGTGGTTGATGTTTCAGTCGGTGATTACTTTGGGAATAGCGATCATAATTCCGTAAGTTTTAGAATACTCATGGACAAGGACAAGAGTGGTCCGAAAGGAAGAGTGCTAAATTGGGGAAAGGTAGAGTATAACAAAATTTGGCAGGAGCTAGGGAATGTGGATTTGGAGCAGCTGTTTAAGGGTAAATCCACATTTGAAATGTGGGAGTCTTTTAAGGAAAGATTGATTAGAGTGCAGGACAGACATGTTCCTGTGAAAATGAGAGATAGAAATGGCAAGATTAGGGAACCATGGATGATGGGTGAAATTGTGAGACTAGCTAAGGTGAAAAAGGAAGCATATGTAAGATCGAGGCGACTCAAAACTGATGAAGCTTTGGAGGAATATCGGGAAAGTAGGACGAATCAAACGCGCAATAAAAAGGGCTAAAAGGGGTCATGAAATATCTTTGGCTAACAGGGCTAAGGAAAATGCCAAAGCCTTTTATTCGTATGTAAGGAGCAAGAGGGTAACTAGGGAAAGGATTGGCCCACTCAAAGACAAGAGAGGGAATTTATGCGTGGACTCGGAGGAAATGGGTGAGATTCTTAATGAGTACTTTGCATCGGTATTCACAAAGGAGAGGGACAAGATGGATGTTGAGGCTAGGGATGGATGTTTAAATACTCTAGGTCAAGTTGTCATACGGAAAGGGGAAGTTTTGGGTATTCTAATAGACATTAAGGGGGACAAGTCCCCAGGACCGGATGGGATCTATCCCAGGTTACTGAGGGAAGCGAGGGTCGAAATAGTTGGGGCCTTAACAGATATCTTTGCAGCATCCTTGAGCACGGGTGAGGTCCCGGAGGACTGGAGAATTGCTAATGTTGTCCCTTTGTTTAAGAAGGGTAGCAGGGATAATCGAGGGAATTATAGACCTGTGAGCTTGACGTCAGTGGTAGGCAAACTGTTGGAGAAAATACTGAGGGATAGGATCATATCAAAGTATGGTAAGTTTTATTTTGAAAATTTTACTTTGTGCGATGTGTCAAGTGTGGATTCTGTTATTTCAGTTGCTCTATGAGGATACTCTGAGTCACAGGCGTTTGCTGGAAACTATCCAGGCTAAAGGCGAGAGCATGGCCCACCATTATGTGACCCAGTTGGAACTGCAAGAGCTTCAGGAACGCTTTAACAGTCTGAGTGAGAAAGCAAAGGTACATTCCGCAGAACTAAATCAGGAGAAGGGAAGGAAAAATGTATAGTTTATAGCACCATTCGGAACCCCAGAACATCTCAAAGTGTACTGATGTACCTTTTGAAACATAACCACCATTGTAATGTAGGGTGGCACAGTGATTAGCACTACTGCCTCAGGGCGCCAGGGACCCGGGTTCAATTCTGACCTTTGCACATTCTCCCCGTGCCTGCATGGGTTTCCTCCCGGTGCTCCAATTTCCTCCTACAGTCCAAAGATATGCAGGTTAGATGATGTTACAGGGTTACCGGGATAGGGCGGGGAAGTGGGCCTCGATAGAGTGCTCTTTCAGAAGGTTTATACAGACTCGATGGACCGAATGGCCTCCTTCTGCACTGTAGTGATTCTATAGAAACAAAACAACCAAATTGTTCACAGATAGATCAGGGTAGATCGGGGTAGAGTGAGGATTGGGCATAGATGGGGTGTTCTTTCAGAGAGATGTGCACACCCAATGGGCTGAATGACCTCCTTCTGCAGAGTAGAAATTCTATGGCTCTGATGTCGTGGTGTTTTTCACATTTACCCGAGAAGGCAGACGGTGCAATGGTTTGACGCCTCATCCCAAAGGTAACTCCTGCTCCTGTGATAGTGCAGCACTCCCTGTGATAGTGCAGCACTCCCTGTGATAGTGCAGCACTCCCTGTGATAGTGCAGCACTCCCCTATCATTGCACTGGGCTGCCAATCTTGATTTTGAGCTTAAATCTCTGGAGTGGACTTCAACCTTTTGACCTAGGGGAGAGAGAGTGTTACCAACTTAGCCACAGCTGACACCATCATTGGTTCATTTTTAACATTGTGCACCAGATTCTGTAAGGGCAATCTGACATTGTTCAGTGCCTGCTGCTGGAGATAGATGTCTGGTATATATGGTGTGAGAGGTGACATGGCTAACACAGGCTGCACCTAGGAGACATGGGGGCATTTCAAGGGGGCATTGATAGCTTAAAAAAAAATTAACATTCCTTCACACACTTTTTTTGTTTCCTTTGGGGACTAGCGAGGAGGTGGTGGAAGGATTCCCAGCTGATTATCTGTCCATTGATCCACATCATGGAGTTCCTTCTGTGGCCAGCAGTGGGACTTGAACTCAGAGCCTCTGGCCCAAGGGGTAATGACGTTGCCACTACACCACAAAATATGTTGAGAGATTAAGTGATTGGGCAAAAGTCTGTCAGACGGAGTTCACTGGGGGGGAAGTGTGAGGTCATTCTCTCTTTTTTTTTTAATAAACAATTTTATTGAGGTAGTTTTTGGCTTTATAAACAGTTACAGACATCATCAGAAAGAAAGCAAAAAAGGCAAAAATGTGCAAACATCCACGTACTTTCAATACTTCCATCGTAATATATTGCACAAGCCCGCTCCCCTCCCACCGGTACTACCCGCCATATTTTCCCTCCTACTCTACTCTACCCCCCCTCCCCCCTCCCCACCCCCCCACCCACCCCCCTGCTGACGCTCACTCTGAGGTCATTCTCTCTTGACCCAAGAAATAAAAATTGGAATATTTTCTAAATGGTGGGAAGCTAAGAACTATGGAGGAACAGAACAATTTTTGGATCCATGTGTAGAAATTACTAAAAGCTAGTGGGACGTAGAAAAACTAATCAGAAACCAATGGGATTGGCCTTTCTACCAATACAAGGGAGTGGAGGTTATGTTCCTGCTGTACAGGAATATTCAGTCCTGACAATCACAGCTCAGAAAAAAAATCTTGGCCTTGGACAGGGCTTGGTGCATTTTCAATCAGGTTGCTGTGGTTAAATGGGTTAAATTATGAGGACAGTTCGCATAGTATTCCCTGGTGTATTCCCTTGTATTCCCTGGTGATAGAAGATTAAAGGGATGATATCATTGAGCTTTTTAAGATGATTACTGAGTTAATATGGCAGCGAGAGAGAGTAACTATTTCCTCTGGCAGTGGGTGGGTTGGGGAGTCCAGAGATCTGGGGATTTAACCTTAAAATTAGAGCGAGGTGGTTCAGGGATATTGCTAGGAAGCACTGCTTCTCACAAAAGGTAGAATTCAGGCAATCTGTCCGCAAAACTGTTGAGATTTAGGTTCAATTTAAAACTTCACGATTGAGATAGATTTTAGTTGGGTAAGGATGTCAAATGTTACGTAACCAAAGCCAGGCCATTCAGCCCTTCAAACCTGCTCTGCCATTTAAAAAGATCATAGCTGATCTAACACTTACTAAGTCCTCTTTCCTGCCTTTGCTCTGTAACCCTTAATTCCCCGTCTGATTAAAACCGTCTTGATCTCAACATATTCACAGACTCAGCCTCCACAGCTTCCTGGGATAAAGAATTCCAAAGATCCCCCTCTCTTTGAGAGAAGAAATTCTTCCTCAAAT
The DNA here is from genome assembly GCF_902713615.1 of Scyliorhinus canicula. NCBI lineage: Eukaryota > Metazoa > Chordata > Chondrichthyes > Carcharhiniformes > Scyliorhinidae > Scyliorhinus > Scyliorhinus canicula. The sequence continues at coordinate 194,481,593 of NC_052146.1, read as the reverse complement.
CCACCTTGAATGAGCTCTCTCTTATTCTGTGACTATTTCCTCTGGTCCGACACTCTCCTGTGAGTGGAAACATCCCCCCAACATTTACTCTGTCTAACCCCCTGTGAATCTTGGGGTGGATTCTCCATCGGCGGGATCCTCTGTTTCTCGGCAGCGCACTCCCGCCCGCGGATTTCCCAACAGTGTGGGGGTGCCACAATGGCAAACCCCATTGGTCAGCTGACAGGGCGGAGAATCCCCCTTCCGGCGGGGGCGGGCCACACCAGAAAATGGGTGCGGCAGGACGGAGAATCTCACTCCCTATGTTTCATTCATATCACCTTTCATTCTTCTGAACCCCAAGGCGTACAGACCCAATCTTTTAAATCTTACATCATATTGTGGACCTTCCATACCCAGGTTAATCCCAGTAAAGCTCCTCTGTACTGCCTACAATGCTAATATAGGGGCTGGTTTAGCTCACTCGGCTAAATCGCTGGCTTTTAAAGCAGACCAAGCAGGCCAGCAGCACGGTTCGATTCCTGTACCAGCCTCCCCGGACAGGCGCCGGAATGTGGCGACTAGGGGCTTTTCACAGTAACTTCATTGAAGCCTACTCGTGACAATAAGCGATTTTCATTTTTTCATTTTCATATATCTTTCTGTAAATAAGGGGACCAAAACTGTACACTGTATTCTAAATGTAGCCTCACTAGTACCTTGTATAGTTGCAGCAACTTCTTCACTTTTATACTCCAGCCCCCTGGAAATAAAAGCCAGCATTCCATTCGCCTTCCCTGTTACCTTCTGCACCTGTATACTAGCTTTCTGGGTTTCATGGACAAGGATCCCAGGTAGCTTTGTGCTACAACTTTCCGCAGTCTCTCTCCACCTGAACAACAATCCACCTTCTCATTCTTTCTTCCAAAATGAACAATCTCATATTTGCCAATTTTCTGACCACTCACTTAACCCGTCAGAATGTTTGAATGGCTGAATAGCCTCCTATTTCTCCTGTCCTATTCTCATTCACAGGAGGTGGCTGTAATCATACACTTGGCCATCCCTTCTGTTTGAGAGTAAACACTGGTTCCTCCGAAAGCTGCTATCACTCCATTTTCAGCACCGCTCTTGTGCTCTGCTTTGCTGGGCCTGTGCCTTAGCCCATCCTCCATCTACTGTGCGCCCTGTAAATGATACCCACTCAACAATTCTACTGTGTACGCAGACGTCAAAACCATTTCCTTTGGTTTCCAGGAGGGCACCAGAAAGGCTGAGGAACTGGTTCGGCTCCATCAAGAGTACCAGCATGGTCTGAAATCATTTGAGGAGTGGCTCGAGCAGGAGAAGGAGAAACTCTGCTGCTGTTCGCACCTTGGGAATGACGTCGAGACCCTGGAAGGCACCCTCCGAGACCTAGAGGTAATAAAAAACTGTCATTTCTGTTGCGCCTTCTGCAACCTCCGGATGTCCCAAAGCACCTTGCAGTCACCAAAGTGCATTTTCTAAAATGTAGTCACTGTTATAACGTAGAAATCTTTTTCAGTAAAACTCTACATACCATGAGCAGAAAGAAAATGAATGACCAGATCACCTATTCCAGTGATGTTGGTTGGGGGGCAAATATTAGCTAGGAGAACTCCTCCTGCTCATCTTCAAAATAGCACAATGGGATGTGAGATGTTTCACTTACATGTGGGAGGACAGAATGGGCCTCAGGTTAATGTCTCACCTGAAAGGTGGCACCTCTGACAGTGAGGCACTCTCTCAGTCCTGCGCTGGTGTGTCAGCTGAGATTAGGCTGAGGTTCCTGGAGTGAGGTTAAACTCATGATCTTCTGAATCAGAGACAAAGATACTACCCATAAGACCATAAGACATAGGAGTAGAAGTAGGCCATGCGGATTCGATTTGCCTGACCCCAGGGGTGGTGATCTAGCAGGCAGGGGGCTGGAGGATGGCAAGCCAATGCAGGGTAACTGTGTTGGGATGCCATACGTTGTACGTCGCGTGTGCTCTGCCATTCAATGAGATCATGACTGATCTGGGGCGAAATTCTCCGACCCCCAGCAGGGTCGGAGAATCGCCCAGGGCCGCCGAAAATCCCGCCCCCGCCATGTCCAGAATTCTCCCACCCGCAAAAGGTCGGCGTGCCACCAATCCCGCCGCTCGCCTCGGAGAATGGCGGGGGCCGGCGGGAGGCTACAGGTTTATGTGCTGCCGTTATTCTCCGGCCCGCGATGGGCCGAAGTCCCGCCGCTGGGAGGCCTCTCCCGCCGCCGAGGTTTGAACCACCTCTGGTGGCGGCGGGATCGGCGGCGCGAACGGACCCCCGGGGTCCTGGGGGGGGCGCGGGGCCTACACCATGGCGGAGGCGGAAGAGATTCCCCCAGCGCGCATGCGCCGGTGGTGACGTCAGCGGCAGCTACCGCTGACGTCACCACCCGCGCATGCGTGAACCGGCGAAGGCTTTTCGGCCAGCCCCGGCGCTGGGCGGCGGGCGTCAAAGGCCGTTGGTGCTGGTTTTGGCGTCAGTCGACGTGCCAACCGCTCCGGCGCGGGCCTAGCCCCCAAAGGTGCCGAGAATTCGGCACCTTTGGGGAGGCCCGACACCGGATTGGTTGGCGCCACTCCGCTACGCCGGGACCCCCCGCCCCGCCGGGTAGGGGAGAATCCCGCCCCAGATGTGATAATCCTCAACTCCACTTTCCTGTCTTATCCCCATAACCCTTGATTACCTTACTGATTAAAAATCTACCTGTCTCAGTCTTGAACAGACTTAACGACCCAGCCTCTATAGCCCTCTGCACTAAAGAATTCGATTCACTACCCTCAGAGAGAAGAAATTCCTCCTCATCTCTGTCTTATGTAGGTGACCCCTTACTCTGAGATTATGCCTTCTGGCCCTAAACTCTCCCACAAGGGGAAACATCCTCTCAGCATCTACCCTGTCAAACCCCCTGTGAATCCTATATGTCTCCATTAGGTCGACGCTCATTCTTCTAAATTCCAATGTGCGCAGGCCCAACCTACTCAACCACTTCTCCAGAAAATCCCTCCATACACGGGATCAACCTAGTGAACCGTCTCTGGACTGCCTCCAATGCTAAAACCTGTTCACTAATCCAACCCTGCGATTAACGACGACTTAATGTAGATTATGCAGTTTGTTTCATGAACATTTCCCAAGAAGGTGCCTTACATTGTACTAATCCAGCTCAACGTGACTATGTTTCCACAGGACCTGGAGAGGCATTCCCCCGAGGGTCAGACTTTAATGAGCACTGCCCTGAGGAGTCAGGAAAAGATGACCCTGTCTGGATCTACATATATGGAGGATCGCATCCTTGAATCTGCCCAACGGGACTGGCACCTGTACCAGCGGAGGCTCGCTGAGACTAAGGAGAAAGTGAATGCCACCCTGACCATGCTCAGGCGGCTGGAGAAGATGTTCCAGCAGGTGGACACATGGCTCTCTGACCTCGAGAGCAAGGTCAACCTCCGGTCGGGGAGACAGTCTGACCGAGGTACGAAGGAGACTCAGCTTCAACAACTACAGGTGTGTTCAGTGTAAACAGCAGCAGCACCGGCTACTGACACGGATTGTTTTCGTCAACCCATTCCTTGTGTCGCTACATCGTGACTAAGGCTGCCTGACTGACTTATCCAACCTGTGTCAAACAACGCACTTCACAAAGTTTTTACCTGAGGTTGAAATGACATTGACTATTGGACTTGGGAACACGATGTAGGCCATTCAGTTCCTCTAGTCAGTTCCACTGTTCAGTAAATCTTGGCTGATCTTTATCGTTAACTTCATTTAATTACTTTGGTTACACATCCATAATATCCTGAATCCATCGATCTCATGTTTTGAAATTGTCAACCCTAACCTCAGCATTTTGTGAGGTAAAAAGTTTCAGATTTCCACTACCCATTGACAATCCTTCCTGCCATCAGCCTGAATGGCCCAACTTGAATTTGTAGGTTAACATATTCTGTTGTGAGCCCCCCGATCAGTGGAAACCAGTTCTTTCTGTCCACCCGACTAAATCCTTTAATCATCCAAAACACCTCAATTAAATCTTTATATAACAAATACTTCCTACGTCCCTTTATGTTCCCAGCCACTGGAGATAAAGATTAACATTCCATTTTTGTCTTTTTAATTGTTCTTAATTATTTGGAACAAATGATGTTACATTTTGTGGTATGTTGCACTTACACCACCACTGATATCTCCCGCTGATAATAAGCCTTCCCTGAGCAGAATTTCAATGGAGATCTCCTGTTTCACTCTGTCACAAAGGCTTTCACAATCGGAAGTTGCTTTTCAAAGAAAAAACCAACCCAGCCGAGTTTCCTTTGTTCTGTGTCAAACTACAGGAGAGCTTTGGTATCTGAGGAAATGTAAGGGTGGGAGGAGCTCAGGAAAATTATAGTCACTGGAGAAGTGGCACTGTCTAAATAGTTGGAGTCGGGCGCTGGCAAGAGACTGGGTCATAAAACCACAGACAGAGAAACATAGAAAATAGGAGCAGGAGGAGGCCATTTGGCCCTCGAACTCAATAGCTTAATCCTGCCTTCCCTCCATATCCTTTGGTCCCCTTTGTCCCAGGTGCTATGTCTAACTGCTTCTTGAAAACAATGGGCTCAATTCTCCGCACTCACGACGGTGCGGAGAATAGCGGGGGTCGTAAATTTTTACGGCCATGCTAGTCTGACGCCCTCCCGCTATTCTCCCCCCCCCCCCCCCCCCACGCCCGACTCCCGACACGAATCGCTGCCGCCGTTTTTTTACGGCAAGCAGCGATTCTCAGCTGGCCGATGGGCCGAAGTCCAAGCCCTTTACAGCCGTTTTTACGAACGGCAAACACACCTGGTCTGGCCGTTCGTAAAAACGGCCGTAAAGTTCGGATCTTGGCAACCATGGCACCGATTGGCACGGCAGTACCACGGCCGTGCCAAGGGTGCCATGGGCCCGCGATCGGTGCCCACCGATCGCGGGCAGCGGGTCCGATTCCTGCGCACTCTTTGTCCTTCCGCCCCCCCCGCTGTATCAATTCACGGGGCGGCTGAGGGGCATCCCGTCCCCCGCATGCGCGGGTTTCGCACAAATGCGCGATGATGTCATCCGCGCATGCGCGGGTTGGAGTCTTCCAATCCGCGCATGCGCGGCTGACGTCATGTGACGCGTCAGCCATCGCATACTCTGGCAAGCGGGCTTAACGAAATTCGTTAAGCCCGCGATGCTGGAGTTCACGGCCGCGGCATGCTAGCCCCGACCGGGGACCAGAATCGGTTCCCGGTCGGGGAGGGGGAGGCTGGCGTCAAACCCGCCCGTTTTTGACGGCAGCCTTACGATTTCTCCCTGTTTGGGAGAATCGCGCCCAATTGTTTTTTTAAAAAATGTTTTTATTTTCCATTTTCACCCCACCCACAGACAGTAAACGGTAACAAATACAAAATCAATCCCCTTAATGATAACAACGATCCCATCCTCCTACCACCCCAAACAATGGCCCACCTGTCAATATATGCATCCAATAAAACAAACCTTCCCACGGTGGAAACAAAAAACAAGGGAGAAAAAGGTGTCCGGGACCGCCCATAGTCACCATTAACCTATAGAGTCCACTCCCCCCCCCCCCCCCCCCCACACTCAATGCCATCCAACCTCTGAAAGAGCACCATACATGATACCGAAGAGTTGTGAATACCCCCCTCTCCAACTCCTCCCACCCGCTGCCTCTTGTAAAACTCCTCCGCCCAACCTCGGTTCCTTCCCCCCAACTTTCCACCCCGGCTAGACCACTCGGACCCTGTTCTGCCAGGCTCCGATGGCCGCAGCCCCTCCCCCCACCTCACTCCCGTTCACTGGGCGGCTTAAACCGGCCAGCGCGGAGGCCCCCGCCCGGGTTCCTTTCCCCCTTGCCTGGCCCTAGGAAAGCCCAGAAATCCCCTTTTAGCACACAAACCCTGCATAGCCACCTACACCCCAAAGAGCCCTCACTTCGAGTGAAAGTCCCATCACTTCCTTGTCCAAATATATACACCATTGGCTCCTTTAGCCCATACACCCGCACGCAGTGAAACAAAAAAGAAGAAAATACAGTCCTGAGGTTACATCGGCACATGGCCATTTCTCAATTTCTCAGTTCTGCCACAGTCCTTCTGTCTTCACAAACTCCTCCGCTGCTTCCGCCGTTCCAAAATAAAAGTCCTTGAGCTTGTAAGTCACCCTCAGCTTCGCTGGATATACAATGCCGCACTGCACCTTGCTAATGTACAGTGCCCGCCGTCTTCACCCGTTTGAAAGCAGCCCGCCTCCTCGCCAGCTCCACCGTAAAGTCCTGGTATACACGTATACCAGCTCCAGCCCACTGCACCACCCGCTTCTGCTTGGTCCAGCACAGGACCTTCTCCTTCATACTGTACCTACGGAAGCACAGAGTCACTACTCCTGGTGGCTCACTCGCCTTTGGTACAGGCCTCCACGACCGATGAGCCGATCCAGTTCATATCGGGAGGGATCCTTCCCCAGCCCCAATAGTTTCTCCAGCATCGCGGCAAAATACTCCGTCGGCCTCGATCCTTCAACTTCTTCGGGCAGCCCCACAATCCTCAAATTCTGTCGCCTGGGTCTGTTTTCCAGGTCTTCCATTTTTCCTCGAAGATCCTTGTTAATCTCCATCACCTTCCGCATCTCCTTCCCCATCAAGGTAAGTCGATCACCGTGCTGCAATAATGTCTCCTCCAGTTCCTTCGGCGCCTCCCCTTGCTCCCGCACCTCTGCCACTGCACTCGCCACCGCCGTCGTCACCGGGGAAATCGCCTCCTCCACCAACGCACTCAAAACCTCCCTCATCTCCTTCCTCATTGTCTCCATGTATTTTGTAAACTGCTTTTCGAATTCCGCAGCTATCTCCTTAGTCATTTCTTCAGCCGTAATTAATGCGGCCTCTCCTGGTGCTCCAGCCTCCATTTTCCTTGGTGACCCCGCGGTGACCTTTCCACTCCCCGACGGACCTTCAGCTGTTTTTTTTAACGGCTGTTTTTTTGCTCATACTCGACATTTTCCTTTACTGTGCCTCCTCTGTGCCTTCTCCCTGCTTTTGCCATCTCCATGGACCCTGGGACCGGGCTTAAAACCCTGAAAATGCCGTTCCCCAACGGGAGCCCTCCATTGTGCGGCTGCCTCCCGCCCGCCATCACCGGAAGCCCGTCTTGAAAACATTGTTTTGGCCTCACTGTTTTCTGTGGTAGTGCCCCTGGCACTGCTTTCTGTGATCCTGATCACTTTGTCCTAGGATCTTAAAATATGTAATTAATGGAATAGTTTTGCATTGGTTTTAATGTACCGAAACTCCCAAGATTCAGGAAAGGTCCCATTGGATTGGGAAATTTCAAATGTAACTCCATTATTCAGAAAACAGGAAATTACAGGCCAGTTCACCTAGCGTCTGCCATGGGAAAAATATTAGAAGCTACATTAAAGAAGCCGTAGCAGAGCACTTGCAGAAGCTCAAGGTAATCGGGCCCAGTCAACATGGTTTTTTGATAGGAAAATGATTTGTGAAATTTTCTAATATTTTTTCAAGGTGCTGGCTCAGGTGAGAAGAGTGGTTTGCAGATCACTGGCTGCATTGCTGGCTTTTCCTGCCATATTTTCTAACACTTTGAGAACAAAAGTTATGGAGGCGGGTCTCATGCCCACTGGCAATGTCGGCCTTCTAGAGATTGTGGCATCTATTTTAAACAGCACCCCGATCTAACAGCATTAAAAATAAAACCAAAGTCCTCCTCCCAAATAGACATGGTGACACCCCCCCTCGCATACACGGTCCCTCCACGGACACAGGGACACCACCCTGCCCCCTCCACATGGATACAGGGAACCTGTGCTGTGGATGAAGGGGAACCAGTGGGTGTTCTGTGCTTAGATTTCCAGAAGACATTTGATAAAGTGCCACGTAAAAGGTTATTGGTGGAAAATAAATGCCATGGATTGAAGTTTGACTGGCCAACATGAGACAGAGAGTAGGCATAAATGGGTCTTTTTCAGGTTGGCAAGATGTCCAAAGATGTGCGGGTTAGGTGGATTGGCCATGCTAAATTGCCCGTAGTGTCCTAATAAAAGTAAGGTTAAGGGGGTTTGTTGGGGTTACGGGTATAGGGTGGATACGTGGGTTTGAGTAGGGTGATCATGGCTCGGCACAACATTGAGGGCCGAAGGGCCTGTTCTGTGCTGTACTGTTCTATGTTCTATGTACTGAGTGGTAAGCTACAGGGGTCAGTATTGGGACCTCAGCTGCTTACAAGTTATATAAATGACTTGGATGAAGGGACTGAAAGGGTAGTTGTCAAATTTGTTGATGACACAAAGATAGGTAGGAAATCAAGTTGTGAAGAGGACATGAGGTTACAAAAAGATATAGATAGTCGAGGTTATGGACACAGATATGGCAAATAGGGTATAATGTGGGAAATGTGAAATTGCCAACTTTGGCAGGAAGAATGAAAAAGAAACATGAGGAGAGATTGCAGAGCTCTGAGATGCAGAGGGATCTGGTTGTCCAAGTGCATGAATTACAATTGGCCAGTAAGTAGATACAGCAAGTAATTAGGAAAGATTATAGAATGTTTTCATTTATTGTGAGGGGAATTGATTACAACAATAGGGTGGTTATGCTTCAGTTGTACATGGCACTAGTGAGACCACATTTGCAGTACTGTGTACACTTTGGTCTCCTTATTTAAGAAAAGATGTAAATGCTTTGGAGGGAGTTCAGCGAAGGTTTACCAGCATAATGCCTGGAAAGGGTGGGTTGTCTTCAGATGAAAGACTGGAGAGGCTAGGGGCAGGATTCTCCGATCCTGGGGCTAAGTGTTGACGTGGTGGTAAACGTCGGAGTGTCATCTGGCCCCTAGGATCAGCGATCCTGCGCTGCACAGGGGGCCAGCACGGCACTGGAGAGCTTCACACTGCTCCAGCTGCCGATAAGGGCATCAGCACGGGCACTGCGGGTCACGCATGTGCGCCACGGCCGGCGCGAGTTCACGCATGCGCATGATTGCCATCTCCGCGCCAGCCCCGACACAACATGGCGGAGACCTTCAGGGACCCGGCGCGGAGGAACATAGGCGCCCCCTGGAGTCGGATCCCCCCCCCCACCCCACCAGGCTGCCCCCGCAACATTAACGCCGAGGTCCTGCCGGGTAGGACCACACGAGAATGATGCCGGCGGGACTCGGCCTAATACGGCCCATCGCGCGGGGAGAATCGGTTGCCGGAGAATTGACGGGCAGGTGTCGGAGCAACGTTGCCTGATTCATGCCCTCCCCCCCCCCCGGCGATTCTCCGACCCAGTGTGGGGTTGGAGAATCCCGCCCTAGGTTTGTATCCACTGGTGTTTAGAAGAGTAAGAGGCAATTTGATCAAAATATATACAGATCCTGAGGGGCATTGACAGGGTGGATGTGGAGAGGATGTTTCCTCTTCTGGGAGAATCTAGAACCAGCGTCATCGTTTAAAAATAAGGCGTCGCTCATTTAACATGGAGATGAGGAGAAATCCCTTCACTTAGGGTTGTGAGTACCTGGAACTCTTTTCCTCAAAAGCAAAGACTCTGAATATTTATAAGGTAGAGGTTGATAAATCCTTCAATAACAAGGAGGTGATAAGTTATCTGGGATAGGCAGCATGCAGATTTGATGTTGTGATCTGATTAGCCATGGTCTTATTAAATGGCGGAGCAGGCTCGAGAGGCTGAATATCCTGCTCCTTGTTTATATAGAACATAGAACAGTACAGCACAGAACAGGCCCTTCGGCCCTCGATGTTGTGCCGAGCAATGATCACCCTACTTAAACCCACGTAACCCGTATACCCGTAACCCAACAATCCCCCCATTAATCTTACACTACGGGCAATTTAGCATAGCCAATCCACCTAACCCGCACATCTTTGGACTGTGGGAGGAAACCGGAGCACCCGGAGGAAACCCACGCACACACGGGGAGGACGTGCAGACTCCACACAGACAGTGACCCAGCCGGGAATCGAACCTGGGACCCTGGAGCTGTGAAGCATTGATGCTAACCACCATGCTACCGTGAGGCCCAAATTCAATAGGAAATAACAAGCTGATTAACCAATAACTCGTGCACAAGTTGGGCACTGGGCAGAATGGTTTGACCAGCACAAGATATCTTTGGTGATCCTTTCTGTAATAAGTCATATTATTAGTTCTTCAGGAAAACACACCTGCCGTCCTTGTCTGGTCTGGCCTGTGTGTGACTCCAGACCCACAGCAATGTGGTTGACTGTTACTTGTCCTCTGAAATGGCTGAGCAAGCCACTTGGCTCAAGGCTAATTAGGGATGGGCAACAAATGCTGGCCCTGCCAGTGACGCCCACATCCTGTGAAAGGGTAAATGTAAAAACATGTGTATTATCAGTTCGATTTAAATGCAAACTTTCAGCTGATTAATTTTCCCTTCTGCCTTCACAGAAATGGAATGAAGAAATCCTTGCTCGGAAGGACGAAGTGGAGAGGGTGGGTTTGCTCGCCCATCAAGTCCTAGAGGAGAGTCACATCAACAGCAGTGTGGGAAGTCAAGCTACCCATCTTGCTGCCCGATACCAGGGTATCCTGCTTCATGTGGTGGTATGTAGCCAACAGCACAAAAAAAAGTATGGCAGCACGGCAGCACAGTGGTCAGCACTGCTGCTTCACAGCATCAGGGACCCGGATTTGATTCCCGTCTTGGGTCACTGTCTGTGCGGCGTCTGCGCGTTCCCCCCGTGTCTGCGTGGGTTTCCTCCCACAAGTCACGAAAGACTTGCTTGTTAGGTGAATTGGACATTCTGAATTCTCTCTCTGTGGACCCGAACAGGCGCCGGAATGAGGCAACTAGGGGCTTTTCGCAGTAACTTCATTGCAGCGTTAATGTAAGCCTACTTGTGACAATAATAATGATTATTATTATTAGTTTCTTGAATGAGAGAAATATTAAAGGGAGAAGTGGGAGAGTGGGATTAGACTAAGAGGGGCATTAATAGATATGGAGAGAGCAAAACAGCGGTTTGAGACTGCCTGGGAGTTTATTAATATGAATGGAGAGTGAAAAGAAAGAGGAACTGAGTGCAATCTCAGCGGGTATAAGGCCCGAGCAAGACAGTGGGATTAGACTGAGGCCAGAATTCTCTTGCCGTTCACTGGTGGCAGGATTCTCTGGTCCCTCTGGCAGCGCACCGCACCCGTGGGTTTCCCGGCAGCGTGGAGTGGTTTCTCTTTTTTTTGGGAAACATTTTATTGAGGCATTTTTAAGTTTAACATTTTAACATATTAACATTCTAAATAACAGAACGGTCCGACACACGCAAAAAACCCACAGTAACATACCCAACTTTCCCCGCTCTAACTCCTAACTACCCATATATTAGATTCCCTGCCCTTATTCCCTTATTTTCCACTTCCATGCCTCCAATTCCCAACCCCCCCCACTCCATTCTGCTGATGGTTAGTTTTCCTTATCCCGTAGTCCCCTTAGAGGGAGGCAAGGGAAGCTTGGAACCTGCCTCCGGACAAAGTCTCGTATTGCAGGTATCGAACTCTGTTCCCACCCGGTAACTCAAGTTCCTCCTCTAGCTCCACCAGGCTCGGGAAACCCTCCTCAATGAAAAGGTCCCCAAATCTCTCAATCCCTGCCGATTGCCACCTCCTAAAACCCGCACCCAGCTCCCCCGGAGCAAACCTGTGATTATCACAGATCGGTGACCACCCCAATACCCCCTCCAGTCTCATGCTGCCTCCATTGCCCCCACACTCTCAGGGCTGCCACTACCACTGGGCTTATGGAGTACCGGCGAGAACAGCAGAGGCGCCGTCAACAGTGTCTCTAGACTCGTTCCCCTACACGATGCCGCCTCTACCCGCTCCCACACCGTCCCCTCCCCACTACCCACTTCCTAACCATCGACATATTAGCCGCCCAGTAGTAATTAATAAAGTTTGGAAGGGCCAGGCCTCCCTCCCCGCGCCCCCGCTCAAGAAGGGCCTTCTTCACCCTCGGGGCTTTCCCAGCCCATATAAAACCCGAGATTGCCGTGTTCATGGTCCTAAAAAATGCCTTGGGGATAAAGATTGGGAGACATTGAAACACAAATGACAATCTCGGGAGGACTCATTTTCACAGTCTGTAGGCGTGGAGTGGTTTCAATGGAAATTCCAATTGACAGCGGTGGGAACAAAGAATTCCGCCGCCAGCGAACACCACGTCGCCTCCTGTCGTCGAGAAACACGCGGCTGGGAGGCCAGGGAATCCTGCCCTGAGTGAGAGATAGTAAATAATATGAGGAGCCAACAGGAGGGTGGGATGAGACTGGTTGGCTCATGTGGAGATGGTAGCAACACAATCGGGAGGGGCTGAGGGGGCTGTTTATGTACTGGAAGATTCTAGATTCAGTCCCCACTCTGGATTATCCATGGACAGATGTGTGAGACAGCAGCGAGAGATGATTCTGCTAAAGGTTATCGCTGCCTCCTTGCGGGTAGATATTTGGGCTCGGCTCGCCAAAGCAGTGCAACCAATACTGGGATGTCACCATATCAGAGTGAGCTCAAATCCCAGGAAGCAAATCTGGGGGGGGATCCAAAGCCAGGGGGGGATTAGAATTAGGGGGAACCGATGTGCAGATGTCCCAAATCTGGGGAAACCAAATCGAAATGGAATCAAATCCAGAGGGAGCAAAGCTAAAGTAGGGATCAAATTCTAGGGGAGGGGAGGGGAGAATCAGAGCCTGACAGAGCAAATATGAAGGGGACCAACACTGGGAGTTTCCACCACCCGTCAAAACTCTTTAAGTCAACCTGAAACCCATTTGGTATTTTAGTTGATGGAAATGGATTTAAAAGCTCATGAAGGGCCTTTGGAAATTGTCCCATCCTCTGATAAAGATTCCTCTCTCAGAGGGCCTACCTGCCCCTGATTGAACTGCTCTCTCAAGCTACAAGCCACGTCTAAGCTTTCTCTTTAGTGAAAGAAAGAGTGCCCTCTGTAAGCCTGCAATACGTAACTCCAGACTGACTGCGGAACCCCTCGTTCACTGCCCTGGTATTACTTCCGTTTCGAGCAGGGAGAGAAAGTTTTTTTTTGTTGCTTGTTGCTGCAGCGATTTAAAAAAAAAACTTAGATGTCAGTCATAATTTTTGATTTTTGCGCTGAGCATTATAAGAGTATTTACAGTAAAGCCCTTATGACAGAAATAATTTACATTAAACAGCACGTTGCACAGCCTCAGGGCCTCCCAAAAGCTCTTCAACGACAATGGAGTAATTTTGAATTGTAATCAGTGTTGAAAAGTAGGGATGTTTCAGCCAATTTGCACAGCAGCAGTTCCCACAAACAGCAATGTGTAATGACCAGGTCATCTGTGTTTAGCTGTTAGTTGAGGGTTTATGAATGGCCCCGATGCTGGGGAGAATTCCCCTGCTCTCATTCAAAATAGAGCCGTGGGGTATTTTAGGCTGGCCTGAGAGGGCAGACGGGGCATCAGTTTGACACCTTACCTGAAAGGTGGCACCTCTGACAGTGCAGCCCTCCCTCTGGGCCAGTCACCGGGATTCTGTGCTGATACCCAGGAGCTTCAGACTCAGCGAAGAGAGCATCACCTGCTGAGCTTTGTTATAAGAATAAGGATTATATTACGGGCCAGGGTTTAGAGAACCCCAAAGTGTATCATTGAGTCCACCTGACCCATAACTTTAAATAGATTTGGCAGCACGGTGGCGCCGTGAGTAGCACAGCAGCCTCACGGCGCTGAGGTCCCAGGTTCGATCCCGGCTCTGGGTCACTGTCCATGTGGAGTTTGCACATTCTCCCCGTGTTTGCGTGGGTTTCGTCCCCACAACACAAAGATGTGCCGGCTAGGTGGATTGGCCATGCTAAATTGCCCCTTAATTGGAAAAAGTAATTTTTTAAAACTTTAAATAGATTTTGGTTATGGGGAGCACAAGAGCCCACATTACAGGTGTGATGCAACAGAGAACTAAAAGTATTTTTAAACAAAAACAATGTTTATTCTATGAATCCAATTAACAATTTTAAACACACACAGTAAACATCTTAGCAACTATCAATTTAAATATTCCCCGCAAAGAACACAATACTCTATAAGTAACCCTTAATCTTTCCTTGCACATCCATAAGACAAATACCCTCTTCAACACAGACATCAGGTTTAAATTCTCTGCTGAAAGCAGTTATCACTTTCAAATTAGCAAGTGATTTGAAGACATTCCTTTCATGCAGAAAGAAACCAGAATTACACCTGGATTTGCTGGATGCAGCTCCCAATCTGCAAAACGAAACTAAACACACTCTGTAGCTGCTAGCTTAAAGCAAAAGTAAAACAGACAGACAGCCCAGCTCCACCCACACTCTGACATCACTGCAGCTATTTATATAAACACCCATTTCTTAAAGGTACATCCACTGCAGCTATTTGATAAACACCCATTTCTTAAAGGTACTCTCACATGAAAATTAGCACAGGCGGGTTGATGTTTCAGTATGGCTGTTCTAATGAATCGGCCTCCCAGAGTGTTATGGATGCGTGTCACATCCCACACTAGGCAGTCTATCTTTTCTCATAGGACCAAACTAAGCTGCTGAGAGAGGAGCTGAGAGCCTTGGATGAAGCTGATGCTGCGCTGAATACCTACACAGATTGGCTCAGGGCCGCACAGAAGAACTTTAAAAACATGGCTGTGGCTTTGAACGTGGTGGACAAAATCGCCATGGAGCGCAAGATTAAAAAGTTTGAGGTAAGAGAAAGGGAGATGCATGTGCATACTTTGGGTTCCTTCATTACAAGAGGTAAAGGCTTCGGTACAAATCCACATGTGTATCTATAGCAAGATAGGTCTTACATATTCGTTTTGAGGTTAATGACTGTGGGGGGAGGGGAGTGGGACAGTGGGATTAATTTTGGGATTACTACGAACTATGGGGAAGAAGAGGGTATTGCGATTAATTCTGGGATTGATACAGGTTTATGAGGAATGAGAGAGCAGTGGGATGAATTATGTGACAGATGGCTGAGAAGAGAGAGTGGGGCAGTCGGATTAGTTTTGGGACGGTTATCGGATTATGAGGAGAGATTGAGGAGAATGTGGGAATGTGAGCCTTTATTCTCCAGACGTTAGAACAATGAGAGGTGATCTCTTTGAAGTGTACAAAATTCTTACAGGGTCCAACAAGGTAGATGCTGGAAGGATATCGCCCCCGCATGATCCAGTTAAATGGTGGATAAGGTACACTGAGCTGAATGGCCTACTCCTGTTTTTATGTTCCTGTGATGTGGAGATAGGTGCTGGGATTAGTTGTGGGATTAATATTGGGCAGTAGGGAGAGAATGGGGAAGTGGGGAAGGAAGCAAAGAGAGAACTCTGCACTGTGAATTCATTTTGGGATTGATACAGGGCTGTGAGGCTCATATGGTGCATGTTCTGTGGTCTGGACATAGTTTCCACTCCTGTCTACTTTATCATCTTTTCTTCAAAAAAATCAATTAAGATTAGCCCACTTCTTTGATCCATGATTAGGAAAGAAAAGATGTATGTAAACCCTTGAAGGGAACACTGGAGTCATGTATAAACCCGACGGGTTCCTGAGCAGCATTGCGGACAGTTCTGGCTCTTGCTTTTCAGAGACACTGTTTTCATTTCCAGAGCTTGCACAATGACATTGACATGGGGAACAGCTTGCTGAAGATGATTCTTGAGAAGGGCGAGAAGGCTATAGAGTACCTCGAGGGGCCAGAGGCTCAGAGTCTGCGGGAGTCAATGGACGGTCATATCGATCAACTGAATGAGTTGACCAGCTCCATCAGGAGAGAGCGCGGCAACCTGGAAAAATGCCTGTACCTCACGAAAGAGTTCTTGGACAAGTACCAGAGCCAAGCCAAGTGGCTGACAGAGTACCAGGCCATCTTACAGATCCCGGTGGACCCGAAAGTGGAACTGTATGAGAAGAAGGCCCAGCTAGCTAAGTACAAGGTAAAGGGTGCTGGGAAAATAATGTAAAAACAAAATATCGCTGATGCTGGAAATCTGAAACAAAATCAGCAAATGGTGGAAAGGCTCCGCAGGTCAGGCAGCATCTGTGGAGGAGAAACAATGTTAGCATTTCAGGATGATGTACTTCGTCAGAACTGAGGAGAGATAGAAATTTAATTGGTTTTAAGCAAGTGATCGGGCGAGGGAAGGAAGAACAAAAAGGAGGATCTGTGATAGGGTGAGGGCCGGGTCAATGGTTCCATGGGACCAAAGGTAAAGGAAATGGGAATGAGAATAGTAAAGAAACGAAAGGTGTGTCCTGATGAGGTGTGAATGGCTGGATGGCTGCAGCCCAAATGCAAAGTGAAGAACAAAACGATAAAAAAATATTTTAAAGAATGAAACAAAGTGGGTGACGATGATCTAAAATTGTTCAACTTAGACTTGAGTGTTGAGTTGAAAGCTGACGTGCTGTCCCTGCAGCTTGTGTTGAGCTTCATGTGAACGCTTTTGCAGGCCAAGGACAGAAAGGTCAGTGTGGGAGAAAAGTAGCCGGACGCTCAGGGTCACACTGGAGGATCGAATGGAGATGTTCCCAAAGCAAGTTACCGATCTGAGAAACTGGCTAGATAACAATACAAATATCAGGCGGAATGTACAATGGAAGAGATTTATATTTATGTTAGTTTCAAAGTGCTTTACAGCCAATGAAGTACTTTAGGGGTGCAGTCAGTATTGTAACGTCGGGCGTGCACAGCAAATTGTAACCTGGAGCTCCTATTGTGCAGGCATGCCGAGCTTTTATATTCCATTGTGACAGTCATGCGTTCATTCATTTATTTCAATTGTATCTGAGTGCAAGGGCAAGAGGAGATAGAACAGAGCAACAACACGCATTCATGAGCACCATTAATTGAAGTGAAACATCTTAAAGCCATTCACGGGTGCACTGACAGGCAAAGTTTGACATCGGACCACCTGAGGAGACTTTGGGATAGGTCACCAAACGTTTGGTGAAAGAAATAGGTTTGAAGAAGGATGCGATGCAGGGACAGCTCTGCAGAGTTTAGTGCCACGGCAGCTGAAGGCACGACCACCAATGGTTCAGCTAAAGAAATCAGGAAATGGACAAGACTTACCTCCCAAATATGTGAAGTACCTTAGTCTGAACCTGTCATAGTTCAAGACAGGTAAAATAAATAAATCCAAAGATACTTTCTGGCGTTCTGCTTCACTCCAAACACCATTCTCCCAAATCTCCTGGTTTTGTGGGGGGGGGGTATTTTCCGGCCGTTGCGGGATCTTCCGGTCCCGTTGACAACGAACCCCCACCATGGGTTTTCCGGCTGGATTTAGTGAGAAATCCCATTGACCGTGGCAGGACCAGAAAATCCTGCTGTCGGCCAATGGCGTGCCCCCTCCCACCGCCGTGAAACATGGTGCGGTGGGCAGTAATAGGAAAATCCCCCCATCTACTTTGCCCTATTATCGTTAAAACTGTTCTCATTTTGCAGTCTACAATTCATGATAATAATTCATTTTGAAACACAAGTGTTGTGGATTTGCTGACTGTATGATGTACAGATCTAACGTCTTCTGTTTACTTTAGGCCATCCAACAGACGATCGTCTCCCATGAGCCGGGGATAAAGTTGGTGATTGAGAAGGGCGAGGCTGTCTTCGAGCTCATTCACGACCCTTCTGTCAGTGACAACCTGAAGAGGCTGCTGTCAGATTACCAGGAGCTGTGCTCAACAGTGAAGGTAAGGGCTTACAGGGCCAGAGTAAGTGTTCATAGTGATGGTAAAGGCCTGCAGTGTCATTATTAAGTGCCCACAGTGAGGGTATTTAAGTGCAAAACAGTCGGGAAGGACTCTGAGTCTGGATTAGTTAATCGGGACAGGATAAGGCTACCAGGGCAAAGGCGTCCATGATTGGTGTGAAAACTCAAAGATTTGGTAAGGAACCAAGCTTCAGGGTAAGAGTCAAGGGTGTTCTCCAGCCTAGACACAGACAGGACTGATGGATTAAATAGCATACAGGAGGTTTCTCTGGGCATATATGAGACTCCATTTCATACCAATGTGGTTGACTGTTAACTGCCCTCTGAAATAGCCAATGATGCCCTCAGTTGTGCCACAAGCTTTTCAGGGTAGCAAGAGATAGGCAAAAAACAGCAGGCCTCACAACACTCACATCCCAAGAATGAATTTAGGGAAAACCTGCTGGCTGTTGTGACTATGGTCATCAATATATTGCTGTTCTTTCTTTCCAAGGTGTGTGTGCAGACTCTGGAAGAGACAGTGAGGGAACATGAGGATTATAACAGTAACCTACAGGAGGTGGAGAAGTGGCTGCTACAGATCTCCACCAGGCTGGTGGCCCCTGACACCACCCAAAGCACCAACCTGGAGATTGCTACGCAGAATCTGGCGCGACACAAGGTGCAGAACAACCTTTCCTTTTAAACAGATTGCTTTTATTCGGAAATTCTCAAGATCAGGATTGTGTAGGTATTCCTGTGTACTGGGTGCACACAGCAATGTCAGAATGAGTGCCGATCATTCAGCCTTGTGACCCCATCCCACCATTCATATCACAGCTGGCCCGTTCCTTAATCCCGTTTGTCTGGCTTTGTTCCATATCCTTGAATTCCGTAGCCCATAATCTCGACTGATCCCAGTTTGGAAAGCTCCAGTTGCTCCGCATCCACAACCATTTGGAGGAGGGCCAGGGTAAGTGCTCACAGTGATGGTGGGGCCCTGCAGGGCCAGGGTAAGTGCTCACAGTGATGGTGGGGCCCTGCAGGGCCAGGGTAAGTGCTCACAGTGATGGTGGGGACCCTGCAGGGTCAGGGTAAGTGCTCATAGTGATGGTGAGGGCCTGCAGGGCCAGGGTAAGTGCTCACAGTGATGGTGGGGCCTGTAAGGCAAGGGTAAGTGTTCACAGTGATGGTGGGGCCTGTAAGGCCAGGGTAAGTGCTCACAGTGATGGTGGGGCCCTGCAGGGCCAGGGTAAGTGCTCACAGTGATGGTGGGGCCTGCAGGGCCAGGGTAAGTGCTCACAGTGATGGCGAGGGCCCTGCAGGGCCAGGGTAAGTGCTCACAGTGATGGTGGGGCCTGCAGGGCCAGGGTAAGTGCTCACAGTGATGGTGAGGGCCTGCAGGGCCACGGTAAGTGCTCACAGTGATGGCGAGGGCCCTGCAGGGCCAGGGTAAGTGCTCACAGTGATGGTGGGGCCTGCAGGGCCAGGGTAAGTGCTCACAGTGATGGTGGGGGCCCTGCAGGGCCAGGGCAAGTGCTCACAGTGATGGTGGGGTCCTGCAGGGCCAGGGTAAGTGTTCACAGTGATGGTGGGGCCTGTAAGGCCAGGGTAAGTGCTCACAGTGATGGTGGGGCCTGCAGGGCCAGTGTAAGTGCTCACAGTGATGGTGGGGCCCTGCAGGGCCAGGGTAAGTGCTCACAGTGATGGTGGGGCCCTGCAGGGTCAGGGTAAGTGCTCACAGTGATGGTGGGGCCCTGCAGGGCCAGGGTAAGTGCTCACAGTGATGGTGGGGCCCTGCAGGGCCAGGGTAAGTGCTCACAGTGATGGTAGGGGCCCTGCAGGGCCAGGATAAGTGCTCACAGTGATGGTGGGGCCTGTAAGGCCAGGGTAAGTGCTCACAGTGATGGTGGGGCCCGCAGGGCCAGGGTAAGTGCTCACAGTGATGGTGGGGGCCCTGCAGGGCCATGGTAAGTGCTCACAGTGATGGTGGGGGCCCTGCAGGGTCAGGGTAAGTGCTCATAGTGATGGTGGGGGCCCTGCAGGGCCACGGTAAGTGCTCACAGTGATGGTGGGGGCCTGCAGGGCCAGGATAAGTGTCCACAATGACCCCTTTGAATGAAGAAATGTTTTCTAACATCAGTCCTGGGTGGAATAGTTCTAATTTTAAGGTTATGCCCCTTTGTTCTGGACGCTCACTAGAGGGAACAGGATCTGTCTGTCTCTCTCTACCTCTCTATCTGCCTGTCTGTCTGTCTGTCTACCTATCTATCTATCTATCTATCTATCTATCTATCTATCTATCTATCTATCTATCTATCTATCTATCTATCTATCTATCTATCTATCTATCTATCTATCTATCTATCTATCTATCTATCTATCTATCTATCTATCTATCTATCTATTCATACATCTATCTATCTATCTATCTATTCATACATCTATCTATCTATCTATTCATACATCTATCTATCTATCTATCTATCTATTCATACATCTATCTATCTATCTATCTATCTATCTACCTATTCATACATCTATCTATCTATCTATCTATCTATCTATCTATCCATTCATACATCTATCTATCTATCTATCTATCCATTCATACATCTATCTATCTATCCATTCATACATCTATCTATCTATTCATACATCTATCTATCTATTCATACATCTATCTCCGTCTACCTCTCTATCTCTCTGAAATTTGGTATTCTTGCATTTGTCCTAATGAGTGCCAAATGGCAAGCTTCAGTAACATGTCTCTCTTTTCAACAGTATCCTTTAATGACCGTAAAATCTCAATTACATTTCCCCTTAACCGTATATATTCAATACATGCCTAGTCAGTGCAATGTGTATTCACAGCCTGTCTGAATAATTTGCATATCAGAAGTTCAGACAATTGCCTGCTTTGTGGCTCCCGCTTTGATTTATCGTGACTGGTGATTGCCCTGGGCCTGTGCGGCAATTTAACAGTTTCCCATTAAACATGATGAGATGCGCAGGCGTGCAATGCCAGGAAGGCCAGGATCATGTGCTTCTGTGCTGAAAGTTGCTGGGAGTTTCAGCGGTCCTAGGGGTGGGGTAACCTGTACTGGGGGAGGATGGGGAGGCTGCTAGAAGCACTGCTGTTCTATTCCAACTCATCTCGTTAAAGGTACAGAGCCTCCTTTGTCCCCAGGATGGCAAATGTCCTTGGGCAGGAGGAGGTCTCCTTTAAGCCAGACTGACCCGTTACTGCAATCAGGACCTGTCATATCTGTGGAAGTCAGAATAGAGAGAGAGGGGCAAATAATGCCCTTCAGAGAGCAGGAAGCGAGGAGATGGGTGAGTTCACTGGTGGGTCAGAAACCTGAGGAGACAAATTTATTTATTTTTCAATTTTTCATGTTGGCCCATAAGGGGGTTGAAGGGAACATGGATGGGGTGGTGTTAAAGGTCAAGGAGGGGCTGAAATCTGAGTAATTCCCCACCCCAATTATTGAAGAGGTAAAGGACTCTGGAATATATGGGCGGAGGTGATTTACATGGATTGGCACTTGTACCACCTGGGCCTCATGCTCATGTCATCCTGCCCTTTGACCTTTTGAACTCTGGCAGGCTCAGCCTTGGATGAAATTGGCTGTCACAGCCCCACTGTCTATCTCCAGGCTTGTGTCCGAAGAACATTCAATTCCGTGGATGAAGGACCATGGGTTATTAAGATCAGAAACAGAGATGCTGGCCTAATTCGCCACCAACTAGACGCAACCCATTCCAATTTCCAGATGAAGCGAGCTCCATCAGTAAAGCTCCTCAACTCACGTCAAAAGGAGGTATTGGCCTTGCAGTGGGAGCATTGCTGATTTTTTTTCATTATTCTTTCATGGGTGTGGGCATCTCTGGCTTGGTCTCCATTTATTACCCATCCCTAATTACCCTTGCCAGTGGTGTGAAGCTTTCTTAAACTGCCGCAGTCCATGCACCTGCAATGCTGTTAGGGATGGAGCTCCAGATTCTGACCGGCAATAGTGAAGGAACAGCAAGATATTTCTAGGTCAGGTTGGTGGGTGGCGTGGAAGGCAACTTGCAGGTGATGGTATTCCCATGTTTCTGCTGCATTTTCCCTTCTAGATGGTAGGGCCACGTGTTTGGTCGGTGCTACCTAAGGAGCCTTGGTGAGTTGTTGCAGTGCATGTTGTAGGTGATGCACATGGCAGCGCTGTGCATCGGGGGTGGAGGGAGTGAATGTTCACGATAGTGCTTTGGGGGTCAATCAAGCCGGCTGCTTTCTCATGGATGGTGCCAAGCTTCATGAGTGTTGTTAGAGCTGCATTCATCCAGGCAATTTCGGAGCATTCTATCACGTCCCTGCCATGTGCCTTGGAGGTGGTGGACAGGCTTTGGGGAATCAGGAGATGAGTTACTCGCCGCAGGATTCCCAGCCCTGACCTGCTCTTGTAGCCACAGTATTTGTATGGCTAGTCCAGTTGAGTTTCTGGATTTAGTTTCGGGTTCACGAGAATGATACCAGGATAATAAGGATTCAGTTCGGAGGACAGGTAGTGCAGTCTTGGCTTGTGTAGAGGAATAAAGGGTAATTTATTTGAAATATTTAGGATAGTTAAAGGGGTTTGTAGGCTAAATCGAGAGAAGCCATTTCCTCAGGTTGAGGAGTCCAGAACAATCGGACAGAACTTTCAAATGAGAGCTAGGCCATTCAGGGGCAAATTTGGGAAGCATTTCTTCACATCAAGGAGAGTGGAAATCTGAAACTTTCACCCTCAAAAATCTGGTAAGACTGGGGATCAGTTGAAAATGTCAGATCTGTGGTTCATAAATTTTTGTTAGGCGTGGGCGTTACCAAACCAACGCAGATAGGGAGTAGAGATACAGATAAGTGATGATCTAACTGAAGGGGCCGAATGGCCTCCTCCTATGTTCCTAACAGATGCTCAGGTACTGTCACACTAAGCACAATGTCTGCAGGATGACTCAATGTGACCCCCATTCTTTTCTCTCCTAACAGCCAATCATGGAGGAGATAGCCGGTTTTGAACATGCCTTAGCAAGCCTGAGAAGCAAAGGGGATGGCCTGATTGCCAACTGCACGGAGGAGCTTCAAGGGAGGTTCAAGCATCAGGTCCAAGGTCACCTGCAGGGAATCCGGGACAGTTATTCCGCCATCTGTAGCACAGCTGAGAGAGTAAGGACTAGTCCTCAAACACACAACCGTGCTTGTTCTTGTCTCTTTCTAACTTAGGCGGGGAGGTTTGAAATGGAAACGTAAACCAGGTTTCTGAAACTTGGTGGGAAAGCTAACAGCCTAACTCTGCATCTTTTTGAGCCCCGAGCTCTGTCAGAATGATAATCTGGTCTTCTGTTGAATTGCTGAGACCTGCGGTATTTGGATAAGGTGCCTGAGGGACCCCAGTGTCCCTGAGCCAAGCTTCAGTTGTCAACCAACAATAATGAGGACACCACCCAGCTGGCACTGTTTGGGTGCAGGGGATGTTTGTGCCTTGTTGGGACCGGTCCCTGCCCTTGTTTTGCAGTCTGAGTGAGGCTGGTCGCAGGGCAGGCTATCCACAGCAATGCTGATTGATGGGCTTCCACCCAAGTTTCGTGAGGTGGGAGCTTCTTTACCATTGCGACTGATTCATTTAAATGCAATATGAATGTCTGTGCCTGATCAGCAGTTAGTGCCCTCCACGCCCCTCCCCGCAACTTCCCCACGCTTGGCTATGGGAGGGAGGCCCCGAGAAAGGCAAAGGTGGGAGGGGGCTTGATCTGGCAAATCTTTTGTCTTTTTCCCATGTGGCTTCGCAGAGGAAAAATTTTGAATCATGGTGGGCGTTGACGAGGGGTGTACAACGAGCTGCAAACGAAACCTGGGTTACCAGCCTGCAAGTTGCTAACTCTGTGCCTTTGTCTGACCTGTTTTGTCACAGCTGTACCAGAGCCTGGAACGTGAGCTTCAGAGGCACGTCAGCCACCAGGACACCCTTCAGCAATGCCAGGCCTGGCTTCATTCTGTGCAACAGGAGCTGGAGCCCCAAGCTCATCCGCCTATCAGCCCACAAAAATCACTCAAACAGGTAAGAGCGCAACCGCCTGCGCCAACCATCATCAATCCCAATAAAATCCACAGGGGGGTAGAGTTAGCTATTGTAGATCTGTTACAACTCTGGAGTGCCTCATCCAAGATTTCTGAAGCCTTTTTACGTAGGTGATCTGGCTGCGAGGCCGACATTTGAGAACTGCTGGTGTAAAGAATTGTATATTTCCCAGCTGTATGTGCTGAGAACTTGTCTTTTCAAAATTCGTTCATGAGATGTGAGTGCCACAAAATGCTAATTGCCCTTGAGAAGGTGGTAACAGGCCTTCTCCTGGAAGTGCTGTCCTCCAGGTGGTGCAGGTATTCCCGCAAGTTCATTAATCAGGTGGGGTATTGTGTGAAATTCTGAGTACCATTCTGTCTAGATCTTTACGGTCTTAAACACCTCTATTAAATTTCCTCTCAAAATGCTCAGGGGAGAACAGCCCCAGCTTCTCCAATCCATCCATGTAACTAAATTCCCTCATGAATCCTTGCTGCACCTTCTCCAATGTCTTCATACTGTTCCTAAAGTGCGATGCCCAGAGTTGTACATAATGCTGCAATTGCTGCTCCACCAGTGTTTTATAAAGGACCGTCCTAACATTTGTCCCGTCTTTCTATTTATAAAGCCCAGGATCTTGTATGCCTTTTTAACTGTGTTCTCAACCTATCCTGTCACCTTCAATGATTTGTGCACATATACCCCCCAGGTCCCTCTGCTCCAGCACCCCCTTTAAAATTGTACCCTTCAGGCTATATTGCCTCTTCTTGTAATTCCTTCAAAATGAATCACTTCAAACTTCTGCCAAATGACTTTTATTTAGTCTACACTGTGTGTTATCTCAGGGTTTATTTTGTTGTTGGATGTGCTAATATTGTTATCATGGTGCGTGTATTGTGCATGGTAAGTTATTATATGTGTTGTACAATATAAAGTGCCACTGCTAATAACTCGAGGCTCCATCTTGCTGCAGGTGAAATACTATCGGGCTCTGCAGGAGCAGGCGAGTACTTACCTGGAGCTGCTTTGCTCCATGTGTGACTTATCCGACGACACTGTGAAGAAGGCAGCGGGAGGCATCCAATACACCAAACAAGCGGTAATCTATCTGTCTCATGTCTTTGGTTCCCAGACTTGCCTGATCTAGACATACTATTCCATTGCCAATTTATCAATAACCCAATACTACTCAGTCCAAGACCAAAAAGAATGGTTAAAAAGGCCTTTACCTTTCGGCCTTTATGCATTTTGAGGAGCCGATTTATAGATTCAAAGTATTTGGTCTTAGTGATGTCAACAACTGATGTCATACCCTTAACAAAGAGTAATCGACAATTCAGGTTTTTTGTAGTGTCGGTTGTATCTTTTGTACTTAAAGGTTAAATTAATTTCCGGCTTATTTCATAGAATTTACAGTGCAGAAGGTGGCCATTCGGCCCATTCAGTCTGCACCGGCTCTTGGAAAGAGCACCCTACCCAAGGTCAACACCTCCACCCTATCCCCATAACCCAGTGACCCCACCCAACACTAAGGGCAATTTTGGACACTAATGGGCAATTTATCATTGCAAATCCACCTAACCTGCACATCTTTGGACTGTGGGAGGAAACCGGAGCGCCCGGAGGAAACCCACGCACACATGGGGAGGATGTGAAGACTCCTCACAGACAGTGACCCAAGCCAGAATCGAACCTGGGACCCTGGAGCTGTGAAGCAATTATGCTATCCACAATGCTACCGTGCTACCTTATATTACCTTCAAGGTTTTCAGTTAGCCATGACGGAGAATAAAGAGCACATGCATGGGCTTTTAGTTACCACTTGTTGTCAATTTTAAT
Source organism: Scyliorhinus canicula (assembly GCF_902713615.1). Classification (NCBI taxonomy): domain Eukaryota; kingdom Metazoa; phylum Chordata; class Chondrichthyes; order Carcharhiniformes; family Scyliorhinidae; genus Scyliorhinus; species Scyliorhinus canicula. Next base: position 194,455,862 of record NC_052146.1, on the reverse strand, counting down.
TGCCTAATACTTTACAGACCTGGATAGCCTATACAATAGCATAGAATAGTTACTGCAGGTACGCATATAGAGTTCAGACGCTGTAAGGTTACTATTGTGCAAGAGTCCAAATCTTGAACCACAAACATAAGATGGTGATTAATAAATCCTAATGGGAATAAAGGAGAAACCTCTTCACTCCGAGAATGATGATGGTAACTCAGTAGCACATGGAGTGGGGGCCGGTTTAGCTAATTTGGCTAGACAGCTGGTTTGTGATGCAGAGTGAGGCCGACAATGTGGGTTCAAACCTTGTGCCGGTTGAGGTTATCATTTATTCATCAAGCCTTGCCTTCTCAACCTGCCCCTCGCCTGAGATGTGGTGATCCTCAGGTTAAATCATCACCACTTAACTCATCCCCTAAAAGGAGAAAGCAGCTATGGTCATCTGGGACTATGGTGACTTTACTAGCACATGGAGTGGTGGAGGAAACTTACATAGATGCACTTCAGGAGAACCTCGATTAAAGAAATGAGGGAGAAAGGAATAGAAGGATATGCTGTTCTAATGAGATGAATTAGGGTCGGAGGAGGCATTTGGGGAGCATTATTCCCAGCACTGACCAGTATTCTGTGTAAAACCTGTCCAAAATGGCAAGAGGAAAAGGTGTGGCATATCTGTGCCGGTTATAGTGTGAGGTGGACAGAAGAGATAAACTCTAGGGGGGGAGGGCAGGGAGGGCAATTCCTAGAATTCGACTTCTCTTCAAACACCTCTCTGCCAAAATCCATACCTACTTTACCCGATGACTGTCCAAATTGTTCTCATTTTTGCAGATGGTGATTGATCAGGTTTAATTTTGAAATGTGAGTTTTTGCAGAGCTGTGGTTAATGTGTTACTCAGACAGGGTTGGAGTAGTTCTTTGTGCATTATCTGGGTGACATCTCCTCCAAATACCAGCTTGCACAAGTGGTGAAGTGGTTTCAAAGCCCTGGATGAGATTGTGTGAGGGCTAATTCGTCTCTGGTGGTGCATCCTCTTCCTGACAGGCTTCTCTTTGCCAAGCCCGAGTACTGAGCCAGCTCTGTTCACGGTGCATCAAAATCCAGGTTAAACAACTTTCTCACAAAACATTGCGCTGATCCATCATTTCCAGCTGAGGCAGGTCAGCCAGTCCCTTCCCGACAATCCTTATTTCCCATCACAAAACGTTGTCTTTCTTTATCTCTTGAAAGTTTGCCGGTTGAGATCTTTAACAAACAGCATTTTCCAAACAAAATTATGAATTTAACTTTGCCAGTTTTACAAAGCGGAAGACAGGGAATAGAAAAATAAGGAAAATTGGAAGGATTGCATTTATTATATTGCCTTTCAGGATGCCCCAGAAGGCTTCACAACCAATGAAGCACTAATGAATTGGCATCGCCAGTGTTGGAAATGTGTCAATTTACGCACAGCCAGCTCCCACAAGCAACAATGTGATAATGACGGGTAACCTGTTTAGGGATAAATATTGGCTAGGACACCAGGAGAACTCAGAATAGTGTCAGACTGAATCTTTCACGTCCACCTGAGCGGGCAGATAAGACTTCGGTTTAATATCACATTTTGATAGATGGCACTTCCGTTAGCGCTCCCTCAGCACTCCACTTGAAGTGTCGATGTATATTTTGTGCTCAAGTCTTTGAAATGGGGATTGTAGGGTGGCACGGTGGCACAGTGGTTAGCATTGCTGCCCCATGGCGCTGAGGACCCAGGTTCGATCCTGGCCCCGGGCCACTGTCTGTGTGGAGTTTGCACATTCTCCCCATGTCTGCGTGGATCTCACCCCCACAACCCAAAAAGATGTGCAGGTAGGTCGACTGGCCACGCTAAATTTCCCCTTAATTGGACAAAAAAAAATTGAATACTCTAAAATATTTTTTAAAAAAAGAAATGGGGCTTAACCCCCACAACCCTCTGACTCTGAGACGAGAGGCCCATCCACTGAGCACCTCCAACTTCACAGAGTTCGCCCAGTCCAGTCCAATGTGGTCCCTCTTATGGTTTCCTGTTACATGTCGGCACAGCCCTCGTGTTTTGTCCGCGAGGTGAACCCAGGCCATACTGTGTTTCAGATTGAGCAGCACCTGGTCAGATCGCAGGAGTTGGCCCTCGGCTGGGAGGAAATAAAACGGCAGAAGGCAGAGCTCGCGGCTTACTTTCTGGAAAGCGAGCAGCAGCTCCAAAGCTTGAAGAGGAGGCCGGCGGAAATGGAGCTGAAAATTGTTCAGAAACAGTTGGCCCAAGTACAGGTGAGAAATAGAGTAGAACATTGAGATTTTCAGATCATAGGATGAGGGGTAGGCCATTCAGCCCCTTGACTTCAGAACAATATAAATATTCATTTAGATCATGACTAATATGTACCTCAATCCCATTTACTCTGTCCCCCTCCGTCCTTTACTTCACATCCTTTGATACACTTAATTAACAAATTATTATTACCATCAATCCTCAACTCCAATTGACCCACCTGGCATTCTGAGCCATATTTCCAAACTCTTCCTGATTTCCATCCTGAATAACTTCACTCCAGTCTTTTGCCACTAACGCTCCCTTGTTTTGGATTCTCCTGCTGGAGGAACTAGTATTTTTCTGCATCTTCCCTATCAAAACCCTTAATCACTTTAAGCACCTTGATTAAATCACCCCAAACTTTCCAAACCTCAGGGGAATACAAACCCATGTTGCAACCTGTCCTGGTAATTTAACCCTTTATGTCCTGAAGCCTTGATGAATCGGCAGCTACCCCCACCTGTTCCCCAGCAGACGCCCCCCAGCCAGTGGCACGGATCCCGGCCAAGTGTGGCGGTGCTGCACACTGTCCGCAGCTGGCACACTGGCTCATACCACACGTGTCCCGTGCCGTCAGGAACTCGGCCCATATGGGATGGAACATCACGGGTAGGCCGGCCAACGAGGCGCCAACAGCCTTACGACTGTGTGTGGTGCACGTCACAATGATGCCAGTTTGGAGGGGTTGGAGAATCGCAATCCAGCCTCAAACTGGCGCCGGACCCGATTCCGGCATCGACATTGATCCTCCGCCCGATTGCCGATCATGGTTTTGGCGTCGGGCAACGGAGAATCCCACCCCTAAAGTCTTCCAGTCGCCACACAACATTGTTTTCTCAATTGTAGCCTCCACCTAAATTTTAGAGGCCTGCGGGCTCGTTAGGCCTGCATCGTTTAAACTCACTTCGCAGGCACTCGGTTTGAGCCCCTCTATTCCCCTCACCCCCGAGCTGGATTACCCTATCTTCCTTCCCTTCTCCCTTGTAAAAGTGTTGCTGTAGCCTTTGTGTTCTCACATCATGTAGTTAATGGATTGGCCTCCCATTGGTTTACACTTGAACAGCCGAGTTTCAGCTTTAGCATTTCCAATTTAACTTTCGGGTAATCACACTGTTGAGTTACCGGCATCAATCCGAAACCATGGCCGGGATTCTCCGATCCCAGTTCGTCCCGCCCCCACTGCTAGCGAGAACAGAGAGAATTTGGGCTCAGCCAAAACCTCCATTCACTGCAGCAGGATTGGCGGAAACAGACGGAGAATTCCGGCCCATATCGGAAATGTCTTGGGTGTAATTTCATCTTTGAATTGGTCTTGACACTTGATGCAGGAGTGAAACACATTTTCCTAAGTGTTGTCTCCATAGGCCGTAAGCCCGCCAGCTGCCTTGCTGGGTTTTCCAACTGTATTTTATTCACACTTGGAAAGAAATTGGAGGGGTGAAAAGGATTGGGGTGCCCGATTTGGAAAATAATAGGAATAAATCCAGTACCCCCTCCCACACAGACATGAGACTCCCCCACTCCAGGGATGCCCCCCCCCCCCGGGGTCTGTACTTACCTGTGCTCCCCCCAGTGGGTTCTGCTCACCAGGGGCTGGATTCCCCGCCACGCCACAATTCTGTTTCACCCCGCCGGAGGGATGCTCCATTATGCCGGCTGGTCAATGGGGTGTCTCATTGTGGGGCAGCCCCACGCCATCGTGAAACCCCCCCCCTTCCGGCAAAACGGAGCTTCCCGCCAGCAGAGAATCCAGCCCCAGGTCTCCATTTGTCAAGACCCATTGTAAATCCCACTGGCGTGATGGACTTCCCTATGTGGGGGATGTTACAGTGTACGCTGATGTGTGCCAATGGGGTTCCTGAGATTTCATGGTGGGAACACCATTATGTCATGTCATGTCATGGAGGTGGGGGGCAGGGGGGAGGGGGAGTGGAGACAATCACAACGGGAAATCGTAAAAGCCGTTTTGGGACTTGCGTTGAGTTTGAGAATTTTGCGCCCCCTCCGACCTTCCCACCCACTTGAAATCGGGAGTAGAAAACCTCCACCCAGATTTCAGGCAGATGTTAGTGGGGTTTGAGATTTTCCATATTCCATTCATTTCAATCTGATTAATGGGACTGAACCAGACCAGGTCCCACCAACGAGCCGGAATTTGGAGTGAGTTTCCTCCTCCTTAACCCGATTGGTCTTTTGCTGATGAGGACACCCTGACATTTACCAGTTAAGTCCAGAGTTCAGATTCATCAGCTGTTGGCATGTCAATGCATTGAAAGATTCTGTCTGCATTTCTTCTCTTTAGGAACTGGGTCACCAGTTCCAGTCCAGGCAGGCTCACATCACTGCGCTCACAGAGAAGGTCAGTATACTGACGGAAGGCCATGAATCGCCCGAACACACCGAGATCGGCCAGTTAAGTAACCAGTGGTTGGAGTTATGTCACCAGATCAATGCTCTTCACTCGCTGAGAGAGGAGGACCAGCAGAGAGCCAGGGATTACCACGACCGAATGAGTATTGTGGAGGTGCTCCTGGACAAGTTCACAAAAGAATGGGATAATCTGGCCAGGTGAGTGAGTGGTTAGACAGACAGACTTTCCTTATCTGTCATGTCTGTCTGTCTGCTAAGTCCTGTAATTGCGGTTTGTTGAGCCTTGCTTTGTGTACAATGGCTATTGCATTCCCTGCGAAACCGGAGTGGCTACACTTCAAGCAATACTGAATGGAATGTGAAGCACTTTGGGTTGTGCTGAAGGTGTGGCAGGTGCTATTTAAATGTAGTTTATTTTAGCAGTTTCTCTACTTATCATTCCCAATAATCTTAGTCAGTCAGTCAGTCTGTGTGTGTCTCTCTCTCTAAGGGCGGTATTCTCCGACAGTTTGCGGCAATGGGATTCTCTGGTCCCGTTGCAGTGAACGGGAGATTTGGCAAAGTGCCAGATTCTCCATCCTCACCAGCAGCAATAACGGGGCGATCTCGGAACCAGGATTCCTGGCATGTGCCTCTCTTTCTCTCTTTATTTATTTTAAAGTTAGAGTACCCAAATCTGTTTTTCCAATTAAGGGGCAATTTAGTGTGGCCAATCCACCTACCCTGTACATCAGTGGGTTGTGGGGGTGAGACCCACGTAGACACGGGGAGAATGTGCAAACTCCACACGGACAGTGACCCGGAGCTGGGATTGAACCCGGGTCCTCAGCGCCGTAGGCAGCAGTGCTAACCACTGTGCTAGGCAATAGTGCCGCCCTATCTTTCTCCCTTTATGTCTCTCTCTCTCTCTATGTCTCGGTCTCTATCTAAATATCTCTGTCTCTCTCTCTGTTCTCACTATCTCTATCGCTCTATCTCTCTCTATGAGCACGATCTAATGGCCTTATCGTGCCCGACTTGGTGACGGGTGAGGCCGTTAAAACTCGAGAGAGGCCTCTTACGAGATTTCCAATGCTTGGAACACCTCCTGTGATCGAGCGAGATCTTGTGAGATGTCGCGATCTGGCTCATGCTTCGCTGGGCAAGATCCAGATTAACATATTTAAGTGAGGCATTTAAATAGACTCATTGAAATATGTCTATGGCAGATTCTGCCAGGGCCTGGGAACTAATGGCCTCACCTGGGAGACCTCACCATGGCGCGTTTAGCACTGGTCCACACAAACGTGAACCAGGCTTAACAGCACTTGGGTGGGGGGTTCCCCAGGCCATTAGAAATCCCGGGGGGGTCGGGCTCTGGGCAGGGTAGTACCCTGGCACTTCTGGCACCTTGGCACTGCCACCTGGGCATCCTTGCAGTGCCACCTTGGCACTGCCACCTGGGCATCCTTGCAGTGCCACCCTGGTGCTTCCAGAGATCCCAGGTGGCACTGCCAGGATGGCAGTACCAAGATGCCTGGGTGCCAGGTTGCCCGTGCCAGGGATTGGGTCCGGGGATGCCCTGCCCTTGAGAGGTGGGGTGAGGGGGGTGGCTCGAGGACTCCCAAAGAGGTAGAGTTGGTGCAGGGGGGTCTGGAAGCTGTGGTGGAGGAGCAGAGGGAGGTCAAAGCTGCCCCGATTCCCCAATACTCTTGCTGACCTGCCAAGCTGAGCTGAGCTAGTCAGTGCAGGAAATGAGGTGAGCGTGGCCTCGGCACTGTGTTCCCGACCTAGGCCAAAAAACCCCAGCAGAGTCCTGTTAGATAATGGGTTGTTCTTGGTGCTGCAGATGCCGAAATACGCCCTGCTATTCACACTCAAAATTGAACTCTTTTTTTTTACCGCGGCCTATTCTCTATTCTCTATTCATTTCTCGCTCTATTTCCTTCTCTCTCTATCTCGCTCTCTCCCTCTTTTCTCTATCCCTATCTGTCTGACTAGACATCTAACGATCTGTCTACCTGCCAGTTTTATCAGTATAATGTCTGTATTTGGCATGTGTCAGTGCAACAAAGCATCCGCCAGTTAGGAAGCATTGTTACATCTTGACATTGTCGGGAGCAATTGTCCCTGGCGGCCTTACGGCTGGGAGGTGCACTTACTGCGAGTGCACAATGGGAATCCCTCAGCGCTCGCTGTTTACCACTTTCTTTCACCAAGACATGGTAAGAGGTCTCATGAGATTCCCAGTGTTCACTCCAGGCAGGCAAAGAGACCCTGCTCCGCAACAAAGTCTGAAAATCATCCCTCTAATTAAAGTGGAGAAATACACTGGGAGTAATTGTTGTCCCGCTTTCAGGCAAAACACGGCACCTTCTCACTTTGATGTTGTTTTGTTTGTAACAGAATGGATGCTGAAAGCACCGCTGAACACCTGGAAGCTCTGAAGAAGCTGGCGAGCATCGTGCAGGCTCAGAAATTTGTAGTGGATGACCTGAAGGAACAGAAGCAGAAACTAATGGATCGCTTGAACCCCGAAGATAAGGAACTGGTCAAAGAGCAGACTAGCCACTTTGAGAAGCAATGGGCCCACTTGGAGGACCTGATTGAAAAGAAAATTCAGGTTTCCGTTCTGACGTTGGAGGAATTGAGCCAGTGCCAGTCCAAACTCGACGACTTAGTGGACTGGGCGGACGGTCAGACCCATCTCTTCGCCGAGGCTCTGAGATGTAGCCCGCCAGCTGAGCTGGCGCAGACCCTCCTCCTGGACCACATCGCCATCTGCAATGAGCTGGAGTCCCAGCAGCTGACTCATGGGGCGGTGACGGAGGAAGCCGAGAAGATCCTGGCTCGCCTGGGTCTGGACGAGAGGCAGCGACTGCAGAGGGCCCTGAGCGCACTGCACGGGAAGATGAGCTCCCTCAGCGAGGCGGTCGGCCAGCGGAGGAAGTACCTGAGCAAGGCCCTGTCGGACCGCACGCAGTTCCTCATGGCCGTCAGCCTGGCCATCAACTGGATCCAGCAAAACGAGCGGGTGGCCACGTCACAGGAGCATGTGGCCCTTCTGCCACTGGACGTGGGCAAGCAGATCCGAACCTGCAAGAACGTGAGCGTCCGGCTGAAGGAATATCAAGCGGATGTCACGGCCCTGTGGGCCCAGGGCAGGGAGCTGGCCAAGGATGCGACAGAGGAGGAGACGGCTGAGATCATGTCCCAGTTACAGGAGCTGCAGAGCATGTACGACTCTGCCGTGCAGCAAAGTGGCCAGAGGCTGCAGGAGCTGGAGAAAATCCTGGTCTCCAGGAAGTATTTCAAGGCGGACTTGGACAAGGTGTGCCACTGGCTAAAACAGGCGGATATTGTCACCTTCCCACAGATCAGCCTCATGAGCAGTGACGCAGAACTCTCCTCCCAGCTGAGCAAGTACCAGCAGCTACTGGAACAATCTCCTGAGTATGAAAATCTGCTTCTGCTAGTGCAAAGAACGGGGCGGGAATTGCTGCCTTCACTGAGCGAAGCTGATCACTCCTTTTTGGATGAGAAGTTGAATGTCCTTCCCAAGCAGTTTAACTGCATCGTAGCCCTGGCAAAGGAAAAGTCTGACAAGATCCAGGAGGCAATTGCGGGCCGTAAGGAGTACGTCTCTTTGATTGATTTAACCAGCAAAGCACTGAGTGAACTGGAGGATCAGGTGGTACAGATGACCAAAGTGCGCCTTAGCCTCTCCTCAAAGGAGGTGCTTTCAGTGCAGAGTGACCTCCGAGCCCTCCTTGGTGAGGTTCTGGGCCTTGGCAAGGCGGTGGATGACCTGAACCAGAGGAAGGAGACCTTCCGGAGCTCCGGCCAGCCCTGGCAGCCTGACGAGATGGCTGGCTTGGCGAGCCTCCACGGCCGCCTGAAGCGGCAAATTGAGCTGCGTGTGGGGCTGCTGGACGACACCGCCGCAGCTTACCAAGAACACGAGGTTGCGTCGCTGCAGCTGGAGACGCAGCTCCGGGGTCTCGGCGAAGAGCTCGTCAAAATCAACGAGGAGACTCTCTCCATCGAGGAGAAGCTGAAGAACTACCATGCTTTGGCGGGTGGGGTGCAGGACGCCAGCTCCCTTTTGAAGAGGTTGGTCGAGCAAGTGGAGCAGTTTTCACCTGAGTTGGAAAGCGGAGCCCACGAGGCGAGGGGTCAACAAATACAAGTCTGGAAAGATGAGCTTCAGTCAACGCAAGGAACAATCAGCGCGAGGATAATGGAGTGCGAGAGCAGACTCGTCCAAAGGATCGATTTCCAGACTGAAATCCAGCACACCCTGGATTGGCTGCGGCAGATTAAGGGAGACCTCGGCACGGCCTCAAACCTGGATATAAAGCTTCAGAGTATCCAGGAAGAGATACGGAAATCCCAGATCCTCGAGGAGGAAGTCCAGTCAAGTCTTCGGATCATGGCGGCGCTGAGCAGTAAAGAGAAGGAGAAATATACCGAGTCCAGGGAGCTGATTCCTCCACAGGTGGAGAGCAACTTGCTTGAACTCTCCAAGCTCGAGACTGAAGTCCAGGAGACAATGAGCACCAGGAAGGTTAGTGAATAGGAATTGCTGGACAAGAAGAGGCTGAGGCCTATCTGGTTGACCTTCTGCCATCCTGGTAGTCATAGTAAATAAACAATGGAGTTGTTGACTAATTATAGCAGTCAATCTCTTTAAATTAGTCCCCAACACACCTAGCCAATAGATGAAGAAAATGCCAGTAGCGGAGAGATTTGGGGGCCACTTGCTTTTCCCAACCACAAGCCACACCTCAATTTACTCTTACACAACGTATCTCAAAATGTTATTTTCTGAAAGAAATCTATCCTATTAGCATTTGAATTAATCAACCAAGCTCTTTACATTGTCATCCTTTGGAGCCTGTTGACCACTTGCCCACTAAAGTAATGGCCCAAATCTTGCTGGAAGCGTAATTATGAATATCTCTGTCAAATAGCTCCTCTTTCTTTCTCAGTAAAACAGCCCTAACTTCTCCAATCTCTCTTCATAACTGAAATACTGATCACTGCCACCATTCTTCTGAATTGGTTTATATACTACCTCCATTTTCCTCATATCTATTCCAAATTGCAGTGCCTTGAACTAGACGCAATGCTCCAGCTGAAGCCAAACAGTTGTTCGATATTATGAAAAAATATAGCTTTTAAATTTTTACTTGGTTTTTCTTTCCATCTATGTTATCTCCCCCTCAATTAGATCTTTCTTTCCTTTCAATGTTCCGTGGTGGCAGCTGGACCTGTGCCTGAACTCTTTGCGTCCAATAATATTACCACTATTCCACTGTGTGTTACAACAAATCTTACGCCGGTATCACAGCCCTCTCCAGTATTATACCCTTCTCTCTCCAGTATAGCCCTCTGTCTCCAGTATTACCACCCTCTCTGGAAAGTATTATAACTCTCTCTCTCCAGTATTATAGACTTCCAATACAGAGAGAGTATTATAGCACTCTCTCTCTCCAGTATTATACCTTCCAATATAGAGAGAGTATTACAGCTCTCTCTCTCTCCAGTATTGCAGCCCTCTCTCTCCAGTATTACAGCACTCTGCAGTATTACAGCCCTCTCTCTGCAGTATTACAGCCCTCTCTCTGCAGTATTACAGCCCTCTCTCTCCAGTATTACAGCCCTCTCTCTCCAGTATTGCAGCCCTCTCTCCCCAGTATTACAGCCCTCTCTCTCCAGTATTGCAGCCCTCTCTCTCCAGTATTACAGCCCGCTCTCTCCAGTATTACAGCCCTCTCTCTCCAGCAATACAGCCCTCTCTCTCCAGCAATACAGCCCTCTCTCTCCGGTATTGCAGCTCTCTCTCCCCAGTATTACAGCCCTCTCTCTCCAGTATTGCAGCCCACTCTCTCCAGTATTACAGCCCTCTCTCTCCAGTATTGCAGCCCTTTCTCTCCAGTATTACAGCCCTCTCCAGTATTACAGCCCTCTCTCTCCAGTATTGCAGCCCTCTCTCTCCAGTATTACAGCCCTCTCTCTCCAGCAATACAGCCCTCTCTCTCCAGTATTACAGCCCTCTCTCTCCAGTATTGCAGCCCTTTCTCTCCAGTATTACAGCCCTCTCCAGTATTACATCCCTCTCTCTCCAGTATTACAGCCCTCTCTCTCCAGTAATACAGCCCTCTCTCTCCAGTATTGCAGCCCTCTCTCTCCAGTATTGCAGCCCTCTCTCTCCAGTAATGCAGCCCTCTCTCCCCAGCAATACAGCCCTCTCTCCCCAGCAATACAGCCCTCTCTCCCCAGCACTGGAGCCCTCTCTCTCCAGTATTGCAGCCTTCTCTCTCCAGTATTGCAGCCCTCTCTCTCCAGTATTACAGCCCTCTCTCTCCAGTATTACAGCCCTCTCTCTCCAGTATTGCAGCCCTCTCTCTCCAGTATTGCAGCCCTCTCTCCCCAGTATTGCAGCCCCCTCTCCCCAGTATTGCAGCCCTCTCTCCCCAGTATTGCAGCCCTCTCTCTCTCTCCAGTATTACAGCCCTCTCTCTCCAGTATTGCAGCCCTCTTTCTCCAGTATTGCAGCCCTCTCTCTCTCTCCAGTATTACAGCCCTCTCTCTCCAGTATTGCAGCCCTCTTTCTCCAGTATTGCAGCCCTCTCTCCTCAGTATTGCAGCCCTCTCTCCCCAGTATTGCAGCCCTCTCTCCCCAGTATTGCAGCCCTCTCTCTCCAGTATTGCAGCCCTCTCTCTGCAGTATTAAAGCCCTCTCTCTCCAATATTACAGCCCTCTCTCTCCAGTAATACAGCCCTCTCTCTCCAGCAATACAGCCCTCTCTCTGCAGTATTACAGCCCTCTCATCCAGTATTGCAGCCCTCTCTCTCCAGTATTACAGCCCTCTCTCCAGTATTGCAGCCCTCTCTCTCCAGTAATACAGCCCCCTCTCTCCAGTATTGCAGCCCTCTCTCTCCAGTATTACAGCCCTCTCTCTCCAGTATTACAGCCCTCTCTCCCCAGCACTGGAGCCCTCTCTCTCCAGTAATGCAGCCCTCTCTCTCCAGTATTGCAGCCCTCTCTCTCCAGTATTGCAGCCCTCTCTCTCCAGTAATACAGCCCCCTCTCTCCAGTATTGCAGCCCTCTCTCTCCAGTATTACAGCCCTCTCTCCCCAGCAATACAGCCCTCTCTCCCCAGCACTGGAGCCCTCTCTCTCCAGTATTGCAGCCCTCTCTCTCCTGTAATACAGCCCTATCTCTCCAGCAATACAGCCCTCTCTCTGCAGTATTACAGCCCTCTCATCCAGTATTGCAGCCCTCTCTCTCCAGTAATACAGCCCTCTCTCTCCAGTAATACAGCCCTCTCTCTCCAGTATTGCAGCCCTCTCTCTGCAGTATTACAGCCCTCTCTCTCCAGTAATACAGCCCTCTCTCTGCAGTATTACAGCCCTCTCTCAGCAGTATTACAGCCCTCTCTCTCCAGCATTGCAGCCCTCTCTCTGCAGTATTACAGCCCTCTCTCTGCAGTATTGCAGCCCTCTCTCTCCAGTATTGCAGCCCTCTCTCTCCAGTATTACAGCCCTCTCTCTGCAGTATTACAGCCCTCTCTCTCCAGTAATACAGCCCTCTCTCTGCAGTATTACAGCCCTCTCTCTCCAATATTACAGCCCTCTCTCTCCAGTATTACAGCCCTCTCTCTCCAGCAATACAGCCCTCTCTCTGCAGTATTACAGCCCTCTCATCCAGTATTGCAGCCCTCTCTCTCCAGTATTACAGCCCTCTCTCTCCAGTATTGCAGCCCTCTCTCTCCAGTATTGCAGCCCTCTCTCTCCAGTATTACAGCCCTCTCTCTCCAGTATTACAGCCCTCTCTCCCCAGCACTGGAGCCTTCTCTCTCCAGTAATGCAGCCCCCTCTCTCCAGTATTGCAGCCCTCTCTCTCCAGTATTGCAGCCCTCTCTCTCCAGTAATACAGCCCTCTCCCTCCAGTATTGCAGCCCTCTCTCTCCAGTATTGCAGCCCTCTCTCTCCAGTAATACAGCCCTCTCCCTCCAGTATTGCAGCCCTCTCTCTCCAGCAATACAGCCCTCTCTCTGCAGTATTACAGCCCTCTCATCCAGTATTGCAGCCCTCTCTCTCCAGTAATACAGCCCTCTCTCTCCAGCAATACAGCCCTCTCTCTGCAGTATTACAGCCCTCTCATCCAGTATTGCAGCCCCCTCTCTCCAGTAATACAGCCCTCTCTCTCAAGTAATACAGCCCTCTCTCTGCAGTATTGCAGCCCTCTCTCTCCAGTATTGCAGCCCTCTCTCTCCAGTATTGCAGCCCTCTCTCTGCAGTATTACAGCCCTCTCTCTGCAGTAATACAGCCCTCTCTCTGCAGTATTACAGCCCTCTCTCTGCAGTATTGCAGCCCTCTCTCTCCAGTATTGCAGCCCTCTCTCTCCAGTATTACAGCCCTCTCTCTGCAGTATTGCAGCCCTCTCTCTCCAGTATTACATCCCTCTCTCTGCAGTATTACAGCCCTCTCTCTCCAGTATTACAGCCCTCTCTCTGCAGTATTACAGCCCTCTCTCTCCAGTAATACAGCCCTCTCTCTGCAGTATTACAGCCCTCTCTCTGCAGTATTGCAGCCCTCTCTCTGCAGTATTACAGCCCTCTCTCTCCAGTATTACAGCCCTCTCTCTGCAGTATTACAGCCCTCTCTCTCCAGTAATACAGCCCTCTCTCTGCAGTATTACAGCCCTCTCTCTGCAGTATTGCAGCCCTCTCTCTCCAGTATCACTGCCCTCTCCAAAATTACAGCTCCATCTCCAGTGTTATGGCTTTCTCTCTGGTATTACAGTCTCCTTTGCAGTCATGTATTTCTACCAAGTGGAACACTTCTCAGGCTATGGTCCCTCATTGGCAGGGAAATTAGATTTTTCTGAAATCTGTGAGAAGTATTATGTCTAATCCTAGGAAGTGATAGGAAACGTGGTAATATTGCTGTCGGGGACTGGTCAGGTTTAGTACTGCCGTAGCGATGTGACGACTGTTTCGATAGAGTGATAACGATAATTTCTCTTCCATCCCTCCAGGCGTCCATGGACCAGTTGCAGGCACTGATGCAGAGGTACCAACAGGCTATTCACTCAGCCAGCATCTGGCTGGACGATGCCAGTGCTCTCTTACAGCAGACAGATGATGGCCTTGATGTTGAGGGTTCAGAGGAGACCTTGTGGAGGCACGTTGAGTTCTTCACCACAGAAGCAGAGCTGGCCACCCATCTGGGAGAGTTGGAGGCATTGATACCTGGCCTACTGCCCTCGATCAACTTGGCAGGACGAGAGCAAGTGGAACAGAACTTGGCCTCGCTGCAGCAAAGAAGAGTAGCCACTGAGCAGCAAGCTCAAAGTCAGCAAGAGATTCTCCAAAGGTAAGTTCCTCAAATAGGTGTCAATATTGCTTACATTGCTATGTTGGGCATAATGTCATTGCGTTGGTCATCATCTGGCCATGATACAACAAGGGCAGAACTGGCATGGTGATCTACTCCATTTGGAGTATTTTACTGCAAACACCCTCAGAAAAACATCCACATAGCACCAACCCCTCTACCCTACCCCCGCCTCAGACAGATCCTCAAACATGGACAGAAACGGGCCTCCACCCTACTACAAACCCCTCCTCCTTTTCCCTGAGGGAAAACTTAATTTTCTGCAATCTGAGCAACTCCTATAGGTCCCCCAACCACGCCACCACCTCTGATGGTGCTGCCGACCTCCAATTTAAGAAAATCGTTGCTGGGCAATCAGAGAGGCGAAGGCCATGACATCAGCCCATTTCCCCTCCTGCACACCCGACACCTCTGATACCCCATAGGCCCTGGCGTCAGCTTCACCCATAATCAACAAATTGAAAGTTATGCTGATCGGGTGATAGGAAGCTTGGATGGAGCATAAAAACTGACATGGATCTGTTGACTTTTTTTATATCTTGTAAATTCTGTGTAATAACGTTCCATTAAAATCTTGGAAAATCTGTTGAAGTATTGGGACAGCAGCTGAAGGAGGGTGTTTCAGATCAAAATGGGGCGAAGGTTTAATGATTTAGCCCTCCGTAGTTCTCTATGACAACTTCACACCTATCGAGTTGTCAGGCATCGAGGGGCACACACCCGATTTGCGGCTCAGCCTGGTTTTCCATCCATTGGCCTAGCTTGCTCACTCTTGCCACTGATTTAGAACATGGGCTCAAGCCTCATTGAAGAGGCCCTTTCAGATGAGATATTAAACCGAGGCCCTGTCTGCCTGTTCGATGGATGTTAAAGGTGCCATGGAATGATTTAAGGAGCATAAAGTTCTGGTGTCCTGGCCAATTCTCCTTCCTTTACTAAATACAAATGTACTTGTTAGTCTTGTCATTTGCGATTTATATGATAACTTTGAATAATGTGGGGGGTGATTCTCTGAGCCCCGCACCGGGCTGGAGAATCGGCGCAACTGCTCCATGACGCTCCGATGCCAGAGAATCGGCGCCGACGTGGTTGGCGTGGCGCCGGCCATAGGCCACTGGAATCGGCGGGCCATTAAATCGCCGTTCACCACTGGTTGCTGCTGGCAGGAACTCTGCACAAAGGGTCGGGGGCCAGCCTGTGGGGCGGGGAAAAGGGATCCATCATCGGGGGGGGGGGGGGGGGGGGGGGGGGGGGGGGGCTCCGATGGGGTCTGGCCTTCGATCGGGGCCCACCAATCGGCGGGCTGGCCTCTAACCCCCCCCCCCCCCGCTGCCCCCCTCCGGGCCTACTTTCCTGCGTGGCCGGCCCCTGACCACCGACGGCATATTGAATCAGGGCTGGCGCGCGGAAGAAGTCCCCCGCACATGCGCAGGTTGGCTCCATTTGAGAGAATCGCCCCCGTGATCCATGATTTGTTGAAATCTGGCTGCAAATCAGGCTGAATTTGAGCAGTTGCTTCCAGTGTGTCATTTCATTGGCCAGATGAAGATTTGATGATATCATCACACTGATGGACCAAAGGGTCTGGAATCACCAAAATTATAGAAAGAGGCCAATCTGGGCGAGATTGTCAGCTGAAGCTGTTTTTTCAATATCGTGAGGCACCGTTGCAGTGAGCATAATGAATGAGTTATCCTACCATGAGGCCTGGAGATACTTCATTGCTGTTTTGAAAATCACTATAATTCCTCCCTTTTCGTTATGTAAGCTGCCTAGTTTGGCACCCTGGCACAGTAGATTGTCTTCGAATGATTGCTGATGGTAATGTCAGTACTCCACCCACTGCATCAAATCAGCTCTGCTCCGGGGGGGTGTTGACTATCTTTTCAAAAATAAGAACTGATTAGTGTGGTTCTGGCCCATTTCCCTAGATGTGTGGCCCACTGGCAAGACTACCAGGAGACCAGGCAGCAAGTCATTGCTCTGATGAACCAGGCGGAAAGGAAGTTATCAGAATTCTCTTCAGCTAAAGCAGCAACAAGCCATGAAAGTGAAGAGAAGCTGACTCAACACAAGGTCAGTATGGCAACAGTAACTGGCTGACAATAGTAACTAGCTTTCATCGATAACCAACTCACAATGATAACTCAGATCAATTTCTAGCTCACAATCATAACTAACCCATCAATAACTAACTCATCAATAACTAGCTCACAACAATAAGCAGCTGGGGAGGCAGTGGGGCAGTGGTCTAGTAATCCAGAGACCCTGACCAAGGTCTGAGGGCCTGGGTTCCAATCCCACCACAGCAGATGGTGAAATTTGAATCCATTAAACTCTGGAATTAAAAGTCTAATGATGACCATGAAACTATTGTCGATTGTCACATCATACTTTGCTGTTTTTATTGGGCTCAGTCGATTTCCAGGACCGACTCCTCGCAGCTCGGGGCACCATTTTGACCAGCAGCTCTGATCTCTGCGAACCCCCCTTTCAGGCACCCCCACACTCCCACACACACTTTCTGGAACCCCTTTCACCCCCACCAACCTTCTTGAGGTTCTTAGAACCTCCCCTTCACAACCCCCCCCCCCCCCCCCCCCCCCCCCAATGGGCAAGGCCCCCCTCCCCCAACCGAGGTCCAGTCTCTGGCAGTGCCAACTGGGGACCATGACATTGCCAGTCTGTCACCATGGCAGTGCCAGGTACTACCCTGTCCTGTCCCCGACCACCCGGGGGTTTTCTAATGGCCTGCGAGACCCTCCCCCGGAAGCCAGTGCTAAACGGTGCCCCGTCGAGGTCTCACAGCCCGTACCCCTGTTGATTCCTGGGCACCGGGTGAAAGCGGCGTCCAGATTTTTAAATGAGCTGTAGGTTAATTTAGATAAGCTGATCTGGATCATGCTCAGCAAGAGGGAGATCCAGATTGCATCAGGTGGAGCAAGTCGGGAGACTCTCGATCGGCCCGACGCGGAGCGTGATTTTGGGCTCTCACGGGATTCACCCATTGCGCCCAGTTCCTTGCTGGGCGCAATGCGGTGGCTGAATCGGACCCAATATTTTCAATTGTGGGAAGATTAAGACCATCAATATCAGATGGTCACCAAGAAATCCAATAGGGAATTCAGTAGAAACCTCTGTACTAAGTTGCACGTGTTTGTGAAAGCATCATGCTCTAGTTTAATTCCCACATTTCACCAATATTTCTCTCTACTCCCAGTCCTTGCTCTCTGTGGTGAACTCCTTCCATGAGAAGATCACAGCCCTAGAGGAACAAGCTTCACACCTCGAGAGCTTGGGGAATGACGCCAGCAAGGCCACCATAAGCAGGTCGATGACCACTGTGTGGCAACGCTGGACTCGACTCCGCACTGTTGCCCGGGAGCAGGAGAAAATGCTGGAAGAAGCTGCACGGGGCTGGAAAAATCTCACTGACAAGGTATGAAACAGAGTGAAGGACATCGCTTCCAACAGAACAATAGTCAAGTGCTGCAGATGTGGGACATTTTCAATGAAAACAGAGATCACTGGAAATGCTCAGCAGCTCCAGTACCATTTGTGGAGAGAGAAAAATGGAATTAATTCAGGCTGATAACTTTTTCATTAAAACTGGGAGACATTGGAAACGGAAAGGGGGAACTCTTTTGTCGTAAGGCTGTGCACCCTGCCGAATTAACATATGTTAACATGACTTGGGTGGAAGTGGTGCTAATATGCAAACTAATTTCTCTTTCCCCCACCCCCCACCCACCCAAGGAGATATTAAGCAATTGCAGAGCCAGGGACAAGTAGGAAAAAATGACAGCACGATCTGTGATAGGGTGGAGTGTTGGAGTGATCAAATTACCAAAGTGATGATCGGCTGAAGCAAAAGATGGTTGATAACGGGGCAAGTAAAATCTAGGGGATGGAGGAGGTGTAAATCATTCCAACAGAGAGGAAAATCTGGAGGAAATGACATTCCTTCTTTCTACCTTATCCCAGACCTTAATCCTTGTCCCTTCCTTTGCACCCACTTTTCCCTGGATCTGCACTTGCTCAAGAACTCTTCATCTCTAACACCTTCTAGTTCTGATGATAGCTCATCAAACTTGTATGCTCTCCCACATTGGCTACCTGACCAACTGAGATTTCCAGTCCTTATCCCCTTACACAAGTTTAGTCAAAGGTGTCATCTTTCCAAATAAGGGACAGGTTACATCCATGACGCAATGTCAGAACCCACCTAAAATGTCCTACCACACCTGGACTTTGTACATTCTCTTACCAATTCACCGATTAATGATATATTTTTCTCAGTGTGTTTGTTTTTACAGTAGAAATACAAATGGATCCCAATGGTCTGAAGTACAAAGGAGCTCTTTTGGCCCATTTGTAGTTCAGTAAAATTGGGATGGGGGTAAATGATCAAAAACAAAGACCAAAATGGGTTTTCCCTTTGTGTTTGGACAGAATTCTGGGAAGGAAGACTAGATGGAAGAGAGAGATTGTTTAAATATTAGAAGGCTCGGTCAGGATGGTGTTCAATGCAGGCCCACAAGATAATGTGGCACGGTAATAATGTGGGTAGCACAGTGGATGGCACTGTTGCTTCACAACGCCAGGGACCTGGGTTTGATTCCCGGCTGGGGTCACTGTCTGTGCGGAGTCTGCATGTTCTCCCCGTGTTTGCGCGGGTTTCCTCCGGGTGCTCCGGTTTCTTCCCACAAGTCCCGAAAGACATGCTTGTTAGGTGATTTGGACATTCTGAATCCTCCCTCATTGTACCCGAACTGGCACTGGAGTGTGGCGACTAGGGGCTTTTCACAGTGACTTCATTACAGTGTTAATGTAAGCCTACTTGTGACACTATTAAAGATGATGACGATAATGAAAACACTGCCAACCTAACCCAACTCATCCATGCAGAGGGACCATACAACAATGTCCCATCATCCACCCAGTGTCTCAGTGTTCTTGTTTTTTTTTAAACCACACTGTTCAAAGGTTTGCCCAATGGGTGGAATGATCTGGCCACCATCTACCACTGGGTCTGCCCGGTCCCGCGGAAACTCAGTTCACCTTTGGCTGTCACACTGTCCGCATCCTGCCACTTTGGGACCAGAAGGTTTCGGCCTATATGTGGATCAATCATTGCTGATTTCAATCCTAAATTTACACTTTGACCTGCTGGAACCTGTCTCTCCTTGTCCCATTGTTACGTTTTAATTTCAAATTCTGTCTCCCATTTACCTACTGTCTAACTATCTCTAGCCATTAAGCTTTCCTTGGTCCTCTCGTTTCAAGTTGAAAAGTCAAAGTTCCCTCACCCAGTCCTGGAGTTTAGTGGTCTTCCATACTGCTCCATTCTGATTGGTCATGCCATGGCCAAGTGTGTTAATACCCCTTTCAGGTTTACTCTTCGCTCGGGAATGGGAACAAGGTCAATGAATACCAAGGGTTGGCATGGGAACACAACTTTCATCATCGGATAGGGTGTTTGCACAGAATCGCTGTGTAACCTCTGCAATTCAATTGCAATCTTCTTTTAGCATTTTGTTCTATGGCTGTTCCTAAGCTTTCTGTTTTGCATGAATTTGGAATCAAGATCTAATTTCTTTCATGAGTAACCAGA
Organism: Scyliorhinus canicula; assembly: GCF_902713615.1. Lineage (NCBI taxonomy): Eukaryota > Metazoa > Chordata > Chondrichthyes > Carcharhiniformes > Scyliorhinidae > Scyliorhinus > Scyliorhinus canicula. Next base: position 194,436,171 of record NC_052146.1, on the reverse strand, counting down.
AAACCTCAAGGATCTCACCCCCCTCCAGCCTTGTAACTCCCATCGTAGGAATTCTGCAAGGTGGGGAGATGGAGCTAAGACATAGATTATCCCTGATGTCACTGAATGGCGAAACAGGCTTGAGGGGCTTAATGGCCCTGCCCTGATCTCTTCTTCTCCCTCTGACCCTCACTCACTTTCAGAAATGTGGTGGGGGGGGGGGGGGGGGGGGGGGGGACGGAGGGAAGGTATGTATTCAGCCTATAGTTTTCTGTTGGTCAGATAAGTTGGTTTCATGTTGGTTACTTTATTCCCCCCCCTGCTTTGGGGTTGACTTTGGTCTGCAGATCGAGACAACCACCGTTGTGGTGGACCAGTTGCAGGATCGTCTCCCCGACAGCTCGGTCGAAAAGGCGAGGAAGACGGAGCTGCTGGAGCTTTTGGAATACCACGACGCCTTTGCGCAGGAAGTGGAAGGGGAGCAATCCACCCTGACCGTTCTCCGACAACAAGCGCTGAACATGCTCCGGGATGTGGCCATGCCTTCCACCTCCGTCGAGGACCTGCCTGTAATGCACGAGATCAAGGCCATGCAGGACAGATATGACAAGTAAGTGGATTGGATGGGTGGCTGGAAATGAGGCACCTACGTCCCTCGAGTAGGTGGGAAAATGAATGATTTGCTCGCGGGGGGGAGCATTGACAGTTGCGGTAAAAGGGCTTCCTGAGTGAGGAGAACAACAAAAAGCAGGTCGTGCTTCCGGAAATGTTTAGTGTCCAGGTGACTTTGCAAGATAATCACAAAAAGGGCCAATTAGGGTCCACCCACCCAAAAGATTGTGGGCAGCACAGTAGCACAAGTGATCAGCACTGTGGCTTCACAGCGCCAGGGTCCCAGGTTCGATTCCCGGCTTGGGTCACTGTCTGTGCGGAGTCTGCACATTCTCCCCGTGTCTGCGTGGGTTTCCTCCGGGTGCTCCTGTTTCCTCCCACAGCCCAAAGGTTAGGTGGATTGGCCATACTAAATTGCCCTTCGTGACCAAAAAGGTTGGAGGGGTTATTACGTTACGTGGATGGTGTGGAAGTGGGGGCTTAAGTGGGTCGGTGCAGACTCGATGGGCCGAATGCCCTCCTTCTGCACTGTATGTTCTGTGTTCTATTTAAGATCCAACATTCCTACCCCATTGGCGTCACCAATTCATTCCAGGGCTTTTTCCTCCACTGTACTCCATGTATTATGTGAAGAAGAATTGTCCCATGGCAGTCTGAAACGTGCCTTTGATTGACTCCATAAGACCATCAGACATAGGAGCAGAATTAGGCCACTCAGCCCATTGAGTCTGCTCCACCATTCAATCATGGCTGGGTCAGAGCCTCAGACGCTTCGTCCAATGGACAAACCTATCGAATGATGGTGAAACATTTCCTGATGAGAGCTATGCTCGCATAATCCTATTTGAACCTCATCAGACTTTTAAAAACACTCCAATCGGAGGAATTCTCCATCGGAGGGATCCTTTGTTTCTCCGGCTGCGCACTCACGCCCATGGATTTCCCGACGGCGTGAGGGTAGCCACAATGGGAAACCCCATTGGCCGGCTGCCAGGATGGAGGATCCCGCTGCCGACAGAGACTTGCCACATTAGAAAACGTGTCTGGCGGGACGGTGAATCCCACCCAATGCATTTTGTTCCATGGGTCCAATTTCCTCGCAAGGTGTGATTAAGATGAATACTGAGGAAAGTCTCTTTTCTCCAATTATAGCGTGCGACAGAAGATAAGAAAGAGCAGGAAAATGGTCCAACAGGAGCTGAAAGAGAGGGAGGAGGTGGAGAGTGAGTTAAACCTTGTCAAACAGTGGCTCCATGAGACAAGAGAGTATCTGCTGAACCCTACCTCCGATGCAGTGACAGAACTTCGGGAATTAAAGGTATTTACGCGAGAGGGATTGGCTGCTGGTTAAGAGAAAACAAAAGATGTACATTTATACAGCACCTTTCACGACCTTAAGATCTCCCAAAGCACTTTGTAGCTGGTTAACTTACTTTTGAAGTGTCGTGGTAGGAAATGACCGTTAATAAACTGGAACTCACTGCCAACAAGGGCGGTGGAAGCAGAAATGATAAATGATTTCAAAAGGGAATTGGATGGGCACTTGAGGGAGCTTAGTGTGCAGGATGACGGGAATTGAACGGGGGGATTGAAAACGGGGCTACACAGGGAATCAGTATGGGCCGAATGGCCTCCTTCTGTGCTGCTGAAACACGGTAGCCAGCTTGCGGGCAGCAAGATACCACAAACAGTGCTGTGATAGTGGCCTGATAACTTGTTCATGATTCCGGCCGAGGGTAAATATTGGCCAGGAGGCCAGGGCAATACACCTGTTTTTCTTCAAAAGTGCAAAGGGATACTTTTCCTCAGCTCAATATTTCATTAGGCAGTGTCGCACTCCCTCTGTCCTACACTGGGGTGTCAGCCCGCACATTATGCTTAAACCCCAGTATAAACCTTGAACCCATCACCTTCTGACTCAGAGGCAAGAGGCCTATTGGAACAAGGGTGACACCTAATGGGCAGTATTGGTGGCAGCTGAACAGACACAGCAGCAGATTTTTCCTTTTAATAATTGATCATTAAATACTGACAGGACAGAACGCAAAACAGAAAATCCGCCAGGGAGACTCACCATCTCCATCCTAGCCACTCACCAGGCACCCCACCCCCACAGCCCAATTCCTACATATTCTACAGAACCTGTCCAATATTATCTCTCTGTGACTGACAGATTGTTAGTCATTAAGGGAATCGAAGATTATGGAAATAAGGCAGGAAAGTGGAGTTGAGGATTATCACATCAGGTCAGTCATGATCTCATTGAAGGGCTGAATGGCCTACATCTGCTCCTATGGGTACGATCCAGTGGCCACACTGCGCTTGATAAACAGCTCGCCACCGTGCAGAGTGTCTGATAATAACCAGGAGACCCCATTCCCGGGATCTACTTGATTTGCAACACCTCGCGAAACCTGTGGTGGCACGGTGATGCAGTCGTTAGCGCTGCCGCCTCACAGCATTGAGGACCCAGGTTCGATACCCGACCCTGGGACACTGTCCGTGTGGAGTTTGATGTGGAGATGCCGGCGTTGGACTGGGGTGAGCACAGTAAGAAGTCTTACAACACCAGGTTAAAGTCCAATAGGTTTGTTTCAAATCACTAGCTTTCGGAGCACTGCTCCTTAGTCAGGTGAATGAAGAGGTATGTTCCAGAAACATTTATATAGACAAAGTCAAAGATGCAATATGATACTTTGAATACGAGTATTTGCAGGTAATTAAGGGCGCGATTCTCCGCAAATGTGGCGAGTCGTAAAGGCTGCCGTGAAACTGGCCGTGTTTCACGGCAGCCTCCGCTCCCCCTCCCGGGACCCGATTCTCCCCCCCGGGCGGGGCTAGCAGCGGGGCCCCGTGAACCACGGCATCGCGGCCTTAGCGACCGTCGCTAAGTCCGCGCGCCAAGTGTCACGCCGGCTGACGCGCACGATGACGTCAGCCGCGCATGCGCGGATTGGAGGGCTCCAACCCGCGCATGCGTGGGGCCGTCATCTCCCTCGGCCGCCCCGCGGACTGATCCTGCGGGGCAGCGGAGGGAGAAAGAGTGCGTCCGATCGTGGGCCCATGCCCCCTTGGCACGGCCGTGGTACTGCCGTGCCAATCGGGGCCCTGGATGCCCAGAACGGGCATGTTGCGGCCGTTTTTACGACGGCAGAAATCAGGTGTGTTTGCTGCCGTAAAAACGGCCGTAAAGGCCTGGGAACTCGGTCCATTGGCCTGGGGAGAATCGCTGTTCGCCGTAAAAAACGGCGCGCAGTGATTCGTGTCGTGGGGCGGCTGTGGGGGGGGGGGGGGGGGGGGGGGAGAACAGCGGGAGGGCGTGAAAAATGTCGGGGACGCCCTCCCGCTATTCTCCGACCTGTCGTGGGCAGCGGAGAATCGCGCCCTAAGTCTTTACAGATCCAGAGAGAGGGGTAATCCCAGGTTAAAGAGGTGTGAATTGTCTCAAACCAGGACAGTTGATAGGATTTTGCAAGCCAAGGCCAGATGGTGGAGGGTGAATGTAACGCAACATAAATCCAAGATCCTGGTTGAGGCCATACTCATGTGTGCAGAACTTGGCTATAAATTCGACAAACATCTTGCCAAGGTCATCCCCACATTCCACTACTTGCCTTCAAACAACTGCGCAACCTCAAACAAATCATTGTTTGCAGCAAACTACCCAGCCTTCAGAACAGTGAGCACAATATCACACAACCCTGCCATGGAAATCTCTGCAAGACGTGCCAGATCATCGACATGGATACCACCATTACACGTGAGAACACCACCCACCAGGCATGCGATACATACTCGTGCGAATCAGCCAACGTTGTCTACCTCATACACTGCAGGAAAGGATGTCCCGAAGCGTGGTACATTGGCGAGACCATGCAGACATTGCGACAACGGATGAATGGACATCGCGCGACAATCACCAGGCAGGAATATTCCCTTCCAGTCGGGGAACACTTCAGCAGTCAAGGGCATTCAGCCTCTGATCTCCGGGTAAGCGTTCTCCAAGGCAGCCTTCTGGACACACAACAGTGCAGAATTGCCGAGCAGAAACATTGGCAAGTTCCGCACACGTGAGTACGGGCTTGCGAAATCCTACCAACTGTCCTGGCTTGAGACAATTCACACCTCTTTAACCTGGGGTTACCCCTATCTCTGGATCTGTAAAGACTTAATTACCTGCAAATGCTCGCATTCAAAGTATCGTCTTGCATCTTTGACTTTGTCTATACATATGTTTCTGGAACATACCTCTTCATTCACCTGAGGAAGGAGCAGTGCTCCGAAATCTAGTGATTTGAAACAACCCTGTTGGACTTTAACCTGGTGTTGTAAGACTTCTTACTTGTGGAGTTTATACGCTCGCCCCGTGTTTGCGTGGGTCTCACCCCGACAGCCCAAAGATGTGTAGGGTAGGTGGATTGGCCATGCTAAATTGCCCCTTAATTGGAAAAAAAAACAATTGGGTACTCTAAATTTATTTTTAAAAACACCTCACGAGATCGAACGCGATCTCGCAAGATGTTGCAATGTAAATTCTGCCCATTGAGGGCGGGATCACTTTTTGACAAATCTGCAGAGTAGAGCGAGACAGTTAGTCTCACTCTAATGTGCAGAGTTCCAAGGTACCTGAGACTTTGGGATTCACTCACATCGCTGTGGAGACCTTGGGTGAGTGCAGCTCAGCACTGGTCCTCACAAACGGGGTCCAGACGAAATGGCGCTCGTGGGGGCCTCCCAAGGATTGAAAGCCCCCAGCTGCATGCCCTTTAGGCAGGGTGGTCCCTGGCACTGCTGGTGTCACTTGGGTACCCTGATAGTGCCACCCTGGCAGTCACCTGGGTGCTAGCCTGGTACTTCCAAGTTGCTCAAGTGGAATTGCCAGCTGCCGTGGGTGGTGCCAGGGTGCCAGATTGACACTGACAAGGTGCCGAGCTGGCATTTTCTGTGTGTGAAATTGGGCTGGGGGTGCCCTGCGTGGGTATTGGTAAGATTGTGGGTGGGGCCTGGGGACCCTCCCATAGTGCATTCAGGCTGGGGGTGGGTGGGGATTGCTTTAGGGGCCCTGCTACACTGGGGAGTTCCGGCGAGCGGAGCTCCCCACTGTACAAAATGGGGCTATATGTGGCCTTGGCCACGAGTCGCGTTGTCGAGCCATGTGTTTCTCGGCACTGAGAGCGCTGGGCAACATGCAGCTAAACACGCTCGCCGTGGGACTTTGTTCCCAGTTAGTTGAATCGAGCCCTATGTCTTATAGTCTTGTCTCTGTTCTGTTCTGGAAGGTTTTGTTGTCAGCTTACTATCCTCCCAGCTGAAGTATTCCACATTATGTCCAGGTGTTGCCAATGTAGTGCCTAAGTGGTAAACAACAATGATCTCCATTTATGTCGTGCCTTTAGCATAGTTAAAAAAAATCACTGCTGTCTCATGGCGCCGAGGACCTAGGTTCAATCCCGGGTCACTGTCCATGTGAAGTTTGCACATTCTTCCTGTGTCATTGTGGATCTCACCCCCATAACCCTAAACAATGTGCAGGGTAGGTGAATTGGCCATGCTAAATTGGCCCTTAATTGGAAAAGAGAAACCATAAGAGGAGTGTTTTCAGACAAAAGTTGACACTGAAGCAAATAATGAACGGTAAGAACAGGTGAATGAAAAATTGGTCTAAGAAGTAGGCTTAAAGGAGCATCATAAATGAAGAGGAAAAGAAAGTGAGAGATGGAGAGGTGAAGGGTAGGGATTCCACAACTTTGGGCTTGAACAACTACAAGGTTACTAATGGTGGGGTGTTTAAAATCAGGGATGTGGCAAGAGGCCAGAAATGTTTTTAAATTTATTCTTGGGGTGGGTGGGTGTCACTGGTAAGGCCAGCATTTGTTGCCCATCTCTAACTCCCTTGAACTGAGCATCTTGCTAGGCCATTTCAGAGAGGTAATTAACAGTTAACCACATTGCTGTGGGTCTGGAGTCACTTGTATAGAATCATAGAATTCACAGTGTAAAAGGAAGCCATTTGGTCCGTCAAGTCTGCACCGGCCCTTGGAAACAGCACTCCACTTAAGCCCACGCCTCCACCCTATCCCCGTAACCCAGTAACCCCACCTAACCTTCTTGGACACTAAGGGCAATTTATCATAACTAATCCGCCTAACCTGCACATCTTTGGACTGTGGGAGGAAACCGGAGTAACCGGAGAAAACCCACGCAGACACGGGGAGAACGTGCAGACTCCGCACAGACAGACCCAAGCCGGGAATCGAACCTGGGACCCTGGAGCTGTGAAGCCATAGTGCTAACCACTGTGTTACATGCTGCCCCTAGGCCAGGCGAGGTCAGGATGACAGATTTCCTTCTCTGCAGGACCATAGTGAAAATGATGGGTTTTAATGATAATTCGGTAGTTCCATGATCATTATTAAAGAGAATCGCATTTTATTCCAGATTTTAGTAATTAATTGTATTTAAATTCCCCCCAGCAGCCACGGTGGAATTTGAACTTGTAATTCTGAAGCTGTAACGTCATTAGTCGAGTGACATTAATACCATGCTCCATCCCCATGTAGATAGTGTAGCCATCTCAAAAGGTTTTGGGAGGGGGGGTGCGGTTTACAGAGACAGGGAGAGGTGAGGCCATGGAGGGGTTTGAAAACCTGGATGAGAATTTTAACATTGAAGAGGCGATGAACCAAGAGCCAGAGTAGTAAAAATGAAAATTCACCCAACCAAATTCTCACCGGGACAGAGGGGAGATTTGAATTGTACAAAAGTGAGCTTTGTGGTCGTGGAATACCCACCGGCAAGCATCATTTGTAAACTCCTCCGTTGTCTTTGCTGATTGTGTTTTTTTCAATAAGCGGAATTGGGATGTCTTTCTCTCGCTGTAATACAATCTCTTGTGTTTAGGAACTGCACACTGAGGTAACTGCTCGACACCAGATAGTGGAACGACTAGGAAACCGACAGCGCGATAAGTACCTGGAACTCTACACCATTCTGCCCTCTGAACTCTCCGAACAGCTGGCTGAGGTCACACTGGCCCTCGGAGCCATTGAGGAACAGGTAAATGTCTGTGCTCACTTTCTCCGTGACCCACGTTTGTCAGGCAGCCCATCCACCATCACCAATCTACCTACTTTCTCCACGAGCTGTGTACTGCGACTGCTGTGTATTCCATCTGCAGGAGACACTGCGGCGATTTGCCTTGACGTCGATGACAAGACCACCCAAATCCCTTTTGGCAAAGCAAGTAGGCGGCCACGTCTGAGCACCATCAACTCCCAAGTCACACTTTCACACCAACTTGGATGTATATTATCATTCTTTGTGTAAAGGTCCTTCAACCCTCTCCATTAATAGCATTTTGAGAGCACCCCCACTGTAGAGGCTGAAGAAAATCCCCCTCCCCACACCCCGCCCCACCTTCTCAAAGGCAATTAGGGATGGGCAATAAATGCTGACCTGGTCCGTGACACCCACATCCCAATAATGAATTTTAAAAAGTGATTCTCTTCTTTTTGTATTCTTTATACAGAAAATGAATAACTCAGAGTCATAGAATCACTACTGTGCAGAAGGAGACCAATCAGCCCATCGGATCTGCACCAACCCTCTGAAAGAGCATCCTACTTAGCCACAATCCCTTGCCCCATCCCTGTAACCCCACCTAGGGGCAAATTAGCATGGCCAATCCACCAAACCTGCACATCTGCGGGAGGAAACCAGAGCACCCGGAGGAAACCCACACAGACACGGGAAGAACGTGCAAACGGGTGTCTGGCGCTGTGAAACAGTACTGAACCACCGTGCCGCCCCAGTCTTTAGATTAAAATTTCTGGCCCTGCCCATGGGTAATTTGATGGACGAGCGAAAGGTCCGTTGATCTCGGGCGGGAATTTCTGCTCTCGGGGTGGACAGAACTTTTGTTAGAAGCGTGATACTTAAATCCAGGGGCGCCCATACCACAAGAACATTTAAAAAAAGGCTTCTAATCTAAACAAAACACTTCACCTTTGCCGTTACCTGTGACTCTGATTTTAAACATTCACTTTTTTTTTAAGAAACAAATTGAAAAAAGAACCTCTTATTTTCCCTTGATTGTATGTCCACTTCTTCTCCATGGGTGGTGCAAGTCACACACATCTGGGCTGAACACCAGAGTTCAGTTTTACCTGCAGGCCAGTTTCTCTCCCAGCTGTGTCAAGGCAAAGTTTCTATCTTCGGGATCTTGGCTGAGTGCTCCAGCCGTCACCTGTAGAGGACGGCAGAAATAAATGTCCCAAGGTTCCTGTTGCCCAGACTCAAGTGTCTTACATCCACTTCTTGATTGACCCACTCGGGATTATTCCCTTTGGGAGAAGAGATGCATTTCTGCTGGGACAAACGGGTATGATACTTAATTGGGATTTGCGCTCTGCAGAGAGGTGTGTAGTCCTAGCTGCCTTATCTTTTTCAAAATTAATTCATGGGATTTGAGTGTTTCTGAGGAGTTCAACCTTTGTTGTCCATCCTTACCCTTGAGAAGGTGATGGTGAGCTACCTTCTAGAACCACTGTAGTCCTTCTGGTGCAGGTGCACCCACAGTGCTGTTTGGGAGGGAGGTGCAGGATTTTGACCCAGTGAAGGAGCAGTGATATATTTCCAAGTCAGGATGATGTGTGACTTGGAGAGGAAGCTGCAGGTGTTGGTGTTCCCATGCATCTTGTCTTCTAGGTTGTAGCGGTGGTAGGTTTAGAAGGTACTGTCGAAGGGGCCTTGGTGAGTTGCTGTAGTGCATCTTGTAGATGGCTGCCACTGTGAATCAATGGTGGAGGTAATGGATGTTTAAGGTTATGGATGGGGAGCCAATCAAATGGTCTGCTTTATCCATTGGTTGGAGACAAACAGGATGTTGTTTATTGCAGCATCCAATGCATCATATTTCACTGAGACTTCAGTGCACAAAGGGAATAAAAGGGGAAAACTGCGTGACAGCGAATATTATTTCATGGAATCCATAGAATCTCTAAAATGTAGAAGGAGGCCATTCAGCCCATCGAGTCTGCACCGACCCTCCGAAAGGGCACTGTGCCCGAGTGCCCTTCCCTGTCCACCCCGCCCTATCCCAGTAACCAAAACTGCACATCTTTGGACACTAAGGGGCAATTGATCATGGCCAATCCACCCAACCTGCACATCTTTGGACTGTGGAAGGAAACTGGAGGAAACCCACCCAGACACAGGGAGAAAGTGCAAACTCCACACAGTCAGTCACCCAAGGGGAGAATAGTACCCGAGTCCCTGGTGTTGTGAGACAGCCGTGCTAACTACTATGCCCCTGTGCCGCCCATTGGCACAGAACCAAACAGACTTGTTTCATGTCAATATCCAGTGAATTTTGAAAGGCTGAAGTGGAGCAGGAGAAATTAAATAGTACAATTTTGAGACATACAGGAACAGAGGAAAAACTCTGGGGTGCACATACACAAACCTTTGGAGGTGGCAGGGAAAGTTGATAGGTTGTTTAGCAAAGCATATGTTTTGGGCTTTATAAATAGAAGCATGGATTACAAAAGCAAGAAATGTCTGGCTGGCTGGACCTCAGTTGGAGGATTGCGGCTCATTCTGGGCACCACAATTCAGAAAAGGTGTCAAAGCCTTGGAGACCATGCCGAGGAAGTTTCCTGGAATGAGCACCAGTATTGAGGGAATTTGGTTACATTGAGAGACTATGGAAACTGGGTTGCTCTCCTCAGAGCAGAGAAGGTTAAGGGAGATTTAATAGATTATTCAAAACTGTCATGGACTTTGATACAGAAAATAGGGAGGAACTGTTTCCAGTGGCTGGGTTGGCAATCAGAAGCTACAGATTTGGGGAAATTTGAACTTATTTAAAGCTTCGAGTTTTTACGATTTGGAATGTGTGGGCCAGAAAGGGTGGTGGAAGCAGATTCAGTCGTAACTTTCAGAACTTTCATTGGATAAATAGTTGAAAAGGAAAATGTTGAACGTTCATGGGGAAAGAGGCCATTTTGGGGTTGGAGGGTGGTTTGGTGCCGTTATTGGACGTGTCTGTCGAAACAACAGACGAAGGCATAATCAGACGTCTGTCTTCCTTCTGTGCTGTTGGACTCCGTGACTCTGAGAAGTAAAACAAGCGTTTGGTGAAACAAGTTAACGTGATTTTTATCCCCCTTTAAACCAAAGGGAGCCACTCCTTCCCCCAAAACACCTCCTAGAAAGGAATTGGCAGCTTTTCAATTGTGAACAGGACTATTAGTTCAGACCGTGTTGACCGTGTGCTGTGACTTTCAATTCTAATGTTTGATGTGTTAATGTGTGAATTATAAAGTTAAAGTTAGGCATAAAAATACAATAGAATCATAGAATAGAACCATAGATCCCTACAGTGCAGAAGGAGACCATTTGGCCTATTGAGACCGCAGTGACCCGACAAATTTATTTAATTTATTTGTTAATTAGCCTATTTTATGGGTATATAAAGAGGGGCTTTTGCAGGAATTGTGACTGAATAGTTTTGGTCCTGGGTCCCACTTGTGCAATTCCTAATGGGCTAAGATTTGCATTCGCTGTTCCCTGGTCGTCCAGTGGTGTGGGTTCTGCGCTTCCACTGCTGCAGCCCAGCTTCCATTCACGGTCAGGGATGTGTTTTCCTGCTGACCCCCTGAGACATTCCGTGATTGGTGGGCACCTCGGGTGGGGGTGTCTGAAGTGCATCGCGCGGCCTGGGAACCCCATTTTTTTAATGTGATAATTTTTCTTTGAATTTTCTTTTGGTTTACAACCATTTCAGGGGTTGTTAATTGGTTTACCGTTTACGTAAAAGGATATAAGAAAGGGGAATGTTGGGACACCAGGTAGTTGATAGGTGAGAGGCTGAAACGCGTAATACTGCATTCTGTGAATAAACCAACCATCAAGAAAAGAATTCTTGTCCAGTTTCAGTTCTTCACCATCCGGCTAGAGATCCAGTTAACACGGTGACCACATTTTGTTTTTCAGGTGAACATGAAAGAGGGAGAAGTTCAGCAAATGCAGGCGGTCACCCTGGACTTTAATTGCAGGATGCAGCAGATCTCTGATGAACTGAATGATATTTCCAGAAAACTGAAAGAGAAAGGAACTGACATTGTACAAGCCAAGATTGAGCATAAGGTGAGGGAGCGAAAAGGTGACCTGTCTATTCTGTTCAATGTTTGAGGCACAAAAAGACAATTTTACAGCCTTGATTTCACAGCATTTGACAATGAATAGCATATGTACTCTGTTTGCACGTGGAGCCCTCCTTGCCTTGCTCTCTTACACAAGGAGACTTTACTGTCATTTTTTTGATTGAAAGAGGAGCAAGGAGGGAAATAACTTTATTTGGTGAAGCGCCTTATCAGATCTCCCGGAAAAATACTGTAGTGTTCCAGGTAGAGGGAGTATTTTGCACGTACTGTAGTTACTGCCATTTGGCACACATGTTTCAGTGAAAGCACTTTACATGATGGTGTTGCTTGCGGAAAGATTGCTGGCCTGTATTTGGTTCTCCTGACAGGACCACGGGGTTTTCAGTGTTTGCGTTAGTCACCACAACAGCCAAATAAGACCATAGGGTTGGATATTATCGCACCCCCCACCCACCCACGCACACACCTGGAAGGTTGGTCAGGAGCCCACGCATGCAAAAGCTGGCTGACCCGCAGTCATTTTACACTCAGCGGGGGTGTTACTTGGGCTAAGTGCGAGACTTCTGCCCCCATCCTGGGAGCAAGCCCCACCGCAGAGGTCTGCCGGCCAGTCCCAACAGCGGAAGGTTTGCGCTTTGGCCAGAACCCAAAGAAAAGGAGGTTATAGAGGCTGGACTGAAGATAGGTCCCCGGGTATTGGCAGGGCCTGGCTGGCAGGCTACAGCAAGGGCGGTGAGTGGGGTGGAGGGCTGGGTTTGAGAGACTAGAGGGAGGAAGTTAAAAGTGGAGCGGTGACCTGGGTGGGTGGGGAGAGGCGTGGGGGCAGGGTAAATGGGACGTATGAAGGCTGTCTTCCATTTAGCCAACACCAGCCCACCGGGAAAAGGCTGCCATGCTAGCTGCTTGGTGCAGACCTCCCCGGCGCAGATAAAATAGCGACTAGTAAGTGACTATTAATAGACCCAAGTGCGAGCAGGCCACCCGCTGCCAAGTACTCCGCTGCCCTTTCGTAGCACGGGGGACAGGCCAGGGTTGGGAAGACAACGGAAAGGTCACCCACTGGATTTTCCGAGCCAGCGTCTCCCTCAGACACACTGGCAGGGGAGCGTAAAATCTAGTCCAACCAAAAGACAGCATCTCCAACAGTGCAGCACTCCCTGTGTGCTGGAGGTGTCAGAATGGATTGTGTGCTCAAGTCTCTGGAGTGGGTCTTCACCCTATGACCCTCTGACTCCGAGACAAGAGTGCATGTTTCCAGTTTTACAAAACATTTATTTTGAATATCTCTCTTGCAATTTTTCCCTTTCTAAAAGTCATAGTTAAACATTTGGGAAGTTTCAGCATTCTGTAAAATAACATTCTATTGAGAAACCTTTCTTTTGAGTTCCCGAGTCGTGATGAATTCGTGGTCATCAGATAATTCCAGTGAGAAAGGCTGTTTGGGCCATTTCAGATTATTGCACAAAGATTCTCCAGTGCAGGAATTCAACTGGTTCTTAAATGGTTCCGGCGTTTTTGCTTTCATCACTCTTTGTTCAGTCTGAAGCTCCCACAAGCTGCCATCGAGAGTAAATATTTCAGTGTACGCTATGAAGAAAAGGTAGTAGTTTTCCAAAGAAGCACCTGTTGCTTCTCTCATTTATTTTAGAATCGTCTACGAGATCTTGACCATTTGGTGTCGACAGCAACAATGTCCAGCTCAAACTCACCACATAGCTTAGACAAGACTCTCTATTTCCTCGCAAGGCCATTCCCCTCTTGGTGCTATTCCTTGCTCAGCCCCAGTTTCTAATTTGTCACCCTCACAGCTCTGACACGACTCTTGGCTAATCGCTGGTCCGACATCCAGAGAAGACACTGCTTTCTGATCTTTGCCGCATGCGACTGTCTGTGGCTACACCTGATTTATGCCTGTTAACTGAGGGGATAACTGGGTGAAAACCCCGCCCGAATTATTCACGGGTGATGGTAAAAACAAGAACATGAATCTGTACAACACAGTTCACGATCTCAGGGTGTCGCAAAGCGGTTTACGGCCGAGGAAGTACCTCGCATAACGTTGTCACTATTGTAATGAGGGAAATGCAAGACCCAATTTGCATGCAGCAAGCTCCCACAAGCAATAATAAGATAATGTCTGGCTAATCTTTTTAGTGGCATTAGTTGAGAGATAAATGCTGGCAGGGTAGCAGTGCGAATACCCCAGCTCTTTGTCAAAATAGTGGGGTCTTTCGTGACCACTCAGGAGGGCAGACAGCTCCCTCGGTTTAACGTCTCTACCTGCAAGAGGGAACCTCTGACAGTGCAGAACCCGCTCAGTACTGCACTGAAGTGTCAGCCAAGAGTGGAGAGGGTCTTGAACCCGTAAACATCTGACTTGAAGGCAAGAGTGTTAATAGTTGAGCCGAGATCTGCACAATAGACTTCCTGTGCTCCCCCTAAGTTTACGTACTGGACCCTGGGGGAACTTGTATCACAGAGAGGAATGAATTTATTGTGAGGGGATTTGTATTCACAGAGACTCTGGGACAAACTTGACAGCTGCAATGTGAAGCTCGTGGAGCTGGACGCAACAATGCAAGATTTCACAGAGCAGAACCCTCAACAGAGCAAGTGTCTGACTGATGACATGACAAAGCTGTCCTGCCTCTATCAACAGGTCTTCAAGGTGACTGAGTACAGAGCCTCCAAACTCAACAAAGTAAGCAATGGCAGCTTAACATTCACCCTCCTCATGTCGTCACAATGTATTCGAGAATTTCAGGACATTATCTCACTCCATTTCTACTTATCTCACTCCACTATTGGAGCTTAAAGGGTTGGATTACGAGTAGAAGTTACAAAGCCTCTGTGGGATTGCCTTACTTCGAATGTAGAAGTTTTAAGAAATGATTCAATTGAGGTATTTAAGATGATTAAAAGATTCAAAGGCAGAGAAAGATTACTTCTTCTAGTGGGAGAACCCAGAACAGGAAGTCATAAGTAGTTAATGTCACTTCAGTAACTTGAGGAAGCCAGCGGTAGTGGAACAAGAACTTAATGAACTATGTACAATACTCTTCCCACGGCTGTAACTCTCTCCCACTCCAGTCCTTGTCGGGACAACCGACAACTCCGGGCCCTGCCTGGACTGCTTTTATGTGTAGGTCTTTAACAAGCTCCAGCTGGGTGGCCTCCACCCCCTACCTGGGAAGCTCGTACTTCACGGGTCCCACGGATGATCGACAACGGTTTCTCCGTGGTCCTCGTGGGGGTTATGACAGTCACCATGTATACAAATGCTCCAGTCAGATCCACAATCTGTTGTATTGGTGTGTCTGTGTGTATGTGTGTATATCTGTTTGTGTGTCAGTGCGTGTACATCTGTGTGTGTGTCAGTGCGTGTACATCTGTGTGTGTGTCAGTGTGTGTATATCTGCGAGTGTATCTGTATGTGTGGGCAGGGGTTTGTGTATATCTGTGTGTGTCTGTGTATCTGTGTGTGTTTGTGTGTGTGCATGAGTGTGTGTAATGCAGAGTGACCTGCAGGCCATGAATGAGAAGTCAGACAATGTCAGTGAAGTCTATCAGACAACCGTTATGTCTCAACGTGTCAGCAATCCCGCCAACAGAGAAAAGAGTTCCGGCATCTTATGCGAACTCGCCTGCAAAGCAAGTGTGTATCTGTGTGTGTGTGTATATATCTATGTATATCTGTATGTGTATCTGCATGTGTTTGTGTGTATCTGTGTGTGTGTGCATGTGTGTATTTGCCTGTGTGCCTGTGTGTGATTGTGTGTATTTGTGTGTTGATACGTGCATGTGTTGTGTGTGCTTTGTTGGAATGCTTGTCTCTTATTTTAGTGTGTGTGTAATTATTGTCTTGGTGTGTATGTGTTTTAGTCTGTGGGTGTGCGCTGTGTTGGAATGTGTGTGTTTTATTGTGTGCATGTGAGTTATGTTGGTATGTATGTGTTTTAGTGTGTATGTGCTGTGGTGATATGTATGTGTATTGTTTTAGTGTGTGTGTTGGTATGTGTTGTGATATGTGTTCATATTGTTTTGGTATATGTGCTTTAGCATGTTGTTTAAGGTTGTGCATGTGAATTGTGTTGATAAATGTGTGCACATGTTTTGTGTGTATGTTTGTTGTGTCAATGTGTGTATTGTTTTAGTGTGTGTTTGTGTTGTGCCAGTATGTGTGTTTGCATGTTGTTTTAGTGTGTGTGTGTGTTGTGTAGGTATGTGTACGTGTTATTTTAGTATGCGCATATGTGTTGTGTCAGTATGTGTACATGTTTCGTTAGTGTGTTTGTGATGTCGGTATGTGTGCATGTTTTAGTGTGTGGGTGTGTGTTGGTATGTGAGTGTTATTTTTGTGTGTACATGTGTGTTGAGTTGTGTTGGTATGTGTGTGCCATTTTAGTGTGTATGTGTTGTGTTGATATGTGTGCATATTGTTTTAGTGTGTGTGTTTTAGTGTGTGGGTGTGTGTTGTGTTGGCATGTGTGTGTGTTATTTTATTATGTGCATGTGTGTTGTGTTGGTCTGTGTGTGTTTTCATGTGTGTGTGTGTGTTGTGTTGATATGTGTGCATATTATTTTAGTGTGTGTGTTTTAGCGTGTTCGTGTGTATTGTGCCAGTATCTGAGTGTTGTTTTAGTGTGTGAGTTGTGTTGGTATGTGTGTCTGTTGTTTTAGTGTGCCGGTATGTGTTGTGTCGGTCTGTGTGCATGTTATTTTCGTGTGTGCGTCTATGTTGTGTCAGTATATAGTACATGTTTTAGTGTGTGTTTTACTATGTTGTTTTTGTGTGTGCATGTGTATTGTGTTGATATGTGTGTGCACATGTTTTAGTGTGCATGTTTGTTGTGTCAATGTGTGCACATATTGTTTTAGTGTGTGTTTGTGATGTGCCGGTATGTGTGTGTGCATATTGTTTTAGTGTGTGTATTGTGCCAGTATGTGTGCATGTTATTTTAGTGTGCGCATATGTGTCGTGTCAGTATGTGTACATGCTGCTTTAGTGTGTTTGTTATGTTGGTATTTGTGAGTGTTTTAGTGTGTGGGTGTGTGCTGGTATGTGTGTGTTGTTTTTGTGTGTACATTTGTGTTGTGTTGGTATGTGTGTGTCATTTTAGTGTGTATGTGTTGTGTTGATATGTGTGCGTATTGTTTTAGTGTGTGAGTGTGTGTTGTGTTGGTATGTGTGCATGTTGTTTTATTGTGTGCATGTGTGTTGTGTTGGTCTGTGTGTGTTTTCATGTGTGTGTGTTGATATGTGTGCGTATTATTTTAGTCATGATGTGGCGATGCCGGCGTTGGACTGGGGTGAGCACAGTAAGAAGTCTGACAACACCAGGTTAAAGTCCAACAGGTCACCTCCTTAACCTGGGGTTACCCCTATCTCTGGATCTGTAAAGACTTAATTACCTGCAAATGCTCGCATTCTAAGCATTGTCTGGCATCTTTGACTTTGTCTACATATATATATATATGTTTCTGGAACATTCCTCTTCATTCACCTGAGGAAGGAGCAGTGCTCCGAAAGCTGGTGTTTGAAACAAACTTGTTGGACTTTAACCTGGTGTTGCAAGACTTCTTACTATTATTTTAGTGTGTGTGTGTGTTTTAGTGTGTTTGTGTGGTTGTGCCGGTATGTGTATGTGTTTTATTGGTGTGTTGTGTCGGCATGTGTGCCTGTTGTTTTAGTGTGCACGTGTGTGTTGTGTCGGTATGCGTGCATGTTATTTTAGTGTGTGCGTGTATGTTGTGTCAGTATATGTGCGTGCTTTGTTGTGTGTTGTGTCTTTGTGTTGTTTTAGTGTGCGTGTGTGTGTTGTGTCAGTATGTGTGTGTGCTGTTTTAGTGTATGCGTTTTGTCGGTATGTGTGCATGTTATTTTAGCGTGTGTTGTGTCGGTTTGTGTGTGTGTGTTGTTTTAGCGTTTGCCTGTGTATTGTGTCAGTACGTGGGCATGTATGTGTGTGTTTTGCGTCTGTTGTTTTAACCTAATCTTTTATGTCTCTTCCCATTGATGATCTCAGGCAGCTTCACAGTTGGAGGAGTTCCATGAAATGCTTGACTTTGTGCTGAAGTGGTTGGACAAAGCGAAGAATCTTGGATATAGTGCCATCAACTGGCACTCTGCGGCTCAGCTCAATGACCAGCTGATCACCTACCAGGTAGTGCACAAATGCTGGTTTAAACTATATGAACACAAGTTAGCAATCGACTGCTAAATTATCAGCAATTCATGATGTTCTATCAGGAGCCCTAAGGCCCGATATCAACCCAAGACTTAATTTTCCTCTGTAGGCCACACTACGTGAATCTGAGGAAATGCAGAGTGACCTGCAGGCCATGAGTGAGAAGTTAGACAGCGTCAGTGAAGTCTATCAGACATCTGCTATGTCTCAACGTGTCAGCAATCTCCGCCAACAGACAGAAGAGTTCCAGCAACTTATGCAAACCCGCCTGCAAAGCCTCCAAGATGCCGCCAAGGTAAACCAGTCGCTGCTTTATTTAAAGCGCATCCGCCGTCCACTCTTACTTGAAACATTTGGCAAAATTACAGTGAGTTGAGCAGGGGCAGAATGCAGCCTCCACAGAGTAAGGAGAGCTGAGGCACTGGTATTTCCATCAGAAAGTTGGTTTAGATTCATGGACACTGCTATGGTCTGAGTAGACATGGGTAAAGTGCTTAGTTAGAATGCGAAAATCCAGGTATATATTAATAGAATGAAGGCATTGGGTTCACAGTTTAAATCAAAATAATTTTTACTGCACAAAACTCAAAGACCATGCATACTGATAGCTACGCTCCATCTCAAATAATCAGTTGCATTAACGCTGCTAAAAGTACAATGAACACAGATGCTTATACTTTAACCCAAAATTCTTAACTCAACTTTCCTTCACACCGCAACAACTCAAGTCACAGATTCTGTCTGGAAATTGGAAGGTTATCCAGTTGGCCCGAATACTGTTACAAAGGTTCATATAAGAGTTGAAATTTCTTGGACCCCACAATTTTTTCCGGCAAATTTTTCCTTTCAAATCTCCTCCGACCATGCCTTGCTTGTAGGCACCCAGCTCAACACATCTGGCACTAATGACTTAACCTTGGGTCAGATGTTGCTTCATTCTAAACTCATAAACTCTGGAATGTTGTGTCTAAGTGGCTCGCTCTCTCTTTCCCTCTACTCTCGCTCTCTCTCTATTTTCTAAGCTCAGCTATTCCAAAAGTTCAGCTCACTGTCAGTTGAGTCCTTCAATTAACAAGAATTTTAAATGAATTCAGCCAGCGGCCTGAATTTGAATTGAATTCTGCTGAAGAGAGTGAGGTTTCCTTGCTTGGCAAGTTTGTTCTAAACTAACATGCTTGAATATAGAACCACACCCAATGACCTACTCGCCCCTATAACTGCTTTCTTGTTGACCCTTTTTCTACTGTTTGCCTCTGAGGCAACCTGGTCACATAATCAGTTGCTGGAAGCATGGTGCTTTACAGGAAATCGTTCGGTGAAACCTAGCTCTCTCTTCAAGGGATCATCGCCCCAAAATAAAGCACCGGCTTTTCCTTCAGAAACACTTAGGCCATCGCAACACAAAAAAAAATTAAATTATTTTTGTGAAAAATATCACAATTTAATTTAAAACTTGAAGCTGTACTCCATGTAATGGGCCACATCGAACTTACAGTACAGAAGCAGACATTTGGCCCAAGTGGTCGCCACTGGGTGCTTATGCCCCACTCAAGCCTCCTCCTGCTTTTCAAGTTCCACTTTATCACCACTTCCTGCTAAAGACGTTTCCCCTGAATTCCTGATTGTGCAGTAATTCCTAGCTGTGCACCTAAAAAGTGCAACTTTAAATGAAATAATGTTGAACGGATCAGGTTTTCTCGATCATGTAAAAGCCGCTGTTAAATTTTGAAGGACCTTTCCAGTTGGGAAAAAAAACAGGACACCATTACTGTAGGAGTTGAAATGCAGGTGCTGTACATTCCTAAATTCATACGTTCGTAAATTAATTAACTTAGTATAAAAGAGGTACAACATAAATGTAAAAAGATTATGCTCAGCATCTGCCTGATTTTGGAGTGACCAGCTCCATCTAGTGGCAGAAGCTGGTGAACTCAGGAAGCAGCTGGAAGATGTCCCCACGACATCAGGGCTTGCTGAAGGTGGGAAACAGGGGTGAGGGGAAGAGGAGCAGGTGAGGGAGTCCCCGGTGATGGCAGTGGACACCAGGGACTTTAAAGATAAGAACAGAAGGTGGAAACTGAGAGAGGGAGGAGGAACGTCAGCACTGAGGGTCTAAGTGGGGACAGGGGTGGATGTGGGAGTGGGGGAGAAGGGGAACAGATGGGTGAGTCCCCGTTGCTGGCAGCAGAGAGTTGTCTTCCAAGTGAGAAAAATTCGAGGAGCATAGAGTATCACAGAATCCCGACAGTTTATAAAGAGGCCATTTGGTCCATCGAGTCTGCACTGACCCTCCGAAAGTGCACCCTACCTAGGCCCAGATCCCCACCCTATCCCTCTAACCCCACCTAACCTTTGGATACTTAGGGGCAATTTAGCATGGCCAATCCACCTAACGTGCACACCTTTGGACTGTGGGAGAAACCGGAGGACCTGGAGGAAACCCACGCAGACACGGGAAGAACGTGCAAACTCCACACAGAGAGTCATCCAAGGCCAGAATCGAACCCGGGTCCCTGGCACTATGAGGCAGCGGTGCTAATCACTGTGCTACCATGCCACCTTGGAGGACTTCTAAGGCCAGGGTAGGTTTCAAAGATAGGGAATGGTGAGACCATGGGTTGATTCAAAAACAAGGATGAGAGTTTCAAAATGGAGGTGTTGCTGACAGACCAATGCCGGTCAATGAGCACAGAGTTCGTAGGTGAACAAGACTTGATGCAAGTTAGGATATGGGCAACAGATTTTTGGAAAAGTTCAAGTTTACTGAGGATGCGCCGGATGCGTGGCGACTGGGGGCTTTTCACAGTAACTTAATTGCAGTGTTAATGTAAGCCTACTTGTGACAATAAAAAGATTATTATTATGATAGGCAGATGGTCAGCCAGGAAAGCTTTGGAATAGTAGCATCTGGGATAACCAAGATATGGGTGAGGGTTTCTGCAGCTGAGGAGCTGAAGCAAGAAAGCAGACAAGTGCTGTTACATTGCTGCGTGTTGGCAGAAACCTCTCGAGGCATGCCTGCTTGACATTGAGATTGGCAAGAGACCTTCCCCAGTGGGTAAAAACAAGATACATTTTTAGAAGTCTCAGTCCCTGTCCATTTTTCCCGTCTTAAAAGCTAATTTTTGAAACACTGGTGATTCTCTTGTCCCTCCGTGGTTTAAATTTTCAAAATGTTCTGTCGAAAATTGTATCGGGAAGGACAGCTGTAAGAGCATCATTGCGGACAGGGAAGGAATGATCAGCGGCATGTGTAACTCCCTATGATGTGCTTACGTTCATTGATCAACTTTGTGTCTCTCCCAGGATATGGAGCAGTTTGAGACTGAGGTGAAGAGCCTGCAGGCGATGGTGAAGCAGGCCCAAGTCACTTTGACCTCCCCTGAGCTCGCACGCCTGTGCCTTAAGGAGCAACTGTTTCAAAGACAGGTACTAGATAATGTACCAAATCATAGAATCATGCCAAACAGAGGGAGGCCATTCAGTACATCACGCTTGCACTAGCTCTTTGTAAGAGCTATTTAGTTTGTCGCACACCTCTGCTCTCTCCTCATCGACTGAGCGATTTTCCTTTGGTACTTATCCAAACCCATTTTGAAAATGACCAGCTTCCACAACCATTTCAGTAATCCATTCCAAATCGACATAACTCACTGCATGAAACAAGCACCCCTCTGGCTTTTACGCCAAGTCTCTAAACGTTTATGTCCTCTGGTTACTGACCCTCCGGCCAGTGGACAAAATTTCTCCCCTTCTACTCTTACCTGAAGTCCTCATCCATTCGAACGCTTCCTTGAAATCACTCCTCAACCTTCTCGGCTCCAAGGAGTACAATCCCAGCTTCTCTAGTAGAAGTTCCTCATCGTCGGTGCCATTCAGAAACAAAGGGCACGATTCAGTGGCCTCGTCGCACCCGACTTAGTGTCGGGAGGGGGCTGTTGAATGTCACGAGAGACCTCTCACGAGATTTGAGATGCTCGAAATGTCCCGCGAGTCCAAGATCAGTGTATTCCCTGGGATCATTTAAATATATGTTCTTCAGATTCTCCCTGCGCCTCGGGCTCAATGACCATGCGTGCGAGACTTTGTCAGGGCGCGGTTTAGTACTGGTCCACTCAAACGTGGACCGGTCCTAACGGCACCTGGTAGGATCTCCCAGGCCATTAGAAACCTTTGGGACATGGCAGTGTAGTATCCTAGCACTCCCCCAGCACCCAGACATTTTGGCACTGCCAGTTTGGCATCCTGGCAGTGCCACTCATGCACCCTGGCAGTGCCATCCTGGCGTTGCCAGGGTGTCTGGATGACAGTGCCTGGGTTCCAGGTTGGCAATGCCAGGGATTGGGCCCAGCAGGCCTTATTAGGTAGAGGGCGAGTGAGGGAGGGTTCCCGGGGTCCTCCCCAAAGTTGGGGTGGTGGGGGGGATGGAAAGATTGGGGCAGACTTGCAAAATGGTGCCCTGATCTGCGAGGAACCTTTCCTGCTCACCGGCAGGAAATCCCTCTGAGTGCAGCCTTGACGCCGCAGTCGCTGAGAAACACTGTGCAAAACCTGCATATACCAGACATAAAACTTTGTTATGTGAATCGCGCCCAAAACATGAGAGTCTCTGGAATGCGACTGGAGTCCACAACCTTTTAAACCATCAGCGAGAGTCTCAGTGCGTGACCACCACTGAAGCAGCAAGACAGGTCCATGCATCCGTGGTACAATAGGGCCTCAGCAGCTCAGAAATGTGCACTAAGTGGTTTCACTTAGTTTGCTCTGGGCTGTGACGTAACAACACCGTGCCATCTCACTCCAATTTTAAGAGAAGCCTTGCCTTGGTGGTAATGTGTTGCATCAATGAGTGTGATAGGATGGAAGTCTCAAGTCTGAGTGCCCACCCCAGATTCCGGGCCAGCAGGTGGTTAACGTAACCCACAAACTAGAATGTCGGCCCTCAACACAGACTGGTGATTTTCAGGACGGCATCACACCTCTTTGCTGTTAATGACTTTTTCCCCAGGAAAACCGCGGAGATTCTTAAGGCATTCCGCAGGGACTCTAACCATCCCATTCTTTTCTATTACACATCAAGGTTGGTACATCTGGGATTTCCCAGGTACATTTGCCCCATGCCCTCCTGAGGCACCCTCTTGACATGGGGTGGGGAGGCATGTAGGAATATCGTCTAATGGGAATTTAAAGTACCATTTAGAGGGGCGGGATCCCACCAGGACTTGGGCTCCAAGCTAATTTCTCTCTCTCGCTCTCTTCCAACCCCGCCATTGGCTTTCCACTCTCTTTATTCTCACCCGAGGACTTGTGTGGAAGCGGCGAGCTGGTGGTGATGTCACTGGGCTAGTAATCCAAAGGTCCCAGGTGACACAGGTCCAAATCCCACCACGGCAGCTGGTGAAATTTAAATTCCATTCACAAATCTGGAGTTGAAAGGTAGTCTCAATGATGGAGACCATGAAACTATCATTGACTGTTGTAAAAACCCAGCTGGTTCACTAATACCCTTTAGGGAAGGAAATATGCCGTTCTTAACTGGGCTGGCCACTGCAATGCAACTGATTCTGAACTGCCCCACTGCAATGGCTGAGCAATCCACTCACCTCAAGGAAAATTAGGGATGGGCACCAAATGCTGGCCTTACCGGTGACACCCACATCCTATGAAAGAATAACGAAAAAATGGGGAATTGAATATTTAAAAGCTGCATCGGGCACAATAGTCAGATAGCGACACGACTTACTCATTGATGTCATGATTTCTGTCTCGCTAGAGGTTGCTGGCTGACATGGAGAGCTTCAAGCAAAAGGTGCAAGTGGTGCATAGACATCAGGCTGCTCTCCGAATTCCAGAGGAAATTGTCACCAACCTGCCCATTTGTCAGACCGCACTCCGGCTGCAAGAGCTGGCTAGCCGCCTGCAGCACACTGCGATCCAGCAGTGTAACATCCTCCAGGTAAGTTGCTGGGAGGCGGGGGTCTCATCTTTGGCCTGATTGAAGCCTGCAATGCCAAGCTGTTTTTACAGTGGATTTTAGGGTGATTGGGGGTGGCTATTTGGGCGACGCAAAGTCCTTAGTTTGTTCACTGCCCTGGTATTGATGATTGCTCCCTTCAACGATGTGGCTGCCTTGCAGCAGCTTGCCAAGGTTTCTTCCCCAGCTCCGCCCAAACCTACGGCTTCCACCAACTAAAAGGACAGGGGCAGCATGAGCCTGGGACCACCATAATATTCAAGCTTCCCTGCACGCCATCCTGCCTTGGATGTATATCGCTGGCCCTCCATCATCACTGGGTCAAAATCCTATGCCTCCTTAGCTAATACTGCTGCAGCGGCCCGCTGTGGTTCATGGAGAAGGTTTGTGCGTCCCTTTGAGAGGGCAGAATAAAAATACTACCCCTCCTGATCCATAATGCCATGAGTGATCAGTGGATGAAAAGGCGCCATCACAATGGATGCTCTCTTACCTCCAATTCCAAACTAAGCCAGAATTACATCATTCATCCTTAAAAATGACAGTGCAAATGGCAACAGGTTTAGTGAAGGTATTTGCAGACGGAATAAGCTTGTCTGATAATAAGCATTTATTGTGGACCTATTTACATTGCAGGAAGCAGTGATCCAGTATGAACAGTACGAGCAGGAGATGCGACACCTCCAGCAGCTGATTGACAGAGCACATCGCGAGATCCAGGAGAAACAAGTATCGACCAGCAACATCCAGCAGCTGCAGGCCCAGATCTCCCGGCACGAGGTAAAGAAAGCGATGAATCTTTTATTTCATTTGGCGAAAACTTGTAAGTGTTAAGGGCACGGCGAATAGTAAATGCCGAGTCGTTCAAATCCCAGAAGAGAAACTTGAAACTACCCTCAACTGTGTTTGCAATTTATGTTATATGAGGAGAAGTTTACATCCAGGAAATGACTTCCCCAACAGGAAATGTTTACTAAGAAATAGAATTACTCTTAAATAAGACAGTGGCTTTACCTCGTATCACAAACAGTTATAAATAATCTTAACTTAACCACCTTCAGAGCTAGCTCTCCCTAATCTGTTCCATACACTGTGTAGATTTATAGATCTATAAAATCCAGTAACTGTTACCACACAGGGCTGCTTCCAAGGTAAACCTCTAGCTCGCTTTTCCAATCAGGTTTCTGTCAGACATTGCTTGCTGGGAGTTAAACATCTACTCTTGCTGCTGGCTGAGGTCCACAAAAACATCTCCCTTGCATCGGCTTCAGTCTCCCTTTAAATACGTTTTTCCCTTTGAACTCTCCCTTACATGACCTAATTTCTTCAGAACTGTGATCTCTCAGTCTCCATACCTTCGTCTCCCTTTTTAGCTTTCAGAGTTTAAAAGAAAAGTATACTCCCTTCATCCACCTTCTCTGATAACACCTTTCTTTCACATCTTGCATCTCTTCCTTTTGACGCGAAACAACCAACTCAGATCTATTCATGTTCTGCATCCATTGTAACCAAATTGCTCTGGGTAAACATACAGTGTTGCCAGGCTCATCAACATATCAAATACACTAGTTACGGTCACACAGTCACTCTGTCCTGGTTTAAATTATCTTACTCACATATTTACACAGTTTAAAAATACATAACCAGAATATTACCTGCAGAAAATATTCCAATTTCTTGGATTTCCCTGATATGTTTTCATGGCAGAAGGGACAATTTGGCAGTTGTCACAAAACTTATACAGTACCAAACTACCAAATAAAGAAAGCCTAGGTATTATTATTAAAAAAAAATTCATTCATGGGTTGTAGGTGTCCTGGCCACCGTGCTGTTAGGGAGGGAGTTCCTGGATTTTGCCCCAGCGACAGTGAAGGAACTATGATATGTTTCCAAGTCAGCGTGGTGAGCGGCTTGAAGGGGAACCTCCAGGTGGTGGGGTTCCCAGGTATCTGGTGCTTTTGTCCTTCTAGATGGTTGTGGTAGTGTTTTGGAAGGTGCTGCCTAAGGAGCCTTGGTGAGTTCCTCCGGTGCATCTTGTAGATGGTACACATGGCTACCACTGTTTGCTGGTGGTGGAGTAATTGAATGTTTGTGGAAGGGGCAGCTCCAAGCGGCTGCTTTGTCCAGGATGGTGTCAAGCTTTCTTTTTGAAAAATATTTTTGTTTAAATTTTAACATTTTAACAATTGAACATATCACACCTAACATTTACAACCTACAACCAACCCAAAATAAAACAACACTCCAGGCACCCCCAAACCCCCCCTACCCCCTCCACCAGCCCCTCCCTCCACCAACTCCCCCCCACCCCCCCCCCACCTTCCTCCCTCCCCTCCCCCTTAGCAGTTGGCAGCAACCAGCTCCCCAAAATGTAAGACAAACAAACCCCATCTCTTGTGGACTGCCTCACTTGTCCCTCTCGGAGCAAATTCACCGACTCCAAATACAGGAACTCCATTAGAACCCCCAACCATACCGAGGCACAGGGTGGAGAAGCTGACCTCCAACCTCACAGGACCTGCCTACGAGCAATCAGCAAGGCAAAGGCTAAAACATCTACCCCTGCACCCATCTGCAGCTCCGGCAAGTCCGAAAGCCCAAATATGGCCCCCAGGAGCTGGGCTCTAAATCCACATGTAGAATTACTGACATTGTGCTGAAGAACGACCCTCAAAACTCCTCCAGCTGCAGGCAGGACCAGAACATGTGTACGTGATTGGCTGGGTCCCTCCGACACCGCTTGCAAATATGACCCATCCCTCAAACAACTGGCTCATCCTCGACGTCATCGGGTGCGCTCTGCTCAGAGCGTCACGGTGGCGCAGTGGTTAGCATTGCTGCCTCACGGCGC